>NW_015161413.1:103044-151411 GCF_001447785.1 Gekko japonicus | reverse complement strand
CTGGGATCCCAGATCACCGCAGACTGTGACAGCAGCCATGAAATTAAAAGACGCCTGCTCCTTGGGAGGAAAGCGATGGTGAACCTAAACAGCATGATAAAAAGTAGAGACATTACCCTGCCAACAAAAGTCCACATGGTCAAAGCAATGGTAATCCCAGTAGTCATGTATGGCTGTGAGAGTTGGACTATAAGGAAGGCCGAGCGCCAAAGAATAGATTCTTTTGAACTATGGTGCTGGAGAAGACTCTTGAGAGTCCCTTGGACTGCAAGAAGATCAAATCAGTCAATCCTAAAAGAAATCAACCCTGACTGTTCCCTGGAAGGCCAGATAATGAAACTGAAGCTCAAATACTTTGGCCACCAAATGAAAAGGGAGCAATCACTGGAGAAGACCCTGATGCTGGGAACGATTGAAGGTCAAAGAAGACGGGGACGGCAAAGGATGAGATGGTTAGACAGTGTCATCGATGCAAGGAACATGAAATTGAGCAAACTTCAGAGGACAGTGGAAGACAGGAGGGCCTGGCGGAATCTGGTCCATGGGGTCGCGAAGAGTCGGACTCGACTGTGCGACTGAACAACAACAACAAAGAAAGGTGGACTATAAATAAATACATTGATCTAGCACATTTTTTCCTTCCGCACATGGCTCTTCCACTTTGCATCATATCATCTGTCGCGTCCTCCCCTGGTCCTCGGGGTAGCACCTCCTGTGGCCGTGTTGCCGAGGTCTGGGTCGGGCTCCGGCAGGATGGGCGGTCCAGAAGGCGGGTGGGTCCAAAAATGGAGAGGGAGTGAGGGGCCTCAGACAGGCAGGGGACAGGGTTAGGATCACCCCGAGAGTTCCTCTGCCAGCACGCTGCGAACGTTTCCCGCTCTCTCTCTCGCTTGCCGTTTGTTCTCCCTCTCTGTTTCCCTCAATGTCACAGTGTGCTCCTCCCCCCCGGCCCCTTCTCCACCCTGCCCTTTTATCTCCCCGCCCCACTCCCGGGACCGCCCCTCCGCCCCCCCGGCTTGGGACACGCCCCTCTTTATTTACTGTGACACCGGTAGGGCATCTCCGGGGTGAAGGTTGGTATGCCGGCGGTGGCCCTGGCGGCCTCTGTGCTGCGCCGCCGCCACCTCGCTGCTGCTCCCATGACTTGGCACTCACTCTCGGCCCGTCCGTCCCGCCGCCTTGCTCCTCTTCTTCCCAGTGGCCACTCCGCGGGCCCCGGTCTCATCCCCTGGCGCAGCCGGTGCGGCGGACATCAAACAGGGTTGCCGCCCCCATCTCTCATGCTGGATCGCCGGGTCGTCTTCTGTCTGGTAAGGCGTATGGTGGGGGTCTTGTGGGGTTCGCTGGGGGTTCTGGGGTCCGGCCCTCATGGCCCGCGACCTCCGGAGTGGGACATCATCACAACAACCCTGTGAGGCTTGTTAGGCAGTGACCGAAGGTCATCCAGTGACCTTCATGGCTAAATTGGTGTTGTTAATAATTTCATCACAATGGCCATGCTTAGCTTTTCATGACTGATGTAGACAAGCATCTGATAATACACATTCCATCACAGGAAGGTAGATCTGTATGAGGACTTGGACACTGGTGTTATTGGGCTTTTTTCCTGGTGGAACAAGTGAAAATCTCATCTCCCATCTTTTCACTGCTGCCAGGATTGAAAAGGCTAAATGCAGGAAAGGTCAAAGACTCTGCTCTTAAATCTTGGTATGGCAGGAAATGGCACTATTTTGTCACAGACATACTGACACATCACATATGAGTTCCTAAGGATTTAGGCTAAAGTAGACGCTTTTTCTTGTCACTTAATTTCCATTTCGGGCAAATGCAGCTGAGTTGCATTTAGATGCAACTTCACATTATAGGTATCAAACATTTTTCAATTATTGATTTGTAGTCATTTGTTTTATACTGCATTGGAGCGCAATGAATGCTAGTTTGATTTTGGAGTTCTGGTTTCTCTTTGTATGTGGTTATACAACTAGGCATGGGGGGTTGGTATGGTGTTCATATGTTTGAAAAATATTTCTTAAAAATCAAGAAAAGAATAACTTTTCTAAGAACATAGAATTAAGGAGGTTCCTTACCACCAGTGCAGAGAAGTACATGAAGCACATGAACACACCATATTTTATAGCATATTTAATACAATATATATAAAATAAGATGTTTTTAGAAATTGACATTTGGGATTGTTCTGTATCTGCCAATTACATCTCATTAGAAGAAACATATTTCATATTACAATAATTCAGCTCTTACTAATATCAAATATAATAATTTACACTTCTCTTTAGAGGAAGAACTGCCACAAAACATGGAGAATGGCCATGACTCAGTAGTAGAGTACCTGCTTTGAATGTGAATGGTCCCGGGTTCAACCCCTGGCATCTCCAGTTAACAGGATCAGGTAATAGGTGATGTGAAAGATCTTAACCTGAGACACAGAGAACTTCTGCCAGCCTAAGTAGACAGCACTGACCTGGACAGATCCATGGTCTGGCTTGGGATAAAACAGCTTAAATAAAGGTCTGGAATATCTGCTTGGCATGTGGAAGCTCTCATGCAAGATCAGTCCTCTGCATATCCAGTTAAAAGGATGAGTAGTAGGTGATGTGAAAGATCTCCATCCACCTGAAACCAGGAGAAACATTGCTTGTCTGGAGTAAACAAGACATTATACCTCCACAAAGTTAAAATCTGTTGGAATATACAAGATCTATAGTGCACCTACTTGAGGAAGATCAGAAGAACAGCCTATAGGGGAACAGCTGAAGGACAGCAAGTCAGCATAGCTAGGTTAGGGACTTTCCACAATTTCAAATTGTGTCCTTCCTGTTTCCTGATTTGCTCTTTGGAGACTTCCTGCTCCAACTGAGCCTTCTCCCTTTGTTCCTGTCTCTTACAGCAGTTAGTCAGTTATTTAAGCTCCTCTCCCACTCTTCTGTTCTCTCAGAGTGTATTTCTTCTTTAATAAACCAAATTATTTTCTATAAAGAGTTGGTGGTCCATTCCTCTGCATGTTTAAACTCTGCCAACAAAATCCATGTTTGAGAATCACTGCACTATTAGACAAGGACCTCAGCCTGCCATATAAGATCAAACACCAGATGTCTGTGATGTGGATTTGAACTCAAATACCCTGCCTCCTGATTCAAGCCAGCAAATTGGGGGGTGGGGGGAGATCATATATGCCCAAAGGCAGGGTGTGGATAAAATAGTAGAATCTTTTAAAAAGCCAAGTCACAAGCCTGACCATTTGGAGAAAAGGTGAAAAAAGAAATCTGAAATTTGTCCCAAGCACTTTCTTGCCTCTTCATTCCTCTTCATTAGAATTCCTAAGCAGAATGTAATAAAAAACCAAGTCAATTTGCAATGCTATCATAAGCAGAAAGGTGTAACAATGTTCAGTTTTGCACTCTTAGAACTCTCAGACTAAGGTGATTTTTTTTTAAGTGTTCACAGATTTTGGTTAACCCAATTACAATTTGAGCTGAGGTGAGTCCAGCCATTGCTAATCCGGATATGTTAGGCAAAGATAGACATTGTGCCTGGCAATGAAGAAAACTGGTGGTGATCTCAGGGTATAAATCTCCTCACAATTGTTAGGAAATCTCTACAAATCTGCACTTTCAGAGATTTTGTATACTAGTCACAATGGCTTCTAGATCAACATGATTTCTCATTCTGTTGATTGTGGTGACTCATTCTGCGTAGCCTGTCTTGAGCCCAAATGAGAAAGGCCATAAATATTGTAGATAATATAAATAAATAAATAAATAAATAAATAAATAATGATAAGGCACCCCTTCTTAATATTCATATATCTGGCACCCCTTCTTAATATTTAAATTGCCAAAAACTGGCTTTCATTACAGGTGAATATGTATACAGAAGGGGTCCAACCCATAGATTTTTTTCCCCCTTGCTTTAAACTGCATAGGTTTGGAATGCAAACAGAGTCACATTCTTCTAAGCCCATTAACATCAATGGACTTGGAAAGGCATAACTGCACTGTGAGTTCCTAATCTTGGATCACCTTTGATACAGCTTTGCATTTATGCTGCAGGATTCTCCTTTATGATTTTTGGTAACTCACCAAGAATATCCCTGTAGCCATCTCCAAGAAGTCCTTGTCCAAAACTTGGGAGCTGACTGGGTTCTAGGAATACCTGTGGCCCAGTCCTGGACTTGTTTTCTTATTAATTATGCTTGGGGGTGGGTAAAGGGCCACTGAGCCGGCTGCCTTGTAAATGGGTATGTGGATCAACATTCAATATCCTACTTGCAAAGAGAAACATTTCCCGCTTCAAATAAAAGTGTTTATTTTCATTGATCTTTCTGGCGGCTTGATGTCAGGGTACCTCATTCTACAGCTTAATTGATATCTGACCTTTTCTCCATCTGCTGTGCACCGCAGATCACATTGTCTCTCTTGTAATTACATTTGTGCCATAAAAGATCTAAACAGTTATTGACAATAGAATGTGATTTTTACAACTTCTTAATCCATCAGCCCACTATGGTTATCTGCCACTTTAAAGCTAGCCGTTTAATACCCAGATGAGCCCATAAAAAGCAAGGGAACAATTGACTAGGATCTTCTTTGGTGCAAGTCTCCCTGAAATGAATGGGAGTCACACAAGAGTGCTACTGTAGGACGCTAGTGCTCTTGCACAGATCCTATTTATTTCTCCAGGGTATGTGCAGGACTTGGTACATCGTACCATGAAAGAGAATTTACTGCCTTCCTTAGTTGAAAAGGCAGTATTCAGCTGGAGAATGTAAGCTTGTTCACGAGATGGTTCTTTGCAGTCAGCAACAGTGACGATCTGGTGGTAAGTCTGTATGATCAAAGGGATGGTATTCCCAGTAGTAATGTATGGCTGTGAGAGTTGGACTATAAGTAAGGCCAAGCACTGAAGAATAGATGCTTTCAAATTATGGTGCTGGAGATGACTCTCGAGAGTCCCTTGGACTGTAAGGAGATCAAATCAGTCAATCCTAAAAGAAATCAACCCTGACTGTTTCCTGGAAGGCCAGATACTGAAGTTGAAGCTCAAATACTTTGGCCACCAAATGAGAAGGGAGCACTCACTGGAGAAGACCCTGATGCTGGGAATGATTGAAGGTCAAAGAAGATGGGGACGGCAAAGAATGAGATGGTTAGACAATGTTATTGATGCAACGAACATGAAATTGATAAGGTTCCAGAGGATGACAGAGGACAGGAGAGCCTGGCGTGATATGGTCCATGAGGTCACGAAGAGTTGGACTCGACTGTGTGACTGAACAACAACAACAAAACTGCAGTAAACCAAACCCCTTTATGGCTGCTACAACTGCCCTCCTTCTTGCAGGTGCTGCTACAAGTCTAAAAGCCAAGTTTTTTGTACAGTTACTGGGCTGTTGATGGGAATTATCCCTAAGTGTTCCCTCACCCCAGCTGCTCTCCACCTGTTTGGCCTTCCTGTCACCCCCTCAAGTTTCCCCTTCCCTTGATTGCATACATAGCAGCCTGGTCTTCCTTTCTCCCTCCTGCTTGTCTGCTCATCATTGAAATAAAGGGGGGGGGGAGAAGCAGGTATCGGAAGGGGGGGAGTAAGCTGGAGATGACTTATTGCACCTGTTCCTTGGGGCCATTGCCACCGCCTTTTTGTGTGACAACTTGGGTGTCACACACATATTCAAAGATATCATTTGACCCTTTTGTGGGAATTTTACCACCGATTCATTAAACATAATTCATATTTTTGTTACTATCTGTTGTTTTTCACAGGTTTGTAGAAATCCTAACATTGAGCGGCCTTGTAGTGTGGAGGGCCACACATGACAATTGGATACAAAGAAGCTGCCAATTGGATAATGTATGCATTGGCCTGTTCTTAGGAGTTGATTGTATGAGGGTAGAGATTGTTTTTATGTCCACACAAAAAGCCTTCTGAGTCAAGTCTAACCTGTGCTGACTGCTGGGATCCTCATATCTAATCAGTGTAAGGGCAAGATGACTGGAATTACTACAAGCCAAATAAACTTGCATTAATGGAACACCTTATAATTTGGAAGTCTATTTTTTAAATGCTCAGGACATACTAGATTTTAGGTTGCCCATATTAAAAATAATCCAATCAGAGGTGGATCCAAGACTCAGGAAATCCCAGTCAAGGCTCGTTTAATCATATGAAATCTGAGAAGGCGACCTAGTCTCGCACAATAGGTACAGATGTAGTGCTGGAATTAATGCCATCACCTTTATGATGACAGGAAAGATCAGAGTTCAAGAATGACTTGGAGAGTCTTACCTTTTTGTGGTGAGATCATTAATGAATGGTTCGTTTATTCCTAGGGGGAGGCAAAACTGAAGGCGAGACGGGATTATGCTTGGATTTCTCCGGATGTGGAATGGCAGCAGAGACGCACAGGAGGCTGTTTGACCCAAGTGAACTAAGAGACGTGCATTTGTATCTGCAATGCACGAAGTTGCTGTTAAAAATGACTGGGAGAATTTTCAAGAGGCAAATGGGTTGGCTAGGAACCAAAGATTAATGTGACTCCAAAGAACCTGGAATAAATTTCCCTTGACGACAGTCCTGTAGCCATACAATTTTTCATATACTGAACACGTCCACTGTTGTTTGAGTTTGTTTTTGTCATAAAGCAACAGCGAAAGATCTATATTCTGCTTGAGACCCTGTTCATTGTCAGCATGCCATGGCAGCCTCCGTTCTGGTATTCTGGAGCATTGGGCCAGGATTGTCCATTGACTTCCACAAGCCAAAGGCAGGAGAAGTGAAACAAAGGAGAGCAGAAACACGTTCATTGCTACAAGACATTTTAAGTCTACAAATTCCTGCTGAGCTCATGAAAAAAGTCTCCTGCATCCAGACTCAGGGAAAAGAAAGGTTCCAGGGGCTTGGCAGCATTTGTGGAAATGTGTATAATTAATGAAAGTGCCCGTGATAGAACTGCTGCCTGAAGGCAAGGCCGATGAAGTCAAGTTAAAAATACAAATCCAATTTAAACTAATTTGATCCTATTCATTTCAGTAGGCCTGAACAGATTTAACAGGGTCCTGGATCCAGGGCCAGATTCAGACATGCTGTGGCCCTAATCCATGTAAAATTTAAGATGCCCCATAGTATTAAAAAGGAGCTGCGGTGGCTCAAGTGGTTAAGACGCTGAACTGGAGGCTGGAAGTTCGGTAGTTCAGCAGTACGAGACCGAAGTGCCGCATGACGGAGTGAGCTCCCGTCTCTGGTCCCAGCCCCTGCCAACTTAGCAGTTTGAAAGCAAGAAATTGCAAGTAGATAAATAGGTACCGCTTCGGTGGGAAGGTAACAGCATTCCATGCGCCTCGGCGTTTAGTCATGCCGGCCACATGACCGCGCTGGCTCTTCGGCTTGGAAACGGAGATGAGCACCGCAACCCTAGAGTCAGATTCGACTGGCTTTCGAGCAAGGGAAACCTTTACCTTTACTTATAATATTTAAAAGGGGGGGGTATTGTTCCAACAGTAATTTTTTCCTGTAGTTCGAGGCCCCTCATAATCTGGCACACTATGAGTTTACTTAACTCATATATACATCCTGCTCACTCTCGATGAAACTGCCAGCATCTGTGGGGTAACCACAACTGAATATTGTGGTCAAGTTGTAACTGCGTTATGGTGACCCTGTAGGATTTTTAAGGCAAGTGACAAACACAGGTGATTTGCTGTTGCCTGTCTCCGAGGAGCAGCTCTGGTCTTCCTCAGTGGTCTCCCATCCAAATATTAATAAGGGTTGACCCTGCTTAACTTCTGAGGTTGGATGAGACTGGGCTAGCCTTGGCCAGCCAGGTCAGGAACAACTGGAGGTACAGATAACCAGGGGTCATTTCCTGCAGGAGCGCACAGGAGCGGAGCTCCGGCAGTAAAGAGCCCAGGGGGTGGGCACATACAACAAGCCCCCCCCCCTGCTCCCAGCAGCCCTCAGTCAGAGCAAGAAGCAGCCAGGTAAGTCGCAGAGCCCCCCCCCCGGTCCAAAGCAGTCCAGTGGCACCTTTAAGACCAGGTTTTATTCAGGTACAAGCTCTCCCTCCTCTGTGAGGGCAGATCTGCACGTCCCCCCCCCCAAATAGCTAGCAATCCAAAAGAGTCCAGTGGAGCCTGAGTGGAGGGTGTTGCCTCCTGACACACTTCCGGTGATGTCAGGGGGTGTGACATATGCAAATAAGTGATGCTAATGAGTTATGCGAATGAGCTCCTGCACCTCTTTTTCTACGAAATGACCCCTGCAGATAACTAATGATCTTTTTCTACAAATAAACCTGGCTGTTTATGGTTTTTATGCACTAAAAAATATATATCCAGATTCTGTTTTGCAGTATCCTAAATACTGCACTGTGAAAAGCTCTATTCCATGCCCTGAATAAATTATGTAAAATAGACTATTTTGCACGTCGTTGCATAGCTGATGTTTATACACACAGCCATTGCTTATCCTTGAACTATTGTAATGCTACATGATGATCAACAATGAATGGGATCACTTATTATAGAACAAACTATCCATTTAACTGGGGGGGGGGATCTTACAATCGTTTTCGTAAACGTCTGTGGTCTGGTTGATGAAATACAAATAGGAAAAATCCCTTTTACATTCAGAGGGATCCACAGAAATGGAAACAATACTTAGTTCCAACTCTGCTATCGATAATAAGGCCACAGTCCTGGTTCGCTTATCTAAAAGTAGCATCAGTGCTAGAACAAAGACTGGGTCACATGTCAATTATTCAGTTTATGATAAAGATGGAATAACTTATGCATTTGCGAGTTCCTTTCATGTGTTGATTGGGGGGGGAGAAAAGTTTGCTTGTGAAGAGCTTGTCTGAATCTATGCAGAAAGGGAGAACATAAAAGATACTTTAGGAAGAAAGAGAAACGGGAAGGTCTAAAATTCGATGGACTATGAGCAAATTAGCTGCCGCGTTGGTTCAAGGGCTACAAGAGTAAATACTAGAGAGAATAGATTTAGAGTCCAGTGGTACTTTTAACACCAACAAAAGTTTATTCAAGGTATGAGCTTTCCTGTGCAACGCACACTAGAGAGAATACCGCTGGAGTCACTGTCCCTCCCATTATGGCCTCCACACTGTTAGCCCTCAAAGAGTGTCCATTTTTTCCTTCTAGGGCTAACAGGAGGACAGTTTCACTGGGGCCACATGCCCCTGACATTGATGGCCAAAAGGTACTGAGATGTTTGTGATCTCGTTGGACTCATCAATTGTACCCAATTTGTAGCCGAAATGATCTTATATTCTGTTGCATCCAATTCTTGACCTATCAGGCTGGAAATCATGTTTTGTCACACAAATGCAGATTCTTTTCTCATTGGAGCTAACTTTAAAAAGGAATCAAAGTATTTTGGAGAGCTGTGCCGTTGTTCTGCCAGTGGGATGAACAATGAAAGAAGCCCTGAGTGCGCAGAAGGCATACTCAAATAATTGCAACAAGTGCTTCTGAAATTACAGTCACCGGCAGCACTTCAGCTTTTTCCCTGCCGGCCTGAAAAAGAAAAGACAGCAGGAGATACACCCCCTTCGAACATCCGCTCAGTGGGTTGTGCCACCTTTCTCTCCATTTATAAACTCATCACCTCCCCAGGATCCCAGACAAGGTTTGCCACTAGACGCAAACACATCTCTCTTATTTTTAGTGCAACTTGCCGGAGCTTAATGAATCTTGATTGGCTGGCGGAGTTTCCCTACTGGTGAACAATACACTTCAGCAAGTTTATATGTGGGTAAATAAAGTGCGTGCACTTTTCTCTCTCTTTTAAATGAAAATGTGGTGTCGTGGTTATGAGCAATGGACTCTAATCTGGAGAACTGGGTTTGATTCCCCACCCCTCCACAGGAAGCCCGCTGGCTGATCTTGGGCCAGTCACAGTTTTCTCACAACTCTCTCAGCCCCACCTGCCTCACAAGGTGCCTGTTGTGGGGAGAGGAAGTGAAGGCCTTTGTAAGCCTTTTTGAGTCTCTTTAAGGTAAAACCAGGGTATAAAAACCTTTTCTTCTTTGATATCCTTGCTGCTGCTGACTTAAGCAGACTCACAACCAGTGTAGAGGGAAGTGCCCCAGACTGTCTCCATAATGTCCAAAACAGATTCACGGAACCAAGGAGTACCTCCATTTGCTGTTCCTCGTGTGGCAGTTGGAACAATCTGTTGCTCTCACCAGAGGGAGGAGCCTATTTTCAATCTTCTAGGTGTTGACATGACCTAACTCATGTGGAGGAAACCACATTCAGAGGCAGTAAACCTATGAATACCAGTGCCAGGAGACAGCATCAGGGGAAGGCCTCAGCCTCTTCCCCGTTGCTGGCCCTCAGAGTAACTGGTTAGCCACTGGGTGAGGCAGCCATGCTGGACAAGATGGACCACAGGTCTGATCCACCAGGGCTCTTCTTATGTTCTTATGGTTTCAGTTCCAATACTAATCTGGCTATAGTATCTGAAAAGAGAGGAATTATACTTCATCTGACCAAATACATATTCCCAAACCATTTGCCACAATAAAGAGAGTGTCGGGGGGAAAAGGAGCAGTGGGTTGGTAGAAGGGGTGCTTAACTCTTCTTATCATTGCTGATTCTCTAGTACAAATATCACTCGTCCAGGCACTTGTTGCCCTAGCTGGGGCTTTCTCGCAAATTTATAACCTGGCTGGTGGAAAGAAAAGGGGAGTGGGGGATTGTATTTTGACAAACAAAAATCTCAGGTGTGTTAGTGTATGAGGGAAACACATCACTGAAAGCCCTGTATCTGCCCTAAATAGATTACTTATTTTATCAGGAAGGATTTTTTTTAATTTTTAACCTGTTGATATCTGCACTGAACATCAGAAAGGCTATGGGCTACAAAATTAAATATCCAAAGTCATGGGTTGGATCCAGCCCACCTATTTCATTCCACCTGCCCCTTCCATACTACAGCCCCCATCCCACATGACTGCACATGCAGGGTCAATGGTGTCCAGCATAGCCTTTTATGGTGGGCAAGGAGAACACCTACCTTCCTTTTTTACCTGCAGAAAAGCTGCTTGGATCCAACCCCATATAGAGACTAACATTGACTGGTTCAAAAAAAAAAAAAGGTATTTATTAGGAATGTTGTTTGGACTCTATAACTATCAATGAAAACTTTTTTCTGCTTCCTGTATCCTTGTACTACTCATTTTTTGGACTATTCAAGAAGGCTAGGTAGGATGCAGGAATATTACATCTGAAAGTGAAGGAAGATGTTTTTAAGGAATTAGTTTTAAGGCAATGTTTTCTGTCTGTCTGTCTGTCCATCTGCCCGTCTGTCCGTCCATCTGCCCGTCTGTCCGTCCGTCCATCCATCCAATTATTTCCCATCCTCCCTGCCGGAGCAGGCACAGGGTGGCCTACATAAAGTTATTCACTCTACCATCTCAGTTGATGTGTCTGTCTGTGTTTCTAGACCAGTTTACAATCTCATAGATTACCCATAGAATTTTAACACTTGGGGAAGGGGGGGTCTGTTTCCAGAGAACTTACTTAGGACTGCATGGTGGTTGTTACATATGCCTCAGTATAGTAGTGCATCCATCCGGAAAGCTATGGCTGAGCTGATTGGCCATGTGGTGAATCTAATCTTCACTGTATCCGATGTATCCGATGGAGGTTTTAAGAGTGCAGTGAGGTAGACTTTGCTGCATATTTAGTCACTGCAGAATATCAGAACCCAGATGGATGCACACACACACACCATTTGCTTTTAAACAAGGACTATATCACACAGCTGCAGCCCTGTAGCCAGGAATTGGTGGGGGCACTGCCACAGCAGCTTGGGCCGCTGCCACTGGGCAGACTGGCTCACTGGCGGACTGCCCTGCTTCTTCCCCAGTGCCTACCTCACATGCCCTCTGCCTTACCTCACCATGCCTGAGCACACCCCTAACACCCGCTGTAGACCCCAGCATCAGCCGGCACTTCACTCTGCCCTCCATGGCCTTCACCTGCGGGAAGATGAGAGAGAGCAGCAGTGGCCCCCTCAGTATGCCCGCCCTGGACAGCCATGGCTGGCCTGACTTCACTGACTTTGGCCAGGAAATCAGTTATCCTCCAGTCAGCACCCCCTCAGAAGAGGACCTGGACAAATGGGCAGGCAAAGAGAGCAACGGGTGCTTGGATGTGCAGCGGCGGGGGAGCTGGGAGTACCGTGGCACCTTCAGATGTGTGTCCCAGTGCCTGCTGGGGTGGGGGCTGTGCAGCATCAAAAGGGGTGCCACCCTGCACACCCCACCACTGGCTACAGCCCCACACAGCTGTTTGCATCAACACTAAGCCTTTTATAAAATAGAAATTCTGAGAAATATGTTTAACAAGTGGAAAAGTGGTGCAGGAGAACAAACAAGATTAACAGGTATCCGATATAAATAAAAGATATCAAAAAGATGCAAACCATTGAAGAACATCCTGTACACTCCACTGTCCAAGTTACTATATCAGCCTCTCTGTCTGCAGGCTGACAATTATGTGTGAGCTTCATCAGCTATTCTCTGACTGGCCTGTGGGAAGCTTGAAGTGCTACAAGGCCTCTGGCTGGATGTAAGGAAGCATTTGTCAACTCTGGTAGTAGCTACTAGCTAGCTCCCTGGTGAAAGTAGTCTTCTTGAGCTGGTGAGCCAGTGGGCCATTGTTCTTCCCCTGTCTCTGTCTTAGGGTTGCCACTCTGGGCTAGGAAATTCATGGAGAATTGAGGTGAAGACATTTTGGGAGGGTGTGGTTTGGGGAGAGAAGGGAATTCAATGGGGTACAATGCCATAGAGTCCACCCTTCAAAGCAGCCATTTTTTCCCCAGGGGAACTGTTCTATGTCATCTGAAGATCAGTTGTAATTCCAGATCTTGAAGACACATCTGGAACTTGGTAATCCTACTTTGACCTTAACCTGAGATGGGTTTCAGATATTTCCCCAGTCGGTCAGTAGAGGAAACATGAGTGATTTCTTCAATTAACCTTGTGGACTACGGATGAAGAGAAGAGATATATATACCTTCCATATGAATATGTGCTCAGAGTGCAGGTCATGCGATGGAGAACACAAATTTTGCCTTTTTCACATTCATTTTGTGATTAGTTTAGGTTATGGTCAAAGCCAGCTGTTCTGAATATTTTCCCCAATAAGAAAATGCATCCCTGATCTCTTTCGCCTTCCAGTTTCATTCTTTTGCTTCTCTACCACAACTCCTTGTGGACAAAAAGGATCCAGCAGAGGGCTACATTTACAAGGTTACATATATTGCAGAGTTGTTGTGTGTTTTTCCCAGGTCTCTAATTTTACTTTAATGTGCTAGGTGAAATGTCACTCTTTGTAATGCTCTCATCTCAAACTGAAGCATGAATAATATATTTAGAGTATATTATGAGAGCTAGAGATTTGAGTCAATAAGATTCATTCCTGTTTTGATATTCCCTTCTTTCACCAAAGAAGATTCCCCCTCCTAAGTACTTTTTGATGGGCGAGCTTTACCGCTGATAAGCACCACTGAGTGGTAGCTGTAAGACAGATACTACTGCAGGCTCTTCTACAGCATATCGTTAGCATAGCAGAACAACAGGCATCATTCATTTGTAATTACCTTGCAGCTCTTGGATGAATGATCTCTTTTTTCATCAAGGTGCAGGGGAAAAAATGCTGCCACCATGTACAATGTTGTTGCAAGAACTGGAGTGTCATAATTCTTCAAAGCAGCACTTTTACTTTGAATGATGGATGGATAATGAAACACAGGACCTGGTTACAACATAGGACTTTGCAGCTTCCAGAAAAGCTGCAGGTAGTGATGAAACATGAGGATGAAAATAATTATAGCGTCTTTGATTTCTCAATGCCACCAGCTCTCAGGAAACAAACAATGGCCAAGTAAATGACAAGGGAACACAGGAAAGAATTCCTGATGTGATCGGCCCTTCTGGCTGGCCCATGTAAGAGTCCTTTGTTAGTAAAGGTTATTAGGCTTCTTCAGATGAGATGAGATGTTTACACAGAGCAGTACTTGCTCTATTGGTCTGCTCTTGGCTCAGATATCTTGGAATGTCACCATAAACCGACAATATTCTCCTCCAAAATGCTTGGAAACATTTCAGGGTTTCTTTTAGATCTTGTAGTGATGGAGGAGAGTAATTTGGAAAAGAACCAGACAAAACAATTAGACATCCCTGTTCCATTAGCTTTATTAAGATATATGGGATAGTTAACATGTTCTGTGTCATGCATAAATGAAGACAGGCAAAATCTAGGCAAATCCAGTAATTTCACTGTTCCTGAATTCTCTCAGTCTAACAAGGACTCTTAAAACAAAAATTCTTAAATCACAGTGATATTTCACCATAGTGCTAACTCTGCATGACATAAGGCTACGCCTCGCAGGGAGGGCAGTACATAATCAAATAAATAGAATCAAATAATTTTTTTCAAAATAATGTGAGCTGGCCAGTTGTCATTTTGCTCGGTGCTGTCAAACTGAGAGGATTAGTGCTTAGTCTTCACTCCTCCTCAGGAGGAGGAGAAATTCTAGTTATTGGGCAAATAAAAGATCAGTGACAGGTAGAAAAAAGAACAGGTGGACTGACTGACTCAGATGAGTTCCTTTCTTAAATACACTTTTCAGAAGGTATCCTCCCATTTTGATAATTGAAAACAGCCCTGTCCAATCCCTTCTGACTGGGATGTACCACCAGCTCTCTCCTTCAAAACATCTAGAAGGTTCTGCATGTTCTGACCATTGCCCGAAATATTACCATCAAAGTGTCCTGCCAACCTATTTCAGATGGTCCCTTACTCCCTCAAATCTTCATGTCCATGAAACAAATACAGGGTTGGTATGATTTCTGGCAGAGTTCAGACTGGCAATTTGAAGCACGAGGGAGTCATGGCAAAGAAGATCCGGAACAGACCGGGAATGGCTTGTTTGCAGTATTCCCGTTCACACTGCAGCGAATGAAGCGGGAGGATACCATGGAGGAAGCACAAGGGAGCATTTGCACTGTCGGCCTGTGCCCTGGCGGGTTGTTAGTGGCTGTTTCTGCGCTCTGCTGCATGCACATGGGTGCCTGCCGCAGAAACAGCCAGCGCTTATTATCAACGACTGTGGGTTGTTCCCGCCTTAGCAGCACCTGCGTTCACATGTCAGGGAACTGGAATCAACCCACTCTACACACGGTTCGCTACCAGTTTCACTTGGTACTTTTTAAACTCGGGAGGGAAGCGGCACAAGACGGCTTGAGTACGGCTGGGGGACACCTGACAGATGTGCCTGTGTGAACCCGCCCCTTTAATCCACTACTGAAATGCTCCTGAAACATTTGGCTGCTGGGCCAAACTGCCAGTCTGAACTCGGCCTCTGATTGGCTGGAAAGCCCCTGTTGTGCAGTCCCACTCCTTACTTAGGAGTTAAGTTAGCCAAATCTTGGCATCTGTACCCATTTTGTTGTTGATAATAACGTTTGGTTCCAGTTCTCTGTTATCTCTCCTTATAATCACCTCCCAAACAGTTTACCATCTGTTTGATGGGACACAATCCAGGGACTTTTCCCCAATCCAAAACACTATTTTCTTTAGGTCAGCTTGACATGCTTCTGTTTTCTAACTGCATCACAAAAATATCACAACAGAAAGAAAGTTTCAGTCATTACCCAAAAGTAACTCTATTGCATACAATAAAACACTATATGGGCTGGATTCAGCTAACTATTTTATTCAGTTTCATCTGGTCCCCCTGCCTACTGCAACCTTACCCCATTTGGCTTTTGTAGATGTAGGCCTTGTGATTCTCAGCATATACTTTTTGGGTGGTCAAAGGGGACCCCCTCCTTTCTTTTTCACCATCAGAAAAGGTGTCTGGATCCAACCCTGTACTAGGGTTGCCAAGTCCATCTTCCACCCCCAGCGGGGGGCTTTGGGGGTGTTCCTGGAGGGGGAGGGGCATCCCCGATGTGATGATGTCACGTCGGGGACGATGTGATGATGTCGGGGACGTCCGCCCCCCCCCCGCCCGTGCGCCAGATCTCCAGAAATGGCAGGACCCTGCACTTTCTTTTAAATGCAGGAGCCGGTGTTTCCCCTTTAAGAGCAGCCACATTTCCCTTTTAAGAGCACGAAGCTGGCATTTCCCTGCAAGCTTGCGGAGATCCAGCTTGGGAGGAAACACGGGTTCCACACACTTAAAGGGAGAGAGATGGGTGGCTGTGGGTGTTGGGGGTGGGGCTTCCCCCGCCGGCCATCTGGCTGGCGGTGGGTAGAACTCCCCCCAAAACGGGGGACCCCTGGCAAACCGGGGGGTTTGGCAACCCTACTCTGTACGTATAAATTAAGAAAGTGTTATATTCTATGCATCACCTTTTCACAACTGGTTTGGGTATGTCCCATAACAAGATCCCATCACCACCAGGGTTACTGATTCGAGTGTGGTAAATATCCACATAATCAAATCAAAAGTAGCTTTGTGGTAACATATGAACTGAGCTTCTCGCAGAATACATTTTCATAAGTTTCTTTTTCTGTATCCCATAGCTCTTGCCTTTTAACTTTGACAGTTGTATATAAAGTGGCCCATTCATACTGTTCACGTTGACTTCAGCATGTTTTGCATGAATCCTTCTTTAGCACATTCAGTTTTCAAATTGCTTTCCAAATGACTTACATTTAGATAAGTAGACATTTTTCCTACTGGCTCATCTATTCCACTATATTATTGGCACCAACTTCTGTTCTTACTGCTGGCAGTACAACTATCATCGAGAGGTTGTAGCCAAATTCTTATAGTGTTTAACATCTCAGAACAATCAGAATATTTTACTGTTTTTCCATGGGTAGCAACTGCCGTCCACTTAGCTCTAAAAATATGTGTATTCCATTGTGATTTTGGGATGTTTGAATATGTACTGTTCATGGCCTCCTGGTAGGTCAGCAATTTTACCAGCCTAGCTCGATGTTTACATAGCTGACCTTGAAGGGACAGGACACCATTGACCAGCAACATATTTAAGCCACTCCTCCTTGAATGGAAAAGGGCAACAACAGTGAGTGGCTGGCAGAGAAGCAAAAAGCTGGTGAGGAGCAACAGGCCATGCACTGGTGGAACAGAGGAGGACAGCTGGGATGATGTTTTCACCCCAGACCACTCCCATCTGGCATGGATGGTATCAACTGCAACAAACAGGAGAGAAATACAGGGATTAGATGAATGGAGCAAGACCATTCACACCTGAGGAAAAGGACTTGGGCAGTCACCTGTGGCAACCAGACATAAATGTTGCCCTGTAAGATACCCCCCCCCCACTTCATCACCACTTTCTTCCAAATTCCCTCCCCCCCCCCACAATACTTTATGTCAACCTCGTTATTAATGCTCTGGTCATTAATGAAGCTCATTTCTCTTCTGTTTTATCACCAGTCTATTAAAGTCACCAGTCTATTAAAATCAGAGCAGCAGAGATAACAGGGAAGAGGTAGAGGTTGCAGTCCTCAGAACACCTCCCTGGGAGTAAGCCGACCTGAAGAAAATTGTTGTGTCTTTACCATTGACATGTAATGTTAAGCTTGAAACTTTAGCCAGGATTCTAATCTGGAACAATCTCATTGGCTAATGAACAACTGTAACCAATCAAATGTAAGAGAACTGTACTGGAGGGAACAAAAGGGATTGGTTGTTATCTATGTAATATGATTGGACCTTAACTATGCGAGGGCGTGGCTACACCAGCCCGGGAGTGTTTAAAAAGGAGCTGTTCTCCACTGTATTTTGTCGTGTGTCATCTTGTGTGATCTTCAGAAGTTCTCGTTCTCAATAAAGCTGATTTCACTTGTTACTTACCTCATTGTTGAGTTGCATACCTAACAAAAATTAAATTTATTTACCAAGTAGACTTGCTTAGGACTGCACCCAGAGAGTGCAGGTCTGTCTCGTGGCAGCAAGGAGCTAGGCCTAGGAAGCAGGGGACCCAGCTGGCACAGAACAGTCCCTGCAACTGTTCTCATTTATTCAAACCTTTATTTAAGATAGTTATGGACCTTTTCTACAGGTGCCATCAAGAAAAAAAACACCTGTACAAAACATAATCCTTAAAAACAACAAAATTAAAGCAGCCTTTTGTATGTCCAGTTGAGGCATTGCTTGAACAAAAGAAGTTCTTATAAATCCAGAGAATGTCTTGAATTACCTTCTGGTGGATCTGTTGCCTCCTCGGCTGTGATGTCCAGGGGAGAATCTGCCTTTGATCTTTGAGTTAAAAGTATGGGATTTCAGACTCTTCACTTGACAGAACTGAACCCTCAGTGCCAGGTTCAGAGGCTGACCATGAGGGACCCTCTCAGTATTCCAGATCAGTATTGCCAAAACAAAGACTCCTCCTTAAGGACAGAGGACGGGTAGAGAAAGATAGAGATAAGAAGAGAGCATGACAGGATAAGCAGAAGAGAAGCCACAGAGGGTGGAAGAGATTTTTGGCCTCCCTTTTGTACCTGTTTGCTCACATCTAAACCGATTGTTTAATCTCACTTCTGTTTCAAGGAAATGCGACTTTTTTCTGTACCCCTTTCAATTGTTCCAGTCTAAAGCTCACCCATCATCAGAAAAATGAAGAAACCAACCAATGAGGTAATTATTTTTTTCACACTTTCCCACATATCTGTTTTTGTGGTTAGAACAATAACTAATTATGCTAATAACTTTCTCTCGCTCTTCTTTTTATCAAGGTTCCTTCCGAGGCTGAAGAATAGGAGACAATCCTAACAATGAATTAATTACTCTAAAATCCTTGGCCTCTTCTTTATTACTCGTTCACCCATCAGCACCCCTCCCCTCGATATGAAAAGCGACAAGGATAATTGCAGCAAGATTTAATTTCACTGCTTGCTTTCTTTTCCACATCTCTTCATTGCCCCCCCCCAACTGCCTCCTAATCTTTCTGTTCATTTGCTACTTTTTGTCTTTCTAAATATATCTCTTCATATTGATCCAAGTAAGGGACTCAGGAGCAGGACTGAGTCAAAAATGAGAATGACTAAAAATACAAATCCAGATCTGTATGATTGCAAAATGGTTTTTCAGTAGGGAGAGGAAAAAATACTGGCTGCAATCATTAACATCTACAGGGGGACAAAGACTTGCACATGTGCAGTGGGGACTGTGTCCTTCTTGGAATGTCAGATTCCAATTACCATGTGACCAAATATGGGGAGGGGCCATGGCTCTGCTGTAGAGTATCTGCTTTGTGTACTACTACTACTACTACTACATGGGATTTTTACCCCGCCCACCCCCGAAGGGCTCTAGGCAGCTTACAGAGTATCATGTGTACACACACTTTCTAGAATCCTAACTATGGCCACAAATTCAGGGGGATGGGAACCCTACCAGATACCCTCCGAAGGCTTTTTTCCGCAGATGTTCTTGCTTCTCCTTCCGTCTTTTTTCCGGGCAGTCACATGCTTCTTCGCACAGTTCTTTCTTAGAGGGAGACATCAGTTAGCTGGTTTCCACAGCGGCCCCTGCTGGCTCATCGGGCCTGCTGCACGCAGGCGATGGGGATTACGTCCTTCCGGCTCCAATCTCTCCAATGACGCCGCACCACTGCTGACCTCCGACCAGTCGTTGTTCCGGGGGGGGGGGCGTCCCTTCGCCGCTGCTTCTGCCGCTGTTTCGCCGCCATTGTTGTTACCGGTGCCGCTATTTTTCTCTCTGGAGCCACAGTTCTTCTGCTTCTTCTTGAGGAGGGTACCCCCCTGACCGACTAAGGCCAGGTACCCATTTATCTACTCACCTGGGCTTTCACAGCTGGGTTGGCTGAAGCTGGGACTAAGGTCGGGAGCTCACCCCGACCGCGGTGGGATTCGAACAGCCAGACAGCAGTTCAAGATAGTTACACTTTGCAGGTGTTAATCACTGTTCATTCCTCCATTGTGCAAATAAACAACATTGTAACAGTAGTATAAAGCAGCTTTGTTTGTTGTCTTCACAGACAGTCATAATTTAGATTGTGAATTCCTTAAAACAGGATCATTCGTTTTTAAGTTTCCATTATTTCTCAAAGAGCCAATTAAGACACTTGTGAAACTTTCCCATGTTTCAGAAGTGGTCAGATATAGAGAAATAGATGAAGTGGAGATAACCTTTGAAGAGCTCAAGCAAATATGGGATGTGCAGACATGACTGGGTGGTTCTCAAGATGGTAGTCCTCACGCCCTTTAATGCAGCTCCTCGCACCCATAAATAGACTTCATAATAACTTTAGATTCCCAGTGGAAAAATTCAACTGTCGTTCAACCATACCTTATTATTATTTGAAAACGTTGTTCATTACATTTGCATTATGCCTTCCTTCTAAAGCCAAGCAGGGATTTGAACCTGGCCTTCTCAAAACCAAACCAAACATTCCATCAACCATCATTGGAGAGCCAGTGTGTGAATTCAGGTGTGAGACCTGAATTCAAGTCCTCACTCAGTGAGAAAGCTTGCTAGGTGACCTCGGGCCAACCCGTTCTCCTTCAGACACACAGTCTTGCGCACAGTCTCTTGCATTCTCTCTCACTCACTCAGACAACTTGCCACAGGTGGGTGTTGTGGGAATGAAATGGAAGAAGGAAGAGCTAAGTGCAATGCCCTGAGCTCAGGTCCATCACTCCTTCGCAGCTTAAACTACCTCACAGGGGTGTTGAAAGGACGAACTGGAAAGCCCTGGACACCTTGAAAGAAGAACAGGATAAAAAGTTATAGATAAATTAACGAAATTGGCAGTCTTTGGATACATATAATGCAGTGTGTAAAATATATATCTATAACATTTTCTGCTCTTCTCCTTTCAAGGAGGACAGGGCCGACAGAGCCAGTTCGGTGTAGTGGTTAAGTTCATGGACTCTAATCTGGGAGAACCGGGTTTGATTCTCCAATCTTCCACTTGTAGTTGCTGGATGACCTTGGGCAAGCCATAGTTCTGACAAGAGCTGTCATTGAAAGGGCAGTTCTCTCAGAGCTCTCTCAGCCCCACCTACCTCACAGGGTGTCTGTTGTGAGGAGGGGAAGAGAAAGGAGTTTGTAAGCCGCTCTGAGACTCCGAGTGAAGGGCGGGGTATAACTCCAATCTCTTCCTCTTCTCTTCTCTCTTCCCAGTCCATCCACTCAACACCCCTCTGGAGTAGGTTAAGCTGCGAGGGAGTGAAATTTCATCAGTTTCTCCTGGAGCACTGCAGAAAAGACAAAAATAAATAAATCATGATTGTATTCCCCCCCCTCCCCAAGCCAGCATGTACAATATGCATACATTATACTTAATAGGAAATATTTGTATGCTAACCCCATTGCTATTTCCAGCCTCCAAGTACTAGTATTAATTCTGAAATTCATCTTCTGAAGACACAGCGCTGACATTTCACTGTGTGAGCAACAATGCAAATGCAAGCTAACTGATGCATGCATGTAATTTCAGCATTAAGCGAGCCATGCTCCTGTCTGCTGACAATTAACAGGTCCAGTTTTCAAGTGAGGTGAGCTGCCTCCTCCACACTGACTGACCTCTAATCATGGTATCTCCAGCTCACGGTCCTGTCAAAAAGAAATCACTTAGCGTCTGAGAGATTAGGGCACCCTGCAGCTTTCCCCTCGATGGAATCAGTTTGAAAGTGAATAAAGAAAGTGAAAAGTCTCTTAGGTCAGAGGCTTGTTGGATAAAGAACATGTGTCTTGATGCTGCCATTACATTTTACTTCATAATTTCCTAGTGTTTGTGCAAGACCTGGTCAAACTCTTGATTTTGTCTACGAGAGGCAAAGCCCACATCCCAGACACAGTTATGGATGTGTACAGTCAACCTTGGTTCTCTGTTGCATGTTGATTCGGCTACGGGAGAACTCTCATCCAAAGTTTTGTCTTTCTGCTTGAAAGCCTAAAGGAACTGTTGGCAAAAGCTGGCATGGCATAGGGGTTAGAGTGTCAGACTGGGACCTGGGATGACTGAGTGCAAATCCTCACTTTGCCAAGTAAACCTGGGCCTGCCACAGTCTCTCAGCCTAACCTACCTCACAAGGCTGTTGTTGTGAGGATAAAGTGGATGTGGGGAGAACAATGACCAAAGCTGCTTTGGGTCTCAATCAGGGAGAAGATGGGGAAAAGTTAACATGATAGGGAGGAAGACACTAGTTGTTGGGAGACAATGGCCCATCACACACGCACAGATTACTCGAGATTTTCATGGCAGTCGTGTCATGAAGCTTGGTTTCAGATTCTGTTTTGTGTTTCACATTATTCTTTTCCCTCTAGATTTTTGGTCAATCATTGTCTTCATGTCTATCAAAATAATTTTCCCTAAGTGGGGTGGGGAATTCACTTCTGACATGGTGGTCATGGGTGTTGACAAAGATTTGGGGGGGGTATGTTTTTATATTGCTGATGCCCTAACACAGCTGCACAGTAATGCTAATTTCCTGCCCTCCCTTGCAAATGTTCATGGTTTTCTATTTGTGATTCATTTTGATCCTACACACTGGTCATGATCTTAGTAGTTTTTTAAAGCCTCTCATGTGCTGATTGCTTTCCTTCAAATGGATGAATCCCGAGTGATTCTTGTTCAGCAGTTTGCTGAAGGTCCATGTGGCTCAGCCACTATTTTAATGTTAGGCTTCCAGACTGCTAAAATGGCCCCCCTCCCCAACTTTGTGCACTAGTGCATTAAAGGGAATTCCCCCCAAAAAAAGGTTTAGGCTTCACATTCCAGCATCTCTCTTCCCCCCCCCCATTTTAATTTGCCGGGGACGCCCCCCCCCCCCTTATTTTGTTTGTATGCAGCACTGAAATCCCTTTTTTTTTTGGTACTGGGGACACTGCTGTTTGCCTCCTCTCTGAACCCTCTTTCAAGCCAGTACCAGCAACTGATTTGCAAAGGAGAGAAAGAGAAAAGGCAACAATGGCAGCTGCTGAGATGAGAGGGGAGAGTGCTTGTTGAACAACATGGCTGGCCCCTTCTGCATGTGCACGCATGCACACACACTCTAGCAGAGCATTGGCTGCAGCTACCCCACTCCACTTCAAGGTGGCTGTGCAGAACTGGGCTTGATCAGTGAAACATGACCCAATATATTCACAAATAACCAGGCTTCACAGCTTCTGACTCTGGCAGTCCCTGCTCAGCCAATCTTTCTCTCCCTCCCCCATTTCAGAGTTTGGCAAGGAGGTGGCTCAGAGAGCTGCCAGAGAAGCACATGTATCAAAAGAATCTCAGGGGACCGCAACATCTTGCACAACTTTTAAATGTTTGCGCCTTTCGTTTTAGGTTTCTCCCCCCCCCCCCATTCAGTGATCTGAAACTAGAGATAAGAGGCTAATTGCAGCCGTGGGTACTGGGGATTCTTGATTAGCATTTTATCACTAATCTCAGATTACTCAATTATAAAAAATGACAAGGAAAAAATTAAAAAGTTGTGTGAGAGGATGCAGTTTGCCTTGGGCTTCTGTTTACAGTGCTGTGGGTAGTAAGATGGGCCGAATGACTTTAAAGTGGGTGGGGAAGTTGGCATCAAGGGGTGGCAAAAGGCAGGAGAGAAAAAAATTGATTCTTTCTTTCTACTCTTTGGTTCTCTTTGGCTTGGCAGCGAACTAAAAAAAAGTCACAAGAAAAGAGCACCCGGAAAGCACGGGGGGGGGGGGGAATGGGAAGCCAGCCCAGAAGTGATCAAAACATGTGCAGAAGGGGGAGGGACCCCCAACAGATATGTAGCCTGAAAGCAAAGGGAAACTGACATCCGTAAAAGGCCAATAACTGCCATGGATTTGTAGTGGGGACATGGTCACATCACTAGAAAGCAGACTAGGCTCTCCTACCATATGAACAATAGGCAACTTCATAGCATATAATCTTTGTTTTCCATCTAATTAGGATGAGATTCTCAGGGATTGTACCCCTCTCCAAATGAATGATCTCTGTCAAATTTCAGAGAGACACAAGTCTACATTTTATAGACCATTATAATAAAGGTTTGTGAATCAAAACATTAGACACCATAGTAATGGAGAATTAAGTACCTGTTATATCAACAAGCTTTAACGGTTGTATTTGTAATATTGTAATGATTATTTTTTTCCTATTGACAGTGAGCGCTTTCAAAATAAAAAAAATGTGATCTAATATTGTATCGCATCATAATTATCTCTTTTAAAAATGATTTCATTTTTAAAAATCATATCCTTATTATGAAATGTGCGGAGAAATTTGTGCCCCCGAGGCTTTCTCATGTAAACAGGAACCATTCAATCAGTTCCAAAAGTTATTAGAAAGCATTCAATAAGTCATCAAAAAAGGAAGTAGTCAGCCAGTCTTAATAGTGAACAGGAAGCCATCAGTCCTAAAAATGAAAACAGATGCTGGTATGTGGAGTCAGAAGGGGGGGATAGCAAGGCAGAGCATGAGGAGACACCGGAATTTACTTTTTGGGGGGAGTTAAGTTGTTTTAGGGGGGTAGTCTTACGTTCAGGGTCACCTTCCTTTCAAATAAATATGGTATAAAGCTGACACATGAGAATAATTTAGTTAATCATCAAAATCTATCTTTTATTTCTGTTCTATGTTTTGCCTTTTATTGCCTATAGCAGATCAGATCTTTGCACCTATCTCTTTGAAAACTGGTAGGAGGAGCCATATGATCCTTGCTAATTCCATCCTATTTCAAAGCAAAGAAGACTGAGAGATCAATATCTTTCCCACTGAAACGGCTGGAAACAAAAATGAAAGTAATAATGAAAATGAATAGGATTAATAATGGATAAAGCAAAAATAATATTTTTAATGAAGCAGAATTAAAAAACAAAGCTATTTTGCACATCCGTAGTTTTTAGGCCCTTTGCCAGTACAGCTCAAGTTTTGCAAGTACCTAACTCACGGTGCGATTCTAAACAGTCTCTTGTAAGCCTACTGAAGTCAGTGAATTTAAAAAGGCTGTAACTGTTTAGGATTGCATTGTTGGATGTAAAGGACCTAATCCAATAGCAGTTCTCAAATTTGAACATGCCAGCACTGGTGCTTAATTCTCAGGAGATAAAAGACAAAACTGAGTGTTTTTCATCAGTAACTTTCCAAATTTTGATAGAACTTTCCTGCTAGATACTTCAAGGCATTGCAAGATGACTTTTCAGAAAATGCTTAGGCTAGAATGTACAGATCAAAAGATTTAAAATTGCTGTAAAACTATGAAAGCTATAAACCCATTAATTAATGTGCATGTTTCTCAAAGGCTCATGGGAATGCTTTTGAAAGACTCACCATGACCTAGGTGGTATACAGCAGGACTGGGCTAGCAGAAAGGGGGGTTACTGAAGATGTACTGAAGGTTCCACTCTTGAGTGCCCTTCTAACGTTTCTTGCCCCATGGAATGGAACTCAAAAGGCATTTAAATGTCTTCTGAAGGCAATTAAGTGCTCATTGAGCTGTTTTTTCCCCCTAGGAACTGATATGCTCACTGCCCTGCCCCTTGAAAGGAAGGGCTAGAAACAGGTCCGGAACCTCCCCCTTTAAAGATAGGCATTCAGATTAATTATATATATATAATCAGCTTGCATGACCAGTAGTCTTAAGCACACGTACACACATTTATGCAATAAAAACAACAAGTAAAACATCAACACTATTTAAAAAGCTCATACATGGACAATAGGGTACGTTATCCCAATATGAGTGTGTTACACTGGCTAAAATCGTCAAACCACATGAGATAATTCTTCCAATTGGTACCCGCTACATCAAATTAGAACAGTTTGAACTTTCCCCACCTTGTTCCCTTTTTTTTGCCACCAGGGCCAAAAACATGGCCACTGCTTTGGTGACTGAATCAGCTCTGTCAGATAAAAGAACAGAAATTGACCAGGGAAGGGAGGGGAGACTTTCTTTTATCAAGATAGGTATAATATACTTCTGCCTCTCCATCTTCCAGTTGGGGCAAGCTAGCACTATGTGATCCATTGTCACCACCCTACCTAGGCTACAGTCACACAGCCGTTCAGAGAACGGGATGCCCTGAAAGCGGCCCAAGACTACATTCGACGGAAACGTATTCAGTCTAGCCAGCGTGAAGGCTCTGCGAAGTGCTGAACTTTTGAGAGTGTAGCAATAAGTAGGAATCACCGACGGCGGTGGAAGGCCAAGGGCTAGACCCGCACAAGTACGCCGGGCTCTACACAATGTACTGCTGAGGTTCACTTCCCTTAATTTAGTTTTTATGAGCTTAAGGGCCTCGTTTTGCTGTGGGGGGGGCACTACCAATATTCAGAGATTCTAATTTGGATCGAATTAACTTAGTTCTGTCACTTATGTGAGTGTCCCTCTGAATCAGGTGCGTGAAGCCTGGTCCACTAGTGGGAACCCCTCTACTTTCTTTGCTGGTAAACAGTGTGAATGCCAGCTGCCATGCTCTTTTCTCAATTGATGGCTGGGCGAATTCCACCCTAAGGGCCGTGCCTGCCACACATCTCGGCACTGCCGCGATGTCTCTAAGGAACGTGTGGAGAGGGGATTCAGATTAATTTAATTAGCTTTAATTTAATTGCCCCCTTAAAAATTTAAATGCCCCTTGAACAAAAAAAAATGCTGGCTATGGGCCTGTTTTGGATATCAGGATAGCATTCACTGTAAAGACTGCATGAGCAGAATTATGGTCCAATAAAATAAATTAAGAAAAATATTAGTCAATGGAACAAAATGAATTCAACATGGGTGGAATGGATAGCCTTTGTGAAAGCTAATATTCTCCACACATTGCTTTGTTTCTTGCATTACTTTTTAATATATAAGAGATGATTTTGGAACACTGAGCATGTTATTAAGTTTATAAATAATAGAAAAAAAATCCAGGCTGCTTAAAGGACAGTACTTGCCAAAATGGGATACGGTACAGTTCGATTGATGATGATTACCTCTGAAATAGGAAACTAGATGAAAAAACCTGATGAGATACCATGGGTTGTTGACGGGAACACAAAAGAATTGTTGATTACAATCAATTGGCAAAACACTACATACTAAATATGAGGTATATAAAACAGACTTATTTCAGCCGACTAAAATTCAGCAACAACAGCCACATTTAGACTTTAAAAATACAGACATCAAGAATTTTGACTCCTTCAACATAAGTACACCCTAAAGTAACCAAAAAACAAACATGTTTTTGCAACTCTGTTCAAAATTACAAATACTGGCTATATGAACAAGCTCTGGGAGATTATTGTATTTGGTTAGTATACCATAATGATGCTTGTTTTAAAGAAAGTAATTGCAACAGTTAAACAAAGGAACACAAGAGCTTTTGTTAGATCATCTGTGTATTCTTGTATATTTCAAGAATTACAAGGCAGGAAAATAAAGAATTAGTGGTTAATTTATTACTAACAGCCAGAATAAATATGGTTCCTATGGGAAATTGGCCATATAATAAACTGGTTAACAACTGTTTGGAGTGTGCATTTTTCAAACTTAGATCTCTCTGCAGTTACATCTACACATTTGGATCCTGGCCACTGGTGTTTGAAACAGGGTTGTAATCCAAAGTACCATTCTGGACAACTCTATTTTTATTGTGCATTCACAACAAAACAAATGCATTTTTAAAAGGGAAGTTTGCTAAATTATTAAAGACATGATAAGTTGTGTTAGGGGTGTGCATCTGACTGTATTTGACCGGAAAAATACCTGAAAAATACCTTACTGGTATTTTTCAGGTTTTTAAAAAGCCAAATACAGATCAGAGAATCTGACCGGCTACCTGTATAGCTGATAAGGGATGAGCATGACCTGGGAAAATGGAGGGTTGTCCCAGTTTGTGGTTCATGGGGTCTCACGAATCACAAACCATGAACCTTCACAAACCTTCCCATTTACTGAATTGGCTCATTTCATGAGGTTCATGATGTGGTAGAGTGCCCCTGTGGGCTAGAGATACCAAACTCACAGCAAGTCTCCAACTGACTCTCCTCTATTTGCCCTCCCAGTTTGGTGATGATTGGCAAGTTACAAGCCCCCCCAAAAAGGTGCCCCCACAAATGTGGTCTCTGGGGAAATCAAAGCAGCAGATTCAGGGGTGTGTCAAACAGCCCTCCTATAAGCTAGAGGCGTCAAGCTCACAGAGGACCTTCTCAGAAAGCCCCTGTACCTGCCCTCCAAGTTGTATGCATGGCAAGGTTCATGCCCATCCCTTTAGCTGATCCCAAATAAAGCTGAATTTTTCAGGCTTTTTTCGGGCAGTGGTGGTGCAGAGGTTTAAAGAGCTATGAAGTTAACTTTCAGTTCTCTGCTCTAGGGTTCTTTTCTGCATTTTGCTCTGGTTTCCAGGGCAATAGGAGGGAGGGAGAAGAGGCATCTCTGCAGCCCAATGGAAAAAGCACCTTAGGGGGACCCGTAGTGCCTTAGAGCCAATCATTGCAATGCTTTTGCAAATCGCACTGCATTGCAGGTTTGCAACTTGCAAGATCATTGACTTCAAATGTGAACAGGAAGGAGGGGGAAAGGAGGAGTGGCGATTTGGCAAATAGGATTTCAGATTAGGGGAAACACTGCTCTTTAGCCAATCACAGAAGCTTGTTCTTTTTTTTAATTCTCCTGTGCATGGGCAAAGAGCATAAAAGCAAGGGTCTGGCTGAGTTTTGTTTTGGTTCTTTGGAGTTGGTTTAAAACTTGGTTAAAATTCATTTTTGGGGGCTTGTGGGGGTCCTGCTTTTTTTTAAAAAAAAATCTATTATTTTATTTCACCATCCTTTGCTGCTTTTTCTTCTTTTTTTTTTTTGGGGGGGGTGGGATTGGGAGTGAGGCTGTGTTGCTCTTTTCCTCTACATGCATGGACTCTAATCTGGGAGAACCGGGTTTGATTCCTCACTCCTCCACTTGCATCTGCTGGATGACCTTGGGCAAGCCATAGTTCTCTCAGAGCTGTTCTCTCAAGGACAGTTCTGGAATGAGCTCTCTCAGCCCCACAGGGTGTCTGTTGTGGGGAGGGGGAGGGGGAGGGAAAGACGTTTGTAAGCCACTCTGAGACTCCAAGTGAAGGGTGGGGTATAAATCCAATCTTTTTTTCTTCTTCTCCCCCCCCTTTTTTTTGGTCTGGTGTGTTTGTGTGTGGAGGGGTTTTTGTTTTAGGTTCTTCTTGCTTTCTCTTCTAGAAGTCCTTTTTCCTGCCTCCCCCCCCCTCCCGGTAGTTCCCCCCCTGTATTTCTTCCCTTTAATTTCTAGAAGGTTAATTTTCTGGGGGGAGGGGGTTGTTGAGGTTCACTGTTCTGTGTTCCAAGTGTGTGCTGCTGGGCACTAGTAGGTTGGCCCTAGCTTGTGCTGCTGGGCACTATTGCACTCATTCTGCCATCCTTGCAAGCCCCCATCCCCCTTGCTCGGATTGTGATTCTGTGCTTTACATCAGTCCTGTTGAGCTGGCATTTGTCACAATGGCACTGGGTTCTGCTGATGGGCATTAGTAGGTTGGCACCGGTTTTGTTGCTGGGCATTGGTAGGTTGGCACTGGGTTCTGCTGCTGGGCACTAGTACATTGCACTGGTTCTGCTGTTCTTGCAGAAAATACCCCCCCCCTCAGTTTCTACTTCAGAGATTCTCAGATTTGACTTTAGTCCTGTTGGGTTTTGGCACTGTCACAGTGGCACTGGTTCTGCAGCTGGCCTTGCAAAAATGCTCCCTTCCACACATCACTTTCTACTGCAGAGATTCTCTGGGACATTCTCCTGGGCTTGTATTGCCTTGCTATTCCCCGCCATTGGAAACAATGGAGGATGGGGCATCTTCTTTGGGTGCCCATAGAATTGGACCCCCCCGGTCCAATCTTTTTGAAATGGGGGTTCTTTTGAGGAGAGGTTCCAGAAGCTATGTTGTAAATTTGGTTTCTCTACCTTAAATGTCCCCCCAACCACTGAATAAACCCCAAGGTAGATTTGCCATTGACTTTAATGGTCCCCATAGGGTATAATGGACCTGAAAAAAATTGGGAATCTCTGATATTTACTGAATCTAAATACCATACCAGTATTGGGATTCAGGAATATCAGCAAATACCAATATTTTTGGGGTCCAATATTCCCAAATCTGGTTAAAAAAAATTTTTTTTCTTGCACACCCCTAGTTGTTATCTTCCATTCAAATAGTTGAACAGATAATGTGATAGCTGTTAATAAAGAAAATAACAAAAAAGAAGTTTAACTTGCTGATGAGGCTATAATTTAAGCAGGAAATGTGAGATTTAGATAACATATACCTTCAGGACTATTTCATTGTACTGTATTAGTTTGTTGGAAAATACAGGTGTTGTTTTCTCTGCAATATTTTTGGTGATATTTCCTTATTTTACCTATAGTGAAAGTTTATAATTTTTTATTCTGCTCTTCCTCCAAGGAACTCAAGGTAACTTACATTAATCTCTCCCCCATTTTGTTCTCACAACAGCTCTGGAAGAGAGAGTGGCTGGCCGAAGATCATCTGGTGAACTTCTTGAGTGCTTGAAGGTTTGAACTGAGGGCTTGGATCCCACAGAACATTTCAGCTAATGGAAGAGGTTTTTATTCATGGAGTAGACATTCGTATACTCCCACTGCAGTCCAAAACATCTCTCAAACTGCTGCTCCTGGAGGACAGAGGACCCCTAAGGAAAGCATGGAGGGGAGAGAGAGAGAAAATTGTCCTCCTGCTTCCATCCCCAGAAATCTTCTGTAGGAGGCAATCTAGATCTCTCACTCCTAGTCAATACATCACACCATCTCTCATAATACTGTCCTCCCTCTCACCCTCTGGTGAGAACCCCTGTGGAGGAATACATAGCCTCAGAAGGAGAGGGGGTTTATTACATTGGATCCCCCCCCGAGGGGATCCTTGGATTCCTCCTACCTGGCTTCTATCTGAGGTAGGTCTTGCTGTTCACCTCATCATTGGTATAGGTCCTTAAAGAGAAATGAGGAAGAAGGACCAGGATTCTAAAGCCTGGTGTTCTCGGCAGAGGGCAATGGGTAAGCCAAGACCTTTCATTTGATCTGCACTGTAAAGCCTGGCTGGAGGGTTGGCTATTGGCTGAAGAACTCTCTGATTTTTCTGCTTTGGCAACCCAATTGAAAGTCTGGGTTGTGCCAAGGAGGATGAGCACTGTGTTGTCAGGTATATCCTCCTCGTCTGCCATGGTCAAGCTTCCTGAATTGTCACCATTTTTCTAACTTGTTTAGGTTTTTAAAATCACTCTGTCATGTGATTGGCATTGATATTTCCCGCATTAAATGCTCCCTTCTCTCTTGGAGCATCTAACAGCTGCTGCATTCCTTATGGCGGTTACTCCACACATGGAGCAAAAAAAAAAAAGGTACAAAAATACAGTTTCTTAAACCATAATTCTGGGCCAACCCCTGTGCTCTCATAGGGTACCCTTCAGAAAGGCAAGTGAAGTTAACATGGCAGAGTGGCTGCAAAGGCATACATTTGGGAACCCAAGAAGAGCAAGCAGCATCACAAAGTAAAGAAAAGGGGCTATTGGACAGGCAGGCAATGGGAAGCATTTGGCACCCCTAGAAGGCAGACAGCATTACAAAAAGAGCTGGATGGGCACTTGGGAATCCCAAAACATGTAGTCAGACAATGCCAGTTGCTAACAGCAAAGCAAGCTACCAAAGAACTTTTAACTGCACAGTCACTCACTGAAAGCACTCAGTGCAGTCAGGGGAAAGGTGATGTGGCATCTGCGTGTACGGAATCCAAAACATTCCTCCTGAAGCCACTGAGACAATGCAATGACTGGCAGAAATGCTGTGCAAAGTATCTGCTCTGACAGTCAAATCAATGGACATTGCTGGCTGGAGCATGTGCTGGTTACCACGTAATCTGCTGACTCAAGGGAGTCAGCAGGTTTAGCAGGAAACTCAAAGGAGTCAGCAGATGAAGAGAATCCTGGGGACTTATCTGCCAACTAAATAAGTTCTTGCCTTTGTGTCTGCTTCTCTTCTTGTTCCAGGCATTTAAGCTTGGCCATGGCTCTAACTGAGCCAGCTCAGTGGATCCAGGACCAGCATAAGATGTGTATGCTACACTTTACTTCTTTTCTGTTTGTTGGTTTAAATCGTCTCAAATTGTACTTTTGGACTGTGTAAGTTGAGAGAGAGAGAGAGAGAGAGAGAGAGAGAGAGAGAAGAAAGAGAGAGAGAAGCCAGAGATGTGTAGCTTCTATATGTGGACAATCAATCTGTCACGATGTGCCAGATGTGCAGGATCTAAAACTGATTTAACATTTCAGTCTCAGTTTTCTCCTAAGACAGGCGAATGAAAGATAAGAAGTATTTTAGTTATAGCTTACCTTGGTTACTAAAGTCCAAAATGTTGCTGTATTCAGAATTAAGCTTCTGGCTAAGACCATTGTCCCTTCCTTGATTTATACAATCCTCCATGATTTTCATCTGGATAATCCCTTCCATGAATATAAATGTGACTGAGGCGTAAGAACATAAGGAGAGGCCTGCTGGATCAGGGTAGTGGTCCATTTAATCCAGCATCCTGTCCCACAGAGTGGCCAACCAATTACTCTGGAGGGCCAACAACAGGACATAGAGGCCAAGGCCTTCCCCTCTAGTTGCCTCCTGGCACTGGTATTCAGAGGTTTACTGCCTCTAAATGAGGAGGTTCTCTTTAGTCACCATGGCTAGAGTGTTGCGACCAGCCATGTGATGGTGGAAAGTGTTGTCAAGTTGCAGCAGATTTATGGCAACCGCCTAGGGTTTTCAAGGCAAGAGATGAGCAGCGGTGGTTTGTCATTGCCTGCCTCTGCATAGCAACACTGGACTTCCTTGGTGGTCATCCACCCAAATACTAACCCGGACCGACCCTGTTTAGCTTCCAAGATCTGATGAGACTGTGCTAGCCTGGGCCATCACCAACTGTAATCTGAATGGTATCTACATTGTACCATACCATATTTTAATAAGCATGAGTACAACACAGAGGGCGATTTCTCACTAGAGCTGCCTCGCAGCACAGCGCCGTTTGCCCCAACACAAACATGTCAATTTCACACCCGAGGCTGCGGGGCTGCATTTGACTTGGGGCTTCACCCGATTTCCTCCGCAGTTTCATGATCCTCAAAAACCAGGATCACGAAACTGCGTAGGAAATCGGGCGAAGCCCCGAGTCAAAATGCAGCCCCGGTGCTTCGGGTGTGAAACTGACATGTTTGTGTTGGGGCAAACGGCGCTGTGCTGCGAGGCAGCTCTAGTGAGAAATCGACCAGAGAAAACAAAGCAATCAGGTGTAAGGCAAGCCTCCTTGCCCTGTCAAGCCATCTTTCCAGCCCTTTTGGACATTAGTGGTGGGAGGAGGGATTGTGCCCCAGAGGGTACTGGGCAGGATGCTGCTTCTGCTAGGCATGAAAGTTTAGTTCAAGGTCAGAGCCTAAACATGACCAGGATTGGATAAGATATGGTCAGTTAAAAGAACGAGGAACAACAATATCTGGCACTTGTGGGACCCTGTAAGCCAAATGTTTGCTCACAGTGACTTGAAGAGTAGGGGATCAGATAGAATCCTCAGGCCAAAACTATCTAAATAACAGAGTACTCTCCAAATGATGGTCACCTTTGCAGTATGTTTTATGGGTTCAACGTTTGCTCACAGTTTGACTTGAAGAGTAGGGGATCAGATAGAATCCTCAGGCCAAAACTATCTAAATAACAGAGTACTCTCCAAATGATGGTCACCTTTGCAGTATGTTTTATGGGTTCAACGTTTGCTCACAGTTTGACTTGAAGAGTAGGGGATCAGATAGAATCCTCAGGCCAAAACTATCTAAATAACAGAGTACTCTCCAAAAAGATGGTCACCTTTGCAGTATGTTTTATGGGTTCAACGGGGCAGTTGAACAGAAGGTCTCATGGTCCTACCTTTCAGAGGGGATCAGAGGGTCCTTACAAATATGTCGTTTTTTGAATAACATTAACAATGTTTCCTCTCCGGTGGCAAGGGGCTTGATGCGGCCGCTCGTGTGTTCGGCAACGCACGGGTGTGGCTGCATTTGCCCTGAAGCAGGAGCGGAGCAGGGAAGCAGGCATGGTAGCCATGTTCCTGCAGCAGTCGCGGCCAGCCGTTGTTTTAAGTTTCACGGTGATAGAAGCAGTAACACGGAGAATAGAACAGTAACAAACGCAAACAGAGTGAGTAAATTTTAGTTACAAGCTAGGTTAACCCCTGCAAAGTTGCCCAGAATATAGAAGAGAAACGGCCGAGGAAAGTAAATGGGCTAAATATTGGACTTATTTTATGCTGGGGGAAAATAATTTCTTTTTTGCTGGCAAGGACTTACATGTTTTGGGCAGAAATGCTAAACTTTTGCTGCAAATGGACTCTCTGAGTGGAAATTAAAGGGAAAAAGTTACGGATTAAAATGGCGTCTGCAGAAAAAGATGTGGGGGAGAAGACGGAGGAGGATACAGAAGTCGGTGAAACTATGATGGAGCGGCTTCAGAAATTATTGGAGGAAAAGATAAGTGAAGGAATACAGAAAGGGATACGCAGAGGGCTGGAGCAAACATGGGACAGTATGTTTGGAAAGTTACAGAGTATGCTTTTGGAGAGAAACAATGGAGAGGAAACAGAACGAGACAGACAGAGTATGGAAAAAGAACAGGTGATACATCAGGAAAGGAAGTTAAGCGAGACATCGTTTTCAGTAATGGCAAAGGAGCAAATTAATTGCAAACAAGACATCAGCTATAAAGACTCAATAAAAGGGTATTATCTAAAGAAAAAGAGGACAAAGAAAGAGGGGAGGAAAAAGAGTAAAAAGGACAAAAAGAGGGGGGGAAAGAAGGGGGAGACGAATTCCAACAACACCCAAATGTTTGGGGAAATGCCTTGGTTGAAAAAGAGAGGGGAAAGCATAGAACAACAATTATGTGTAGCGTTGAGTACATACAAACAAGAGAGACATTTGAAAATGATTGCCAAAAAGAGACTTTTAATTACAAAGAAAAAAATTAAGATATATGAAATATTATTTTTATTGTATGTTAAGGTAAATGAATTGTTGACCTACGTGATGAAAGGATGAATTGTTTTTGTGGGAATTGATATAAAGGGAAGTGGGAGTATAAATCTTCTGTCTGGGGAAAAATAGTTAAATATGTAAGTGAAGTATATCCCTGGATATATTAGGAGCAAGTTATCCTTTTTTTATTATTATTATTATTATTTTGTTTTGGGTATATAAATATATATGACTGTCTTTTTGCCTTAATGAATTGTTGATCTATGTGATGAAAGGATGAATTGTTTTTGTGGGTGATATAAAGGGAAGTGGGGTGATAAATTTGTTGTTGGGGAAAAATAGTTAAATGATGTGAGTTATCTTTTTTTTAATCATTTTGCCTTGGGTATATAAATATATAGGATTGTCCATATACTTCAGGAGGTAATAACTTGTGTAATTGGTTATGAAGAGCTTTAAGATGTGTATAAGCAAGACTAAGTAGATAATGGTGAAAGGAGACAAGAAGTTACTGGATGCTAAAGAGAGACAGAAAACAGAAATGTTGTGATAGTTAGTAGATAAAATAACCGGTTGGTTAAATAAAATGTTGAGACCAGATAAAGTTATAGTAGAAAATTTTGAGGATGCACTGAGGTTAAAACATTAGGATGTTAAAGATTAAGCTAATGGGGAAACATTGACATTGGAAACCTTTGAGATAGGTGGATGTAAGCAGATGTACTTGGTAGTAATGGGTCGATAGAAGAAAATATCATCCTGCAGCGAAGAGAAGTAGATACTTTGATGAAAATGTAAAAAACCTGCCCAGCAAGAGATAATAGTTTTGTGAATTATTGTTTAAAATGAAATATGGTTAGTTGAGTTATATAGACTTGTTGGAGAGTAAGTTTGTTGTAACAAACAATGTAAATTGTAATAGTGAGTAATTGTATATGTTACTGCATGGAAGGTATATTTGTGGTGTTTGGGTGGTGGGTGTTTTAAAAATTCCAATAAATATATTTTTTAAAAAAACACAATGTTTCCTCTCCAAGGACAGACAGTATTTAAACACAAAAAACATCCTGTGGGTGAAGTTCTGGAATTAATCAGCAGCATGCTATCTAGACCCTTTAATGTGGTTCTCCCCCCCCTTTTTTTTTGAGGTATGGCATGGAGGTTACTACTTAATTTGCAGCTATAATTTCATAGTGCAAAAAGAATCTGAAGAAGAGACAAAGGTGAGGAATATACTACCCAGCTTATTTGTCATTAGATTATTCCTGATTTTAATCATGAGCAGGGGCATGTTACTGAATTAACATTCTTCAGTATTTTAATTTGAATGAGTTCCAGTCCAGTTAACTGGAAGAGCTAAGCAGATACTTAACACTTAATAGATGTGATTATTGCATTATTTAACATTTTAATCTTTGTAATAGTTCTCTTCCTCCTTGGTATCTTTGCACTGACCAAAAAATCTCCACACACACACCCCAGTTCATCTTTGTAAAACATTTAAGACAGTTTTGTCTTTGCAACAAGATTAGTATGAAGGTCTCGTTTCAGTGAAACCATGCTTTTTGGATAAAAGTTATACAGATCTTCCTGTAATGACAATGTGCTGTGTTTCCCACTTTCCAGAGGAGTACCTGTGTTAATCTGTTGCAGCAAAAACTAGAAAGAGTCTGGAAAGCATTTTAAAGATCAACAGATCTACACTTTCACAAACTAGAGAATGCTTTGTTAGACACTCTGTGCTTAGTGACCAGATGGATTCCTCAGACAAAGAGCTGCCTGCAGCTAGCCAGTAACTGAACAACCAGCTGCAGCTGGCTCTGAGCCAGGAGGAAAGCAACAAGAGGTCAGGTTACCAGCTGATCAGAAGTCACAGCCTACAGCTGAAACCGATCCATCGCCTTGTAGCTCTGAAGCAGTAGTCTCCAGAAGTCACTCCCAGCCCATCTAGCTCATCCTGATCCTGGACTGGATTTGGACTTGCTGCCTGGATCCCTTGACCCTCCCCTGGACTTGGCATACCTGCTCTTTGGAACCCCTGACTTTTGGACTGGACCCTGGTTACTCTTTGCAACCTTGCCTATAACATGCCCTGCTGAAACCCAGCCCTTATCTCCTGGGAGGGCTGCACCAGTACAAGTCCACTGACACTGAAGCTCAGACAGCAGATGGACATGGACTGGAAAAAAGGTGGTTTGGTTCGGGGTCCATGGTGGCCAATGGACCAAACTCACAAACCAAACCAGCCTCACATGGACCAAACTGGTCTGGGAAGTTTGAGATGTGGCAGAACACCCACCCACCCACCCCACACACTGGGGTGCTAAAGACTCCAAACTCAAAGGGATATCCAATTGACTCTCCTCTACTGTCTCACCAAATTTGGTGAATATTGGACTTATGGGGCCCAGGTTACAGCCCCCCAAAGCAGGTGCCCCCAGAAAAGTGCTTTTGGGGGAGACGTCAAGTGTGCATTCTGGAGTATATAGAACAGACCCTGTGTGATCTAAGGGCATCAAACTCTCAGCAGACTGCCCCAGGATGCCTCCCTACATGCCTTCCAAGTTATGTGTGTGATGAACTGAGAGGGGGTCCAAGTTATGTCCCACCAAAGAAGGTACCCCCAGGAAGAGGCACCTACTAGCTATGCCCCACCGCCCAGTGTGAGAGGAGATGCTGTGGAATCAGAGCCCTGACTCACAAACACCCAAAGCCCCCAGTAGAAGGGAAGAGAGAGAGAGAGAGAGCCGGAAATTACAGAAACCAACCACAGCAGAAGCAAAGCAAAGCCCCAGGCTGGGTGTGGCACATGGAGCCCTGGCCCAGTAAACACAGTACACACAGCCCAGGAAGTTTTGACAAAAGGAGGGGCTGAGTGTAGAAATGTAGGTCCTCTTCAGGGACTCACAAGCAAAGCCCCACTGCTCAATGTGAACAGAAAGGCTGGGTGCTGTGGCACACACAGAGCTAAGAGCAAAGCAATCCCCTCCCCTTCCCTGCCCAGCAAAGCTGAATCTGATCAACTTACATATGCTATTAATTGCAGATTCAGAAATACAATATTGGTTCCCTCCTAGTCACCGCAAACTCCCAACAAAGGAATGCTGGGCTGTGCCCAATCCTTATATAGTTTTCAGATCCCATAGAGCTGAATGGGAGCTCTCTAATTGGCAGTCAGCAGTGCCTGTCAAGCTTTGGAGGGCCCCAATTTGTGTTTCCAAGGCTGGAGAGAATTCTACCTCCACCATTGCCTAGGAGTTTGCTGATGTTGACACCAGGTTTTCCAGATGTTTCCACTTCCCAGATCACCCTGGACCAATGTTCCCTCTAAGCTGTGGAGTCTTGTGAGCAAAAATTCTACTTTGTGAGCTACTGGCATTAAAATTGTGAGTGAGGGATTTGGCTGTTGCATCAATTAGTTTGCTCTGGAGCCATCCTCCCTGAGCTATGACAAAAATGTGTGAGCTGGAAGCTGAAAAACTGTGAGCTAGCTCACACTAACTCAGCTTAGAGGGAACACTGCCCTGGACCACCTGGACCAACATCTTTTATAGAAAGTGACTGAACCCAGAAGGTTTTTCTGCCCCTTGTGAAGAAATGCCTCCCCATCTTTTTCTGGGTCTGTTTTTTAAAAGGGCTGTGTTTTTTTCCTATGGGCTGGAGATGGGAGCAGGGAGTCAGATTACAACTGGCTAAGGCAGGAAGCTCTCTTCCCCGCTTCCCTTCTCAGCCACAGAGAAGGGATCCGTTTACTAGAGAGACAGGAGGAAGGGAGGAAGCTCCCAGGCATGCTTTGGGAGATTCCCCAGTGGTGCTCTGAGTGGCATTGTACCAGTTCTTGGGTTGGGAGCAGCATTTTTAAATATTCCCACTGGGGAAGAAAGGTCTCTTGGTGCTGCTTCTTTGGAGGGGACAGACCTCTGGGCAAAGGGCAGTTGTGGTGGCCATCATTTTTGGACCATGTGGTATTCTAGGTAATACGACCTCCAGGGCTTTTTTTGTAGAAAAAGTCCAGTGGAAACTCATTAGCATAATAGATCACACCCAACAGCAGAAACTCATTAGCATATTAGGCCACATCCCCATGCCTTCCCTTGGCTTGCCCGGGCACCCCGTGGCTGTGGGGAGCCCGGGAAAGTCCCCCCTTGAAGGGAAGGCAGTTTAAACTGCCTTCCCTTGGCTTACCCGGGCACCCCTTCCCTCTGTAGCCACGTACGCAGATGTTTTGGCTGTAGTGGGCATGGCCAACTCTGAAGCCAGCCAGAACTCTGTTCCTGTGCGTTCCTGCCCCAAAATAGCCCTGACGACCTCCATGGGAACACTGTAACTTCTTAAGAAAAGTAATGCCTACCATATTTTAATATCAGTTGGGGTATGTTTAGCCAACAGGAACAGAAGTAATTGCATTTATATCCACCTTTCTTTTGTTCTTCCGTTTGCTGATTTGGTGCAGTGCTCAAGTATGCTTATAACCTTTTCCTTTTTACCACATCGTTTCCTTAAGCACTTTGTACACATTGTTTTGCAAGAGGGACCCCCAGGGAGGGAGGAAGAGGCCAGTGGGCACATGGCCATCTTTCCAAGGGAGCCCCAAAGCAGCCCTTGGTCTCTGTAGTAACCAGGAGCTGAGTTGCAGGAGACCTTGAGGCCAGGCCTCAGAACTAGGAAGGGGAACTGAGAGTCCTGTTCCTATCAGTGGGGAACCCCTAAAATGAGCAGGTAGTGTAGTGGCAGTGAATACCCTAGTGGAAGGAATAGCTCCCCCCAGAAAGTGGCAACCCAGAGGAGGGAGTAGGCAGAGCAGGATCTACAAGTCAAGCAGGCCTGTTCCAGCACACCCCTCTTTTCTCTACCTTAAGGAGTCTCAAAGCCACTTACAATCTCCTTCCCTTCCCTTCAACGAGCACCTTGTGAGGTAGGTGGGGCTGAGAGCTTTCTGAGAGAACTGTTAGTGGCCCTAGGTCACCCAGCAGGCTACCTGTGGAGGAGTGGGGGAATCAAACCCGGTTCTCCTGATTAGAGTCCACTGCTCTTAACCACTACACTATGCTGGCTGACAGAACTGGTTAGTACTAGAGAAATTAGGCTTCTGCTCCTAACAGGGGCCTCTGAGTCTTTTCCTCATTTCTCCCTTGGTGTGATGTCACTCTGCTGAAACTCACAGAATGGTGGCATCATGTGACATGTTTTGTATCAGGGGCAGGGATGTCACCAAGACAGGGTGTGTACTGCCTCAAGTGGAGCACGGTTTCACCTTGCCTAGAAGTTTTTTTTTTCTCAGATAAATAACTTTGTATAAAAACTGACGTTTGAAGAATAGCAGGTCATGCCCACTTAGCTCTCATAACTGTGAGAATGGCAAAGTGTTTAAAGGGAGGGAGACATCGTTTAAAGCAGGGATGGCTCACTTGTTCAAGCCTTGGAGTTGAATTCTTTCAGTGTCAGCTTCACAGGGATCACACAACCAAAAAGTCATAGCACCCCTCCCCGCACACTGGCTGGGGAAAGCCTGACCCACCCATTGAGAAAGGATGGCTATGGCCCGGATTAAAGGGAGGGAAGAGGAGTCCCTGTTTTGGGCAGCAGGCACGTCTTTCCCCTAATGTCTACTTCCAGTCTGATTTATTCTGCTTGTCATGGCCCTGCAGTGCTCCAGTTTCAGAGAGATGCTCAGGAAGCTATGTTCTGGTTTTTGAACATAAATCAAAATCTGTGCCTTCAAGATATATTTAACTTCCAAGGCTGCATAAATAGTGAGCATTATCCCTCACAGGCTAATAAATGGGACATTTTACACAAAGCCAAAGCAATCACTTATTTACACAGAGAAAGTAATTGTAGGACTCGAAAATAATGAGTGCGGTAAAGCTGAGCACCACGCATTCAATTCCAGTGAAAAGACAAGAGTGTTGAAGTTCCCCTACTAGCTCATTTTTCCTCCAAAAATTACCTCTTTGATCCCACAAAACTATAATTTGATTTTTGTACCTTTATTGGTATTTTAAGAAGCATTTTAACAGCCATATTCTGGGATTACTCTGTCTGGGATCACACACACTAAATAATCCACTTTCAATCCACTTTTAATGCACTTTCCAGATGGATTTTACTGTAGTGAACTGGCAAAATCCAGTTTGAAAGTGCACTGAAAGTGGATTGATTAGTGTGTTTGATTGCAGCCTCTGACTGTTCTACCCCTTCCTTCTGAATTATCTGAGCATTTTGTCATTTTGACACTGCCAAGCAAGCCTCTGTCCCCTGCCAGCACCCAATGAGGTGGTGGGAGGGAAATGAGGAGTGAAACAGTGGTCATCTGATGTTCTGACATCCTTTCCCAGGTTGCAGAATGCTCTAGGATTGACTCAAAATTTTGTGGTTTTACCATAGAGTTTTGGGAGAATTCTGGAGTGTCCTGCAGTGCTTTGATATAATTCCATCTATATATCTGGTAGTGACGTCACAGCATTGGTTGATCACCATTACAGTAAATCCCACCCCGGCCAAGTCTCCCCAGGGTGCCCAGGGCCAGCACCCCTATTTCATATTTTTCTTAATTGTGGTCATGTACAGTTATGAACTGAAGACAGGAAGACCTGGCATGATCTGGTCCATGGGGTCGTGAAGAATCGGACTCGACTGTGCGACTGAACAACAACAACAACAAAAACTGTTATGAACTACTGCCACAACAGCAGTTCTGCTTCTCATGCTCTTTCATGTAGGGATAATAATAAATAAATCATAAAATTTAGCTGTTGGTTTAGAAATCAGGGTTTAACTTAGCATCTAGAGTGAAGTATTTGTCCCAAATATTAGGAAAAGAAAAATAACTCTAAAAAATGAAGACTGAATGAAACAAACAATGGAAAAAAGGGGAAAAGCTGGTAAGAAAGTCTAGACCTGGATTTCATGTTAAAATCATTGTCATCATCATCATCATAGGTTTTTATACCTCTCTTATGTCTACCTTAAGGAGTCTCAAAGTGGCTTACAATTGCCTTCCCTTTCTCTCCCCACAGCAGTCAGCTTGTGAAGTAGGTGGGGCTGAGAGAGCTCTGAGGACTGTGACTGGCCCAAGGTCACCCAGCAGGCTTCAGGTGGAGGAGTAGGGAATCCAACCCAGCTCTCCAGATTAGAGTTTGCCACTCTTACACCACACTGGTAAAAAATGGGGAAAGGATGTAATACATGAAGTTGCTGGCATGGTGTGTTTGGGGATTGAGAAAGTGTTGCATATATTTCTGCTGGAATCTCCTCTTTGACATCCTTAAATCAACAGAATAGGCTTTTAAAATATCAGAGTACTGTTTGCATTGTGTTAACAGATATATTTTGTTTCCAGTAAACATTTGCTTCATTTGTGCTCATGTTCCATTATATAATAAAAACTACGAAGAAATTGGAAAGACATGAAATAATTATATCGCAATTAGTTATATGGACCCTGGTTAAGTAGATAGAGCTCCTGAGAGTTTTGATGTGGAACAAAATTAAAATGAAAAATGTTCAAGATCTGTATAGTCTTTCTTGGAAGGCTAGGCCCTTTCCTCACCCCATGTCATTGCCTTATTGGGAGAGAAATGTGGCCCATAATTGTTGACACCATTACTGTCCAACAGGCAGCATTTATGGCTCTGTTCTCCTCCATTTCATCCCCACAACAATCATGTGTGGTAGAAGAATCTAAAAGAGTGTGACTGGACTAAGGCTGCCCAATAAGTTGATACTGGAGTAATATGTACCCGGATTTCTCCAGACCTAGTCTGCCACTCTAAGAAGCATGACACTGTGCTGACGGCTATTTTCACATTCTTTAAAGACAGACTGCAGCAGGAGCATATAAACACAAATTTGTCACCTGTAATGAACTACGTGAAGTACAGTAATTTAGGTCTCAAGCAATGTTCCCTCTAAGCTGTGGAGTCTTGTGAGCAAAAATTCTACTTTGTGAGCTACTGGCATTAAAGCTGTGAGTGAGTGATTTGGCTACTGCAGAAATTAGTTGGCTCTGGAGCCCTCCTTCCTGAGCCAAGGCAAAAATGTGTGAGCCGGAGGCTGAAAAACTGTGAGCTAGCTCACACTAACTCAGCTTAGAGGGAACACTCAAGAGGAAAATCTGTATTGTATATAGTACTGCCAACGTCTAGGTGGAGCCTGCATCTCCAGACTACAGAGATCAGTTCCCATGGGGAAAATGGCAGCTATGGGGGGTGGACTGTATGGCATTATACCCCACTGAGGTCCCTCCCCCTTCTCAAACCCTATCCTGCCCAAGCTCCACCCTCAGATCTCCAGGTATTTCCAAAACCCAGAGCCGGCAATTAAAATTATAGGCACCTGCTATAAGCAGCAGCTGGACAAATCTCTGAATCTTGGTGACTTGTCTGGGCTGCTATTAATTGCATACCATCACCACCATCAGAACACCAGGACAAAATAAAGGTATCCCTTTGGGAGGTCTCTGGATTAACATTCTACTTTATGAGCTACATTTGAATGTTGAAGTGATCTATTTCCAACTTGTGCTTTATTAATTTCACAGCAGAAAGCTCAGTCATTCCTTAGTTGGAAATGGGTCATGAACAGAGCACAGCACTCTGAATCGCAGCATAGCAATGAAAAGTTTTTACAAGAGAAGCACAAATGTATATGTATCTCTACTTCTTTCTTTTTTAAAAAAGAAAATACACAGTTAAGCCAGATCTCTATACCTTTAAATGGTGAACATTATGCAGTAATGCTTGGATCCAAACTAACCTCCAAGAATATATGAGAAAGAACAAACTGGAAAACCCGACCCTTGCAAAAATTGTGTATCTGTTTTCGGCAAAGAAGTGCTGAAACATGCAGTGTCACCTATTAGCAAGCCAGAAATATCCATGCAAATCACAAGGAAGGATCTGTACATCTGTACTCTTTGCCTCACTTGTTTGTGAAGGACATCTGTGGTTCTGCATTCCTACAGTCCTATTGTCTGAGTATTCAGCAGACCAAGGGCCAGTTCCAGGTCTTCTGTCACCCCAACAAAGGTACAATTTCACCACCCCCTCCAGTCAGTTCCTTCCAAAGCACCACAGCAAGGGTGCCTTGGAATCTTGCTGGGTAACCCTGGGCCAGTCACACACTCTTGGCCTAACTTCACAAGGTTGTTGTGAGGTTGACTGTATCGCACACTGCTGTGAGATTGAGTAACGCTGACCTGCCGCGATCCAACTGTTTATGAAGATCATATGTAAAGGCAATCAGCACCATCTCCATCCCGTGGCCAGAGAGAAAACTGGACTGGAATGGATCCAGTGCCAATCTGTCATCTAGCAAACTCTGGAGCTGTTTAACTACTGCTCTCTCAATTACCTTACCCAGAAATGACAAATTCAAAACTTGGTGGTAACTGGAAGGATATGTAGGATCCGAAGTTGGCTATTTCAGACCCTCTGGCTAGACCCCTGACTCCAGGAACAAATTGATAATGTCCACCAGTGGGCCTGTATCCTCTCATCTCTGGCTTTCCAAGATCCAAGAGGCATATGGTTGGCCTAACAGCACCCAGAATCCTGTCTACATTGGCCTTGGAGAGCCAACTAAAGTTGTCAATCACCAAGCCCAAAGGTGGCCAAGGGGCCTCCAGTTCTCTTACCATATCAACATTGACAGGTAAGTCACGGCGGAGCGACAAAACTTTATCTGCAAAAGCTCACAAAAGCCTCACAGCCAATGGCCAAATTACTACCAATTTGAGTCCTCTGTATGAGAGATGTCAATGATCTAATCAACCTAAACAATTGTACTGGGTGAGAACTAGCAGATGCAATAGAACAGAATTCTCTTTTTGCAGCCTTCACTGCCACCTCATAGGATTTCATAGATGTCTTATAAGATGTTCTTGCAGCTTCATTGCAAGTGCGCTGCCAAACTCACTCAAATAGTTTTGAGTTCCTATTTCATCCCCCTGAGTTCTGTAGTGTGCCAGAGAGATGACCTTGACTGGGAATGGAAAGAATGTTGGGGAGCTACTTAGAATCATAGAATCATAGAGTTGGAAGGAACCTCCAGGGTCATCTAGTCCAACCCCCTGCACAGTGCAGGAAATTCACAAATGCCTCCCGCTCCACACCCACAGTGATTGTTGTTCCACGCCCAGAAGATGACCAAAAAAACCCTGCAGGATTGCTTCCTGACCCCAAAGTGGCAACCAGTATTTCCTTGGGTGTGTAAAAAAGGACGACAAGAACTAAGCACTGATGCAACCCTTCCTGCCCTCTCTCTCACGATCTGCCTAAGTTCACAGAATGCATTGCTGTCAGATGGCCATCTAGCCTCTGTTTGAAAACCTCGAAAGAAGGAGATCCCACCACTTCCTGAGGAAGCCTATTCCACTGGGGAACCACTCTAACTGTGAGGAAGTTCTTCCTAATGTTTAGCTAAATACTCTTCTGATTTAATTTCAACCCATTGGTTCTGGTCTGACCTTCTGGGGCAACAGAAAACAACTCCGTATCATCCTCTAGATGACAGCCCTTCAAGTACTTGAAGATGGTTATCATATCACCTCTCAGTCGTCTCCTCTCCAGGCTAAACATACTAAGCTCCTTCAACCTTTCCTCATAGGACTTGGTTTCCGGACCCTTCACCATCTTCATTGCTCTCCTATGGACATGTTCCAGCTTGTCTATATCCTTCTGTAATTGTGGTGCCCAAAACTGAACACAATACTCTAGATGAGGTCTAACCAGAGCAGAGTAAAGTGGTACCATCACATCTCATGATCTGGACACTATACTTCAGTTGATACAGCCCAAAATCACATTTGCCTTTTTAGCAACCACATCACACTGTATGGTCTATTAAGACCCCTAGATCCTTTTCGCACATACTACTGCCAAGACAAGTCTCCCCCAACCTATAATTATACATTTGATTTTTCCTACAGAACTTTACATTATCCTCACTGAAATTCATTTTATTTGTTTTAGCCAAGTTTTCCAGCCTGTCAAGATCATCCTGTATCCTGATTCTGTCTTCTACCATATTTGCTACTCCTCCCAATTTAGTATCATCTGCAAATTTGATAAGCATTCCCTCTATCCCTTCATCCAAATCATTGATAAAGATGTTGAACAAAACAGATCCCAGGAGAGATCCTTGAGGCACTCCACTTGTCACTCCTCTCCAAGAAGATGAGGAACCATTCACAATCACACTTTGGGTGTGACCTGTGAACCAGTTACAGATCCATGTTGAGAAAGAGACTGATATTTTATGTTTATGGATCTATATCTGCTGACACACACAAACTTTACATGAACTGTGCATACACATACACCCTAGGCTTAGGGAAAGCTGCTTGAATTACTTGTTTTTAGAGCTTACACAGAGAAAGTGCTACCTGCATTTCATGTTAATGAAGCTTGTAGATATACAAGATCCTGGCCTCAGGGGAAGAAGCACATTTCACCATTGTTAGCAGAAACCACAGTTTAAAGACAAGTAATCCCCCATTACTGAAGGACTGGATGTCACTCAATACACAGATCTGATCTTCATCTGAATTGCCATTTCCTGGAAGATGTTGCTTTGATTGCCTGGGGAAGCCGGTATCTATCTGCACTTCAAGGTGATGTCTTGACGCTGAGATTTCACACCTGACCAGATGGCTTGTCCTGAGTTAGATCTAGTATTTCAATATTGACCCAACCCTTAAAGGTTCTGCCCCTTACTACACACACCAATAAGATGTAGGGATGGGACGGACTAACAAGTAGGTGGATCTCAGGATGGCAAGGTTGCCAACCACCCCAAATATTCACCTATAAAAGCTAGGGACCATGTGCAGGGTCCTTTGCTAGCCACATTCCCCTTCATCATCCTCTGTCTACTTTTATCCCCTAAAGTCCAGCTTACTATCAAACAACCCCATTGTCTATTCTTGATCTCTTGGACTGCAGCCAAAGAGGTCCACACTTTGCTGGCTGGTTCTAGCAGTGTGAATTAGAAATATCCCTAGGTACTATTTCTTCCCCTGTTCTTCATTGCATCAGACAAGGCTTCAAGAAAGATAAGTATAAACCGATACCTGCCTACCTCCTAAGTAAAAGGGAACTATTTTTCTATTGCTGTAATCCTAAGGGAACTTGATTGTATGTGTGTGTGATTCTGTTTTTGTGTGTATGTGATTTTTAAATTCTTGAAATCCACCAGTCTCGTCTCTCTCACTGGGACATTCTTGGGGTGGACAGAACCTCCGTAAACTTTGGCGGGAACCCTTATTAAATTTAGTTTGCCATCTGTTGTAGATAAAGCAGATTGGCTAACATCCACCTAACAGTCATAGGATCCAAACTACATTTTTCCAATTTGTCAACAAGCATATTATGTGGAACCTTATCAAAAGCCTTACTAAAATCAAGATAAACTATGTCTACAGCATTCCCCTGATCCAGCAAGGTAGTAACTTTCTCAAAAAAGAGATAAGGTTAGTCTGACATGACTTGTTCTTGAGAAATCCTTGCTGGCTCTTAGAAATTACAACCATCCTTTCTAAATGCTCAAGGACTGTCTGTTTGATGATTTGTTCTAAAACTTTCCCAGGTATTAGATGTCAAGCTGATGGGTCGATAGTTACCCAGATCATCTTTTTTACCCATATTGAAGATGGGGACAACATTTGCCCATCTCCAATCCGGCACTTCACCTGTTCTCCAAGAATTCTCAAAAATAATGGACAGAGGCTCAGAAATTACATCTGTTGTTAGAAGAAGAAGAAGAGATTGGATTTATACCCTGCCCTTCACTACCCAAAGGTGTCTCAGAGCAGCTTACAAACTCCTTTCCCTTCCCCTCCCCACAACAGACATCCTGTGAGCAGGGGTCATTTCATAGAAAAAGAGCTAGGGGGACTCATTAGCACCTGTGAGGTAGGTGGGACTGAGAGAACTCTGACAGAAACGGCTCTTTTTTCAAGAACAGCTGTGCCAGAATTATGGCTTGCCCAAAGTCATCCAGTCAAGTGCAAGTGGAGGAGTGGGGGATCAAACCCGGCTCTCTGTTACGCAGGGGCCATGCTAAACTTCTCTGTATCATTTCAGTTTTAGTATATGTGCTGCCGAAGCCTTTCACTTTTTGAATGAGTATTTTTTTATTTTTCAAGTCCATAGAAAGCTGTTTATGGAGCCACCTTGGCTTATTTAGGCTCCTCCCATTTTTCCTTCTCATAGGAATCATTTGTGATTGTGCCTTCAGTATCTCACTTTTAAGAAACTCCCATCCCTCTTGAGCTCCCTTCTCCTTAAGTATTTCTGACCATGGGATTCTACCCAGCATAACTTTA
>NW_015161413.1:89760-101878 GCF_001447785.1 Gekko japonicus | reverse complement strand
ACTCATTAGCATAACTCATTAGCATATGCCACACCCCCTGACATCACCGGAAGTGTGTCCTCCCCACAGCCGGCGGCGACCTCCAGCGGGCACCAGCAGGGAGCTCCAGGCCCCGCCCTCCCGCACCTCACCCGGGGGGATGGCGTCCCCCCGCGTCCCCCCCCAAATGACTCCTGCCTGTGAGGTAGGTGGGACTGAGAGAACTCTGACAGAAACGGCTCTTTTTTCAAGAACAGCTGTGCCAGAATTATGGCTTGCCCAAAGTCATCCAGTCAAGTGCAAGTGGAGGAGTGGGGGATCAAACCCGGCTCTCTGTTACGCAGGGGCCATGCTAAACTTCTCTGTATCATTTCAGTTTTAGTATATGTGCTGCCGAAGCCTTTCACTTTTTGAATGAGTATTTTTTTATTTTTCAAGTCCATAGAAAGCTGTTTATGGAGCCACCTTGGCTTATTTAGGCTCCTCCCATTTTTCCTTCTCATAGGAATCATTTGTGATTGTGCCTTCAGTATCTCACTTTTAAGAACCTCCCATCAAACTCCCATCCCTCTTGAGCTCCCTTCTCCTTAAGTATTTCTGACCATGGGATTCTACCCAGCATAACTTTAAGTTTATCCAAAAATTTTTTTTGAAGTCCAACCTATATGTCTTACTATGTACAGCTTTTACCTTCTCCAAAACTGTAAATTCCAAAATTACATGGTCACTATTACCCAGGGTTCCCACTACTTTCAGCTCATCAACCAGTTCTTCCCTGTTGGTAAGTATCAAGTCCAAGATAGTAGATCCCCTTGTTTCCCTCTCCACTTTCTGGAGAATGAAGTTTTCAGCAAGACAAGCCAGGAATTTATTGGACCTTTCATTCTTAGCAGAGTTGGACTTCCAACAGATACCTGGGTAGTTGAAAACTCCCATGACCACCATGTCCCATCTCTTTGAGAACTTTGTAATCTGTTGCAGGAGTGTCTCATCCAAATCCTTTGCCTGGCTTGGTGGTTTATAGCAGAACCCCACCATGATATCGGCATTATTTCTTACTCCCTTTGTTTTTACCCACAGACTCTCAACTGAACTTTCATGCTCAGATTCACATATTTCCTCAGAAATATATACCTCCTTTACATATAATGCAACTCCTCCACTCTTCCTTATTTTTCTGTCCCATTTATTTATTTATTTATTATCAAATCTGTACCCCACCCTAAGTTATACCCCTCAATCCTAATATTCCAATTCTGAGTGTCATCCCACCATGTTTTAGTAATGCCTATTAGGTCATAGTCCCCTTTCTGTACTTCAAGTTCCTCCTCTTTGTTTCCCATACTCTGCACACTAATGTAGAAACATTGGAATCCATGTTTTATGCACCCTGAGGTTTTTGTTTCTGTACTTACATGTGAGTTAATGTTATCTGGCATATGTGCCACTCCCTGCAAAACTTTAGAGTTCTTATTTCCAGTTACTGGCTTTCCATTTTTGTCTCGCTCCCCCACAGGATTTAGTTTAAAGCTCTCCTTATTAAGTTTGCAAGACTGTTTCCAAAAACATTTTTTCCTACCCTCGTGAGGTGCAAACCATCTCCTGATAGAAGAGCTTCATCTTGAAAGCATAAGCCATGGTCCAAAAATCCAAACCTTTCCTGATGACACCATCTACATAGCCAGTCATTGATCTGCAGTATTCTTCTTTCCCTTCCTGAGCCACAGCCTTCGACAGGAAGAACTGACAAGAATACAACCTGTGCTCCCAATTCCTTCACCTTTTTGCCCAGAGCCACATAGTCTCTTTTAATACGTTCCAGGCTATGCCGGATTGTATAATTTGTTCCCACATGGATGAGCAAGAAGGGATAATAATCCATGGGTTTGATGAGTCTTCCTACCCTTTCCATCACATCCTGGATGCATGCACCTGGTAGACAGCATACCTCTCAAGACCACAAGTCTGGTCAGCACACCTTAGCTTCTACTCCTCTCAGTAGGGAATCCCCAGTTACCAACACATGCCTTCTCCTATATTGGGGAGCAGAGACACGAGTCCTCTCATCCACAGGGGTCTGAGACATTTTCTTCAGGCTTTGTGGAGGCTGGGGAAGAAGCCCTTGTTCCAGTGGTTCAGAATCAATACTGTGGGGAGATCCAGAAACTGATTGCTTAGTAAAAGAGGCTCAGAATGTCTCTTGATCTTCTTGCTCCTGTGGGTTATATTCTTCCATGTGCCTTCCTCCTGTGTTGGGTGCTCCTCCGGTTGCTGGGATACCTTTCCCTCTTCTTGCCCTCTCAGGAGTGCTTCATGCATTCAGTCCATGAACTCTTCACCTTCCCTTATAAACTGGAGTGTGGACAAGCATGCCTCAAGTCCCTGTATCCTCTCCTCCAGTATGGCTACCTACTTATACTTGCTGCAAGTGTAATTGCTGTTACCCTCAGGTAAGAATATGAACATGCCACAGACTTTGCACATCACTCACCAAACATGCTGTTGCAATCTATTTCAAAATTAGTTCAGTTTAACTGACACTTCTTTGATCACTTCCCTTCCAAACTGCCTCTCAAGACTACTTGTGAAATGTTCGCAGAAGCAAAAACTAACTTAACAAATATAGACTGTAAGCTGTATTCAGCCTTCTATGGGGACCCCATGCCAGACCTACAGGCTAAGAGCCACAGGCCAAGAACCCTTAAATAGATGCTCACCCAGCAGAGGGCAGGGCCAGCAGCTATTCAAATTACACCCAGGCAATCCATTTACAGGCAAACAATCACCCTTTCTCACCCTTTCTCAAGCAGCCAGGACTCTGCAACAACTCACAACTCACCCACACACTCCCAGACATAGTCCTCCCACATAGTACGCTCAGCTAAATCTCCTCAGCGGAAAGAAAATAAAAAACACTCACCCCTCTAGCAGCTCTGTCTCCTGCTGCTTCTCAGAGCTCAGCTGGGTCAGCGTCATCAATGCCTTCAGAGAGATGAGAGTTCCAGTCCTCTATCAGCACATCAAATGAGTCATTGGAGGACATTGGTTCCTGCAGAGCATTCTGAAACCCAGTTGGGCCCATTAGTGTCCACAGGTGAGCATAAATCAGCTTGAATAAATCAGGTTGGAAGGAGACCATGCATAGCCATATCTCCATCTCCTTCCATTCCAACATCTTCTCCCACCACCATACCTCCATATGCTTCAAATTACTGGGATCCCCAGCCCAATGTTGGCACTCCCAAGAATGTTACCCAACTCCATTCTACCATTCCCCACCACCACCCACAACAGCAGCCCACAGTACAACAAACCTATGTCATAAATAACAATAATCCGTGGTTCGGTAACAGTCCAGCTAGCCTATATAGGTAACTTACTAACTACTTTTAACTACTAATCTCCTTCCCTCCCAAACCTCCTATCTTACTGCCCTCCCATCCCTTACATAAGAAAATAAACCTAACTAACTAATATATATCTTATAATGGGTGGAAATAACACCTTCCTATTTTGCCTCAGTGAGTACTTAACAATTTTAAAACTTACAACAATAACTAAAACAATGGGCAAATATGACATAGCATAAAGGTAAAGGATCCCTTGCTCGAAAGCCAGTCGAATCCGACTCTAGGGTTGCGGTGCTCATCTCCGTTTCAAAGCCGAAGAGCCAGTGCTGCCCGAAGACATTTCCATGGTCATGTGGCTGGCATGACTAAACACCAAGGTGCACGGTGAAGTGGTACCTATTTATCTACTTGCAATTTCTTGCTTTCGAACTGCTAGGTTGGTAGGAGCTGGAACTAGAGACGGGAGCTCACTCCGTCATGCGGCACACTCGGGTCTCAAACTGCTGAACTGCCGACCTTCCACAGCCTGCAGTTCAGCATCTTAACCACTTGAGCCACCGCAGCTCCTATGTCATAGCATAGCTAGATGTTAATGAAACACTCCTGAAATCAGCAATTCTGTGAGTCCATTTCCAGAGCGATGGTCTTGAGCAGCAACAGTTCTTACAGTGCCTGCAGCCTTTGGGCGCAACAACCACCAAGGATATTCATTGCTTAAAGCTATAGGCACCACTTCTATTTTGAGGAGTTTAGAGTCCCATTTTTTTTTAAAAAAAATCAGATTATTATGCAAACCTGGGGTGTTTTGTAGAAAGAAATGCTATTCATTGCTCCAGCCTCTGGATTTAAATATCCACAGATGGGGCCATGGTATGTATTAAATATATCGATATATAATATTACTCAGAAAAGAGGATTTTTTTTTTTTTTGTTATGCTGTTAGCTTCACATTTCGTCATCATTGCTACTTACATGTTGCAAAACTGGGGCGGACTGTACCCTCAGTCTATGGAGGAAGGTTTCCTCAGGAGAAGAAACACAAAAGTGTCCACTAGAGCTGATCAGTCAGGCAGCTCCCAGTGGTATGGGGGAAAGACTGGCAGGCAGCTTGTGCAAAGAACTGAGCAGGCCACACAAACTTCCACAATTATATTAATCCCTAATAGGAAATAAGGAACCTGATTCAAGTTGTTGTTGTTGTCATTTTAAATCAGGCATATTTCACAATGTAGGCTGGTCTCATTTGCGGAATAGTCACAGAAAGCATTGAAGCACATGGCAGTGGTAACGAGAGCCACAGAAATTTGTATCAAGATCTCATTGTATTAGCAATACTCAATCACATTCTATTAGCATCATATTACGATATTACTCATGTTCACTAATATGATTTCCCACAGAGAAAATTATATTGCAAAGCCACACTATTAAGAAGAAATCCTAAGAGTATGATTGAAATTGCTGTTATGAAAGACACTTGCTAATCTGACAGACTTCATTCCCCCCCCCAGTCATGCCTGTTATGAATTTTCCTCTAAGCCCTTTCAATAATTCTCACAGAGGGCATAGCTAAATATTAATAGTAGAAGGAAGAGAATTTTACTTACTGTTGAAATTAAATATCTTGGTTTCAGGAGATCTGTGTTGTCTATTATAGGTTTCCTAAGTATTGATGTGTGAAGTTTCACTCATTATTTTTGACTTCCCTCAAAATGCCTCAAATGCATTGCCTAAGTAGAACCTTCCAAATGTCTTTGAATTTAATATCATGAGAAATATGGTCATACATTTGGGAAGCATGGAACACCAAAGCACAAGAAGTTGTGGTTAAAAATTATGTTGTTGTATTTTCCTCAAATTGCTTCAGATGTCCCGTTCCCCCCCCCCCCCGAAAAAAAAAAAACGATTGGGTTTTAACTAAGGACATTTCAGAGACACAATAAAATATTTGGAGCCAAGGGCAGGAAACATAACCATCCTTAACACTGTACTAGAGGGGAGGCATTTTGTTTTCCCCTCAGCTTCCCTAATCAATGCAAAGCATCTTTAAGCGCAGCTAATGTTGTGATATCTGATAGCTATTCCTTGTGAAACATGGCAAAAAAAAAATCAAATTGAATGAGGCCTGGCATGACTGACTGCTCCAGAAAGATCTAGAATTTACCTCCCTGTGTGACAGTTGATCAGTAACATAGCAAATAAAAATCAGATACCCCAGAGATACAGCAGAACTAAGGGCATAAATCATGAAGTTTCTATATTAAGTGACCTCTACTGAAGGAAACTCCAATAAAAATTCTTATTATCATGCCTCTTTCCTGCTATCATAAGTATTCTTGTCAGAGAGGTATGCCCCTACACAGAAAATCTATTGGATCTGACGGTCTGACCTGACTGCAAATGGCTGAGGTGGAAGAGAGCGTAATAAAGACTGTATGACTGAGTGCTTTCACCTCACCAAGAAATGCTGTGAAAATTCCCCATCTGGACAAGTTTATTTCATTTTTATCCCACTCTTCCTCCCAAGAGCTCAGGGCAACAATCAAGATTATCCCTTCCTCCATTTTATCCTCACAACGTTTCTGAGAGTTATGTTTCCCTGGGAGATAATGACAGCCTAAGATTCTCCACAGCACAATCCTAAACATGTCTACTCAGAATCCTACTTAGGTCCATTCAATGGGGCTTATTCCAGGAAGATGTTCTTAGGACTGCGCCGCCAGTGTTCTTCATGGGCTGAGCAGTGATCTGAACTTCAGGACTTCTCAGTCCTAGTCTGTCATGCTACAGTCCACCAAGGTATGATCATCACTCATTGAACTGAAGCATCAAGAGGTGACCTCCATATGTGAAATAGCCAGATGAACACTATAGGTAAATATTTCCTGTCACCTCTTGTCATACGCCTTCCTTCAACCCCTAGAACTTTCAGTGGAGGCAACTCTCATGTTCATCTAGGAGTCACTGATGAAGTCTCAACTGATCCTGTATCACTGGATATTTTAGTGTCATGGGGCAGGAATGAAGTTGTGTGAACATATCCTAAGAGACTTCTGTTAGCATTGATGTTCAGGAGTGAAAACGTGTGTGGATGTGTGCAGATTTGGGGAATGGAACGTTAGAGAAGGTAAACTGAAAGTTGTCAGAGTTTATACCACTAAAGTTGTTGTGACTCACTGGTATCTTTAGGTAATAAAGTTGCCTGAGGTAATGCTGAGCCTCATCATTGTAGTAGTAGGAAGTGAGGAACCAAAAACAAAATGGTTATTTCTCTTAGCAGAAACATTAAAATAATGTTCTTGAACGTGTATAGTTTTATAACCAGGAAAGGGGGTCCCCCCCACAGCAACAGGTATATGATGGCTTGGCTTACAAACTAATACATTAAGCTCCTTGAATTTCCAGAGCCTTCCCTGTTCTAGAGCTGAAGCAGTCTCTCACCCTGTTTTAATGGCTTTTATAATTCATCATACATTTGCACAATGAATGCTTGTACGTGTACCTTAATTACAACAGCAAATCAAAGCAGTTGTATTATCCCTGAAGAGATGGCATATTAAACTGACGAATGAAAAATTCAACAGACTGAGGAGCACCAAAATGTAACAGGGTGGGCATATAATGTATGATGTTGTGATTCTCAAAACTGTTGCGGAGGAATCTAATGACATGGTATGAACTGCAGAGGCTACCTCTAAGATGAAGAGCAGTAGAAGGGGCGCATCTTCACAGATGCAGGCAGAACTCAAGCAAGTCTGCCATTTTAATTTTGCCCCTCAGATACTCACCTATTGATCCCTTTCAGCTCCAGACTTTAGCCATTCCCCTCCCCACTGACTGCAATGTCTACTAAACTAATTAAATACAATGTAGTGTCAGACTAGAACACAGAGCTCTGGGTTCAAATCTTGTACCTGTAGTGAAGTGCACTGGGTGGTCTCAGGCCATCGACTGTCTCTCATCCTGACTTTCCACACCGGACTGTTTTGGGGATAAAATGGACAAGGGGAGAACCATATATGATCTCTTTAGTTCCATGGAGGAGCGGGGATAAAAAAAGCAATACAGGGTGGGGGGAAAAGATGACTAAAACAAACCCTCAGAGTTTTGTATTTAAATTGGATTTTTAAAAAATTAATCATGTTTTAATTATAAAATGTTAGTTATAGTATAACTGGTTTAAAGTAAAATCTGATTTTAAAATAAACATGTTAAGGTCTACAATTATAACCTCTTAACAGCGAATCCATCTGCGGATCAGTTGTGACAGTGGCCCTTTCTGCACCTGTCTTTTTCCTCAGTTTCTTTTTCTTTCTTTCTTTTTTAACTGTCCCAAAGGACAGGATTTTATTAATTTTCCAAGCAAACAATACACATACAAGTAGACATACGACATATAACATATATGAGGGTAAATATAAGAGCTTAACCATCGTGAAATTGCCTTCTAAGTCTAGACTTCGCTTCATACTCCGTTATAATATATTAAACACTTCTGTGGAGACTTATACCATACACTGAGTTCTGTATCTAAAACTGAATTTTTAAAATTATAAACCAATGTTTACTGTCTTTAAAATATTATCAATAAGCCATTCTGCTTCAGTCTGTTATATCTTTGTTATACCAGTCATAGAATCGTTTCCATGTCTTATCAAATGTGTAATTTGCTCCTATTCCTTGTTGAACCTTATACACAATGTATAGCTTAACGCTTATTGAATGCTTATTTAAAATTTTATTCTTAATTATTGTTTCATACCAGTTCAGCCTAATTAGATAGCATAATTCTAGTTATATTCAGCCGGTTTTCTCTTTGACTACTAACCTAACCACACGACTGTAATATGTTATGACTTTTCTGCTGACGATGTATGTTTTCAAAATGTTCAATAAAATTTATTTGAAAAAAATCAAATGTGTAATTTGTAGATCCTTTCATCAATAGAGTCAGTTTATCATTTTCTGCTGTTTCCATTAGTTTATTGATATATTCTTGTTTCTTTGGTACTTCAGTTGATTTCCAATATTTGGCATATAAAATTCTCGCTGTTGTAGTAAAATAAACCACTAAGTATCTAATATTTTATCAAAATCATTTGATAGTATACTCAAAAGCAATACTTCCAATGTAAATGGTATCACACATCCTAAGATTGTTTGATGCACCTGTCTTTTTCCTCAGTTTCTAAGCGCATTTCAATCTTCCATTCTGCATTCCCTCCCACTTTCACTGCCACTTTGTGTCAGGGCTTCTTCTTGGTTCCGCATTTATTTTAGGGGGACCAGCACTCAGACTGCTTCCAGCACACCATTGCCCCGCACTTCCCAAAAGTGCTTCTGCTGCAAACCTTTGTTCTGTTATGTTTTGAAATCAATATTACTATTTAAAGGTTTCATCATGGACAATTGGTGAACATTTACATTTGTTTAGAGTCTGCAGCAGTTTGGATGATGGGAGAGCTACTTGAAAAAACCAGTTTTTCAAGAAGTACTTCTAAGCCAATCAGATCCCAAACATTTCCCTCAAAAGAAAAATGGATGCATGGATTGATGGTTTGCATTGTGATTTGATATTAAGCATTGATAACTGTATATTATCCCTGGGTAATTCCCATTACATAATGTTAGCGAACATTACCCTGTTAACACTGAAATGGCTCATCCAATGTCATTCTGATTTTCCTGGAAGAATTCCTCCCACCAGCCAGGCCTCTGTGAAAAGGAAGTGAGAGCATGGGGCATTGAAGGGAAGGGAGAAGTATCATGCTGGCGCCTTGGCTACTCCTTCTCCAAAGGATAAGAGCAATCAGGGCTCAAAACACACTTCTTCTGTGAGTATGCAGAAAGCATAATCTGCAGAGATTTGAGTTTCAGCACCAAGTGCCAAAGAATAATTACATATGTAAAATGAAAGGAATTGATTTGAATCAAAGGCAAACCACCTCAAATTCTGGGAGAATTGGAAATAAAGTCTGAATTTAGAAAGGCCCAATAATGGTGTACTCTAATCTCCACCCAGGAGGAAGAGTGAATCCTGGGTCCTAGAATGACCCTCCTCTCCAGCTGGATCACCAAATGTCAACAAAATCTATCAGAAACTATGCTGCAGAGTATGCTGTATGAATCTCAGAACTGAAAACATAGTTCACCATGAAGCATGGTTGACTTAAATCAGTGGTGTCTTTTTCTTCTTGGAGATTCTGTTCTCCTCAATTTCAGTCAATCAACATTTTTGATCAAATGGTAACTCCTAAGACATAATTCAGAAACCACTAATAGGTATATTGCTATCGCTTTTTTTGCAGGCATATGATTCAAGCATATTCAAAACAGAAGTATTCTACAGATTAGTATTTCCAAATGTGATCCTGTTTTATTTTATTTTAACCAGGGCTATTCAGATATGTCATTATCGTGATCGGCATGGGAAACGCCTCAAGTGGCTGGACTGGAAGACCATCAACCATCACTCCCTTGGACATGACTTTCCTTGAAGATCTGTAAGCCACTTTTCTAGCATATGTATAAATTTTGGAATGCTACATCATTCTGCTTAAACACATCTGATAACTTTGCTAAGTACAAGATTCACTGGTTCAAGAGTTTGTTGTAAACTACAGGGAAAGAGGCCCACTTCAAAATATACAATTTCCATCCAAATCGCAGGACATCTGTTTTTACATCACCATGATGTTGCTATGTTTTTAGGTCACAACTGGAAAATTGACTTTCAGCCTCAGTGAGTTATTTCTAATTAAAAGAATGCAAGGTCAAAACCAACATTTCCTTGGGTGAGAAGGAATGCTATGTTACTTGTTCAGGAGGAAGCATATATATTGGCTCTCATCTGAGCTTTCCCAGTATGTTTTTGGATCCCAGTATTTCATACATATAAAAAGCTCTGTTTACTGGGTTCATCCTTATACCAAAAATATTCCACTTACTGCAAGACAGTATTTTGATGTAAGCAATGGTTTTCCATGGTAAATGTGATGCCACAAGATATTGTACCAAAAAAATAAGCTATTTTGTTATTAATGTTTCCATGGCATCTTCTTCCCCTGCGCTCACTGCATGATCCTGTTTATTATGACCAATAAATCTTGGAAAGCCCCAAGCCCAATATACCAGTCATTTATTGTGAAGCATAATAAGACAGTAGAAAGGTTAGAAGAGTAGTCAGTCAAAAGATGGTAGTGCCAATGAGGAAGGAAAGGTAGTATTGAACTGAGAGTCCTCAATGGGTTGGGCATAATGGAAAGCTTATATATCATACCACAGAGTCTGTAGCAAATGAAGTCAAGTGAAGGAAAGCAAGCTGTTGGGAAATTCAAGGATGTTAGGTGAGAACAGGGCATAGAATAGTAGGAATGATGAGATGGTTGTGGGGGTAGTGAGAGGAGGATGACTCAAAAGATGGTGTCTCTGTTATTTCTATTGTTTATGCAAGCATCTTTTTTACTTTAAGAATCTAAAAGCTCAAGAGTAATTCTGGCCAGTATTCTTTTTTTCCCTAACAGTGGCTAATCGAATACATCTTGGAGCTTCATGTTTTATGTCCTCAGGTGCTGGTACCGAAAGGTATACTGCTTCTGAACATGAATATTCTATTTAGCTATTGTGTATTAGCTGTTGTCTGACCTGTGTTCCATCATGGTATCTATAAAAATACAAGAAATGCCTTGTTAATGACTTTTTAAATTATCGTATGGCTTCTTTTTTGTCCTTTTTGGATAACATAAGAACATAAGAGATGCCAATGTTGGATCAGGCCAAAGGCCCATCCAGTCCAACACTCTGTATCACACAGTGGCCAGAAATACCAGTGCCATCAGGAGGTCCACCAGTGGGGCCAGGACATTAGAAGCTGTTAGATCGCGCTAACAAAGACTCGGAGAGTGATTTCAGCAAAGTGATTCAGCTTTAATGGAAGTATCGAACAAGCACTCAAACGCATTCAGAAACCAGAACGGTGAAACATTGGAGCTGAGCTCCTGTTAAACATACCGGGCTAATATAGCCACCCCTACTATATACATAACAACCAATCAGATTGCAAGGATAAGGGCAAATCAGAGCTCTTCCCGCTCAGGGAATAGTCCATTTGTGATTGGTCACTGTTTCAATGCGACCAATAGCTTTTGAGTACGGTCGGAGCCTTGGCTGGCTCGAAGCTCAACATGGGAGGTGGATTAGGTGATTCATGTTATACTGTCAGTACATAACAGAAGCCATCCCACTGCTGACCCCCCCAAGCACCAAGATGACAGAGCATCACTTGCCCCAGAGTCCCTATCTATACCTTGTGGCTAAGTCTGATCATGTCAGATCTTGGAAACTAAGCAGGGTCAGCCATGGTCACTATTTTGATGGGAGACCACCAAGGAACACAAGTGTTGTGATGTCGAGGCAGGCCATGGCAAACCACCTCTGAACATCTCTTGCCTTGAAACCCTACGAGGTCACCATCAGCTGTGACCTGATGGCTAAAAATCCACCACCTTTTTTTAAAGTAGTCACAACTGTTCAAAGCTGGATGCTCTATGTACCAGAAGGACTTTTTTGTGTGTGAGTTAATGTAATAAATAGACTTTGAAAAATGCCTGTGTCTCATCCATTTAATGAGAGCCTTAAAGCAGAAACAGGTGTTCTACCAAGCACTCGAACAATGTGGGTGCCGAATAAGTCTGCTGCAAGCCTTCACCTTTAAAAAAAATTATAGTTTTTGTTCACCAGGGGATTTGTGGAAGATTCAGTTATGATAAAACCTTTTCAGATTTCTTTCA
>NW_015161413.1:84115-89704 GCF_001447785.1 Gekko japonicus | reverse complement strand
TTGCTACTTAACAACATGCTGGCAGGTGTCTACATCCAGTTTCAAGAAGTATAAACTCTTCAGCTTGACAGTAGAATGCAGAACCTTAGATTGTTGAACAACTTATCAAAGAAGCAGGTTTTCTTCCTGGCCCTGATGTGACATATTGAGCCACTCCTCCCACTGGTTGCAAAAGCAAAGAGCTGAATGATGAGGGGTCTTGTACTGTATCCAAATTGACACAGGTTTCAAAATCACAGAATATTTGTCCCCTACCCATATGGAACATGAGGTTATGGCCTTTTCTGTTCACAGTCTTGATAGATTAAGGCCATCCTGAAGTCCCTGTGGGTTCACTCCTCCAGTATGCCATTCAGGGACAGCTAGGGAGTGGAGTTTTGCATGTGATAATTGCACTTTCTGCTTTACCAGTGGGGTCTGTGAGATGTGGAGAGAGCAAGGAGCATTCATGTGTGAACTTGTCCAACAATAGTTTACTGTCACAAACGTGGCTGCTGACTTAGACAACTTTAAAAGAAGATGGGAAGGGAGTTGATGGAGGATGGGTTTGAGAATGGCTTTTAGCTGTGACAGCAAATAGGAACATCTGCTTTCTGGGGCCATATGGTGTTGGATATCAGATGCTGGTGATAAACAACAGGGAAGAGAAGTAGCCTTCATACACTGCTTGTGGCCCTCCCAGGGACACCTAACTAGACATAGCTGGAAACTGAAGACTGAACTCGATGAATTCTTGGTCTGACTCTGATCTAGCAAGACATATATGCTTACAATAACATTATCTTGTGGGACGACAAAGGAATGGGCAGAGCATTGAACCTGAACATAGGAAACGATGTTGCATTATCTCTCTGACCCAGCTGGACATAGCTACCCCAACCTCATACAAAAAGGACCAATTTTAACAGCACACAAATGAGCAGAGCCTTCCCTCTTCCTCAGCGATCTCTTTACAGCTTCTGTCCTCAAGTAGTTTCCTAAGAGTGATCCCCTACGAGGAAATCGGCGAGAAGATCTTGGCTTTGAATTTTTTTTTTAAAAAAGTAGTTTCTTCCTGGGACAGGCTGCAGTACTGGAAGTGAACTCCACTGGGTAAAAAGCATTTGGGAGTATAGAGACAGTTCAACTAGTGTGCTTCTTCGGATGTTAAAACTGGGTCCCCCACTAGTGTGCTTCTTTGGATGTTAAAAGTGGGTCCCCCGCTGGCCATACAAGAGTCAGTTTCATGCACTAATGCCCCCAGCCAAACTTACTTGGCAGGGTTGTTGTAAAGATGAAGTGAGATAAGAATCGTAAGGCTGGCAAGAACTCTAATGCTGAAGAAGACGACAAAAAACAAAAGAGTTTGATGATCACAGTGAACTTACTGGTGGAGACAGCTGCAGCTGACAATTGGTCAGCCAAAGAAAAGAGACCTTAAAAGTCACTATGAGTCATCAGAAATGGCTACCAATCACCACACAATGACTCATCCCTTCTCCTCACCTCTGGAATGCTCTCATTAATGGAAAGACATGTAAAGGTTTCAGTCCTTTTGAACTCTTCACAGTCATCCATCCTATAATTGTTCTGCATTATATTTTATATGTTCCATTTCCAATTTCTTCTTTGTTTTCATTACCTTTATCCTTTGCACAAACTCCTATCCTTTGGGGTAGATCTCTGCTACAGCCTATTTAAGTTTAAACCACTTTATCTCTCATAGCTTCCCTCAAATATTATTAGGATAAGGATATTGAGAATTTTCTGTAAGAGTTCTCTAGTCCCCATCCAGAATGACAGTTTCCAGTTTTCCCTGGGGACACTATTAAAGAGATTTAAAACAAGCATGTAGTATTGACGCAAACTGAGAATGGAAGTGTGACTAAATATGCATTGTAGTTTCTATTCCTGTCCGATATATTAAAAATTACAGTCTTAACATATTAAAATGCACAGCCTGTTCTAACTCATTCATTACAACGACATTTCTGTTATCATTGCTTCTCCTATCTGTACTGCTCTGAAATACCACTGACAGTTTTTTGAAAGATTACGAAACAAGAGTTACCTCAGCTAATGCGGCATTTTCTTTTCTGCTCTTAATGAGGGTTAGAGAAGCAATAAGAAGTAAACAAAATTCACTTGCTCCGAGTTGACTGTCATGAACTCAGCCCAGCTGGAGCGACATGATTATCTACATTAATGGGTGCTCCACTACAGCTCAAAATGTAGAAACGATGGATTGCTGAATGGATGCCATACCTTTTGTAACCAAAAACGACCACCTAGAGTTAAACTCAAAGGCCAATCTCACAAGGGACTGTGGCAATATTTTTCATTAAATTCCTGCATTTAATTTCTTATGCTCAACAATACTGCAGTGACCTGTTTTAAACTCATTCAAATATTAATTTTCTCCTTACTGGAAATACCAGCCTTTCTGATTTATGACCCACATTGCCATGTCTAGATGTGATGTTCTTCTACAGGAGAGGTGGCAATTGACTGTCGATAGCTGACATCTGTCACTCATGACACATCTGTTCCTCATTCTAATCAAGGTACATCTTCCAGAGTATTTGAATTAAATATCCACATGTCTTGGGTGCCTATAGTTTGGATTAAGATTAAAATACTTAGTTTGATAATTGAATTTAGATGGGAATGACAGCTCCCATAAGACTTCTGTAGTAAATATATTCAAACAAAAAAGGGAGAAGTGTTGGAAGGGAAAAGGCATCCTAGCTTGTCTTGAATAGATGTTGTTGAGTCAAGATGGTGGTGGGGGGCGTACGTGTGTATGTGCATGTGTGTGCTATTGCTCAGCTCCCCACTGAGTGATTATTGTCACAAACAAAAATGCGCTTCACTGTCAACACAAAACATTGTGAAGTATTTAAAAACACAAGAAATGGTCATAGACTAGATGTCTGTTTTGCAACTTAACCTTGAACTGATCAAAAGAGTCAGCTAAATCTTTCTTCCTTTCCTGATGGAAATGAGAATAGCCGAGGCGTTGCTCATTTATTGAAGCATAAATGTTTTAATCAAGACATAAAAATCATTTGAGATTTAAGAAAAAAAACCCACAGCAGCACATTTTCCAGCTCCACTCATTCAATACAGTTTTGGGATGATGTTCTTAGCATTTTCAAATGAGCAGTCTTATCAGAGAGATTCTAGGATAAAATTCTCTTATTTGTGACCAGAGTTGTGCCCTAACACCATATATCCACATAGAATCTACATAGGCACATTTCTAACTAATCAGTAGGAATGTTAGTCTGCCCATTTTACTAAATATTGCACCTCCCCCCTGACACTCTCTAATTTTTGCTGATTATGCTAGTTGCTGCAAATTTGCCTTCTTTTATCTTCTTCCTGCCGACTTTTCCATTTTCTTCCACCTGGACAACAGTTATTCTCTGCTGCAATTCAATCCCTGTGGTTAATACAGTGATCCTTGTTTTGGGTTTTGTTGTATTTTTGGCTGTATCCTCTACTTGGCATTCTCTTCAAGATCTCCCCACAAGGTGCAAATAGCTTCAATTCTTGAATCTGTCTAAGGAAGTCCTTATCCTCAACCCTTCATCTTTGTTGTGGTAACGGAACATGTTCTACCTGGCTCCCCCAAATGACCTCTCACTCTAGCCATATGGTATAAAACTATGAAGCCTGGTGAATTACTATCACACTTTGATTCCCTGTACCTCATTAGGGAGCTGGAGTCTCTGGGATTCTTATGTTTGTCATAGAGAGGATGCAAGCTTCTACCACTTTAAATTCATAGCTGCAATGCAGATGATTTTCGAAGACTGCTGCTCTGAATAATGTCTGACTGATGTTGATACTTTATTTATTTTCAATAGTCACGGTGCATAACTGACGAAGGGAAGCAAATAACTAAGATTACCTTTGTGTTGTTATTTCATACTGTTTAATTGCCCTGATTGATGACAGAAAGACAAATATTTCCAAAGCAATCCAAACAGGGAAATACCAATAAAAGGCTTACTATTGCAAAGGAAGATTTATGGATTATCTCTGCAATATAATGTGAAAGTGGTTAAGGAGGGGAGTTATGGCTATATGATGTAGAGGTATATTAAAAGCTGAGAATTCATTTCAAGCTATGTGGGTAAGTTTCATTGAAGGTATTCATTGAAGAGTCATTTTTCTGCAATGTCTTTGGAACAACTCACTATATAAGCACAAACCAGAATAAAACAATAAAGTCAATAAGATAAGAGTAAAAGCAATAAAAACACCAGAACATCACATATGTGTTAAAAATTGCAATAGCAGAAGAGTTAAAATTACCTACGAGAGAGAGCTTTGTAAAGTGAAAATGCCTTGACATGTTGGCAAAATGGAAGGAATCAAGTGGACCTGTCCAGAGTTCCTTAATGTGGATGCCTCCACTGAACAGGCATCACACCTAGCTCTCCACACATCAAATTACAAATAAGGAAAACAAAGCTTAGGGGTGATTGTAAGAAGGGTGGGACATGCAGTAGAACTTCAATGTAGAAATGCACAGAGGTCTGACCAGAAAACCACTTTGAAATAATCATTTAAAAAGAGAAGAATGGCCCCACACTAAGTTGCATCCAGCAGCTTATGGCTTCATGGAATGTATTCTAATGTGCATCAAAGAGAACATCTGGCCAGTTTGTGGGCTTCGATGAGGATCAGGATGCATATATACTTAAGTATCAAGATCAGCATCTGCCTACCATGTGGATTGTCCTTGTTGGATCAGGACAGTTAGTGTTTATTTCAGAACAATCTTTGATATTTAAAAGGAAAAGAAGAAAATTAGATTTATACCTCACCCTTCACTCAGAGGGGCTTACAATCAACTTCCCTTCCTCTCCCCACAACAGACACCCTGTGAGGTAGGTGGGGCTGAGACAGCTCTGAGAGAACTGTTCTTGAGAGAACAGCTCTGAGAGAACTGTGACTGACCCAAGGTCACCCAGGTGGCTTCAAGTGAAGGAGTGGGGAATCAAACCCAGTTCTCCAGATTAGAGTTCGTTGCTCTTAACCACGACACCAAAAGACCTCTGACAATAATTCGTTTCTGCTGTGTTACACAATATTTCTTCTTTTTTTAAAAAAAAAATCCCCGAAGGAATATTTTTATTATTTTTCATAAGACTAGAAAAACTAAAAAAAATTGGATTTATACCTCACAAGAGATGATAGAAACTATGGATCATATAATGCTTTTCTGTCCTAAGTGGAATAAGGAAAGAGAGAGATACATCATTCCCGTTATGAGAAAAGAAAAGCTTCCTCTCCTTCCTTGGGTTGTTTCAGTGCTTTTGTCTGATAACTTCCCTGACAATCAAACCACGGCTATAGTGGCTTCCTTTCTAGCTGCGGTGATTAAGAAAACAAATCTCCCTGAGTTTAATTAGTTTATTGCTGATAACTGTCGACCTATATACAAATTTGATAATTTTAAGTGTGTGCTGGTTTTTGTTGTTGTTGTTGTTGTTGTTTGGTTTGTTTGTTTGTTTTTTATTCTGTACAGTTGCTATGACTTTCTTGCTAATGCAATAAATATTATTATTATTATTATTATTATTATTATTATTATTA
>NW_015161413.1:44610-84007 GCF_001447785.1 Gekko japonicus | reverse complement strand
CATATGTAACTTTTGTTGCACCCGCATCCATTTCTACAGCAGAGTCCTCATCCATTCCAGAGGTGGCAGAGTCACTCGTTTTGGATTTTTTATCTTTGGATTCTTCCTCCAATCCCAACTGATGTCTCAAAAATTCCTTGGCTTTAAAAATGGAGTCAATCTTTTCTCTTTTGTCATTGATTTTAAAGATTTTGCCCACCTGTACAAAATCCCACTGGTTTGAAGAAAAGAAATTAAGTCCTTATAGCTTTTCCTCTTTTGGAGAATTTCAAATGGAATGTCTTTGAAAGTCTTAATGATTGTATCCCCCAGTTTCAGTGGAGCTGCTGAAGTCGCTTTTAGAATAGCATCTGTGGTCTGTCTTCTTGAGAATCTGACCACAATTTCTCCAGGCAGGCTATTTTTTTTTTTGTCAAGAAACTTTTTTATTTTCTTAATATATTTCACGTATTCAAAAACAATTTCTTATATTCAGTTTCCCTTCTCCCTCCCTCCTCTCCAGTGGCTTCCCGCAATGCGTTTCCCCTGTGGTCCAAAAGTCTTATACATTCCAAGATAACAATCTTATACTTAATATTAATATTTCTTTTTACATCCCAGTTTTTTTCTAGATAAATCTTGAAGTCCTCCCATTCTTCAAAAAATTCTTGGTCTTCTTTGTTGTTTAATTTTCTTGTTATTTTATCCATTTCTGCCATGAACAGAACTTTTTGTATCCAATCTTCTATTTCTGGTATTTTCTCTTGTTTCCAGCATTGTGCATAAACCATTCTCGCAGTTGTTATTAAATACCAGAATAGACAGGCAGGCTATTTTTTTAATGTAATTGGAGTAAGCCCTGTAGGCAGTCTCTGTCTCTTTTACTACTTCATCCGCTGTTGAGCCTATTGCTGGAGTGATAATCTTGCTGAGTAACTTCCTCAGATCCTCCTTTTCCGATTCAGTAACTCCCTGGAATTTGAGAATCATATTGGCCTTTTCCATTTGTAGCTGTAACAAATGTTTTTCCTGGAAGTTTTGTTTTGTTTCAACTTCCCCCATTCTTTTCTTCATTTTCTTGTTTGTGGTGTCTATCTCTTTAATTCTCTCAGTCGCATGCTCCACCTTCTTCTCCGTCTCTGCCAGTTGGAACTGCTGTGATGCAAAGTTTTGATTAATCGAAGTCAGTTGCTGGTTAATACCATTGAGTTGCTCCATCACCGGCTTAAGCATATCTGCTAACATTTTCATGATGTCTGCTCCCTCTTCCGGTTTTGGGCTCTGACTACCCGCCGGTTTCATTTTAAAATTTCTTTGTGAGGCCGCCATTTTATACGATTGTTTACAATTCCAAACCGCTTCTCACGGGCTCGAAAAATCATCGCCTCAATGTCGGCGCTCACGTAAGTCTCTCAAAACAAAGTCGCTGCTTGTTTTCCCCCCTGCCCCTTCATTACACATCTGTCCATTCGCATAAGAGGCATCCCTGTTTACGCTCCGCTTTTCCCACCGGGGGGGGGTAGTTCGCTTTTAAAATGCTCCATTTATTTTGAACTCACGATCATTGTTGGTCATTTCTCTGACCTCGCTCACAATGTTCAATACTCCACTTGATCTCCGGCGCTTGTCCCAGTCGAATCAGCTTGTGCCCGAGGGCCATGCAGCGGCAGGACCTTCAGGGCGGAGGGAAGCCTTGATTCTCCAGCATCGAGCTGTCAAAGAGCTACCCCTCAAAAGCCCTCTGGCCTGGAGCCTATCACAAAGGCTCCGTGGGGATGCCACTTGAGGTAGCACCCCTCCATACCACTGGTGTGCTAATCGCTCCCCCGAGGTCCGGGGAGAGCGACCGCCATCACTAATCCACAAACCGGAAGTGTTACACAATATTTCTAATGACTCCCATTGTGTTTTACTGTTAGGAAGAGTAGATGTAAGAAAGAACTTCTATGGATAACAACAGCTAGACTAATATAAGTTGCTTTGAGATATCACATCTTCTTTGCTGAAGACCAACAGCATCTTGACAAATAGTTTGGGTGCAGTGTTTCCTAGATGATCTTTTGTAACTGGTCTAATCACATGTCAATAAAAAAGTAGAAAACCTGTTGGAAAGATAGAACTCACACTAATCCAATAAGTGAAAATCATCTTGCCATATTATTAGTCATCCATATGTTGAATATAAGATCAACTGAGAAGAAGACTCCAAAACAGATGTGACAGCAGCAGACTTGTGTTAGTTTGGAGAGGGGAAGGATAATACAGGACTGCTGGGGAAAGTGAGAGTGAGAGAAATCGGCTTTTGGGAGAGCCCCCAATCTTACATTTTCTTGGGTTCAGCCCAAGGCCTTTATGGCTGACTAATGACTGAATAAATATATACACACCCCAAAAGATGCAATTAAAAATGAACATGAAATTCCTCTTTTCACATGGAAGTATATTGCACAAACAGATACTTTTAACTTCCTCTTCAAAGAAATCAGAGAAACTGAATCCTCTTGCATCCAGTTTTACTGGGAAGAGAAGCTTCTGTTGTTGGGTTTGTTTGTTTTTTTAAAAAATCCCCTGAGGAAGCATTGCAAAATGCATTGTGATTTGCACAATATGCTTCTGACTAAAAAAGGGAGATTCATATACAATTTTAATTGCTCTATTCTTGGCTTTGTCTTTCTCTAGTTCTCCCCCCCACCACCACAACCCCCATTTGCCAACAAACTTAAAGCCACCATAGGTTACCCTGAAGAGTATGTTAAGAATTAGGAATGACAGTGGATGGTGTGCTTGGTCTTCTGGTAAAATAGATTATGTCTTATGTCTACAAATTTCAAATGGAACAAGTGGCCATCTGGGTTGCTAGCAAATATGGCTTTTTCAGAGTTTTGCTGCAGTCTATATTTGCTCAAAAGTGGAATATGAAATCATATTCCAAATTTACATAGCCCTTAAACAAAGCATGTGTTGTTTCAAAGGTGATAAATGCAAACCTTAATAACCAAATGTGGTATTCTAAATTCCAGCAATAAAAAATAGCCAAGAATTTTTCCTCCGTAATTATATGAATTGCAGAAAGAGAGAGATTCATTTGTAGTTGAGGGGTTTGCTATGTTAGACTGCTTCCTTAAAGAGCTTGTAATTACATGCTGGTAAGGTATACCAAGAAATTTGGCAGTGTTTCTGAAGCATTCCCACATTTAGCTGAGTATATAGAAAAATAATTATTTCATGTTTTTCCACACAATTAAAAATATAAATTGCAGGAACTGGATGGGTAGCTCAGAAAAAAAGAACATTCCATTTATCAACAGCAGTGTTTCCCATAGTCCTAACGTGATCATATCTTTTCCTCTGTTGAAGAGCTCCTGTACTATGAAACTGCAGCATATTGCAAAGGATTCTGGGAAATGTTCTATGGCACATATGCCCTTACATGGAGTGGTGTGTTCAGGACTGTTGAGGCCTGCTGTCACTCAGCAAGAAATGTAAATTTGCCCTAGGATACTGGTAAAAATGAACATCCAAACTGAAAGAAAGCCTATTTTAATACTTGTTAGGATAATGAAAATGCATAAACTAATACAAACCTATGAATGTAAATATTAGTATATAAAACATGAATGAAGTGCTTGCAATTAAAACAAAAAGGTCAGTCCTGTCATTGATACCTTCATGTTGAGAATCTCCAGTGTTTGCACACAATTTCAGCTGAAGATAAGAGGGGAAAAAAACAAAGGAGCAAAACCTAAGCAGGTCTACTTAGAAGTAAGTCTCATTCTAGTCAATGGAACTTACTCCAGGAAAGTTCCCTTAGGATTGCAGCTTTAACTAGGTTAGGTAAAAGGTAAAGGTTCCCTTGCTCGAAAGCCAGTCGAATCCGACTCTAGGGTTGCGGTGCTCATCTCCGTTTCAAAGCTGAAGCGCCAACGCTGTCTGAAGACATTTCCGTGGTCATGTGGCCAGCATGACTAAACACCAAGGCGCACGGAACGCTGTTACCTTCCCACTGAAGTGGTACCTATTTATCTACTTGCAATTTCTTGCTTTCGAACTGCTAGGTTGGCAGGAGCTGGAACTAGAGACGGGAGCTCACTCCATCATGCGGCATACTTGGGTCTCGAACCTGCTGAACTACCGACCTTCCACAGCCTGCAGTTCAGTGTCTTAACCACTTGAGCCACCGCAGCTCCTAACTAGGTTAACTAGGTTACACATTTCTAAAAAAAACAAAACCCACTAAGCATCTATAGAGAGGTGAGATAGAATGCTGCAACCAATCCCAAAAATGGTGTGTGTGTGTGTGGGGGGGGGGTATTGAGGAAAAGCCATACAGTTAGCTAATACATAAGACATGAAAAGGCCAGGTCGCCTTTTTGTCCTTTTCATAGCTTGTGCATTAGATAACTTTGTGATATTCGATATGCCATAAGTACCAGCAGGTGGAAGAAGAAATGGTAAGCTCCCCATGTGTACAGCAACTCCCTTTGGCATGTACGGTAGCTCTTAGGGTTGTTGAAAAGATTCAGACGTGTGATCCGGCCTCATTAGAGGCTGAGGAAAAGAGGAGTTTTCTGGACTTTTACTTTAAAAACTTTGATAACTGTGGGCTTGAATGAGGACTTAGGTTGTACGGCTGCTGTACCATAACACATTTGCTCTTCTAATGTTTAGTCAATATTTGTCATTATGAACAATTCTATTTTTCCTACTAATGATGTTCTAATAGCTGGGATTGGATTTATATTGTAATATTTCTTATCTGGGTGAGGAAAGGCAACATAGTATAGCCCGGTCTCATCAGATCTCGGAAGCTAAGCAGAGTCACTGCTCGGATGGGAGACCGCAGAAGAATGCCACGGCAAAGCACCTCTGCTTCTCACTTGCCTTGAAAGCCCCTTGCTGGTCACCACAAGTTGGCTGTGACTTGACAGTACCTTACACGCAAATTTCTTATCTGTTCCCTCAAGTGCCTATACCTTTAATCAATGCAGTGGCCACTTTTGGTCTTTGGTATCTTTACAGGTGAATTCAACTTTGGTATAAATTTAACTTTGGTATTAAAAGTTTGACCTTCTGGTTTTCTATAACAGCCAGGACTCCTCTTACACCGACATTCTACATTGAATCCACATCTCCTTAACTTAGCTCAGATAATCTATCTTTAGTAACACACTGACTTTTGAACGGTTTTTCCTACCTTTGTGAAACTGCATTTTATGCACTCTTTGTCATTCTGATGATAACCAGACTGGTGAACTATTTAATGGCCATTTAAAACTTTTTGACCTGGTTGAAACTTTGTAGATCTAGTGACGTATTAGAAACTTTGTTTTTGTTTTATTTTTAATTGTTTGTTAGATAATAGTGAGCACGTTTTGCTAAGACACTTTAACTTTTTTGGCAGCTTGTAGCAACATTGTGACTACCCTTACTGCACGATCTAGTGGACTATTTATGCTATGGCCAGTATGTAGGCTTGCCAGCACAAGGCTGGCAATGGTGGGAGATTCTGGGGGGGGGGGGGCTCATCATATAACTCGCATTTGGACAAAAATTGTTGGGACTCCTATTATCACCCCTCCCATCCACCCACCCCAGCCCCATAGCTAACAATGTTTTGCTCAGGGGCCAATGTTTTTCTCGGGGGGCCTGCCATTATATGTCTGTGCAGTACTGCCATGCCGTGCTCATACTTCTAAATAACGAAATATTAAATAATAAATACAATAAATAATACATAATAATACTTGCATTAAAGTTGTGAGCGAGCAATTTAGCTGCTGCATAAATTAGCTTGCTCTGGAGCCCTCCTTCCTGAGCTAAGACAGAAATGTATGAGCCGGAGGCTAAAACACTGTGAGCTAGGCACACTAACACAGCTTAGAGGGAACACTGGCGGGGACTCAGGCTCAGCTCCTCTTTCTGTTTGCCCCCTCGTCGTCCTGCTGGGGGTGTTTCCAGGGGGCCTTCTTTGGCACAAGGGGGTTCCATCCAAATGGAGGGGGCGGAATGCAGCCATTGTGAACCCCCGGCTGGGACGTGGAGTGTGTGGGGGAGTCTAAGGAGCAGCATGAGAAATGAGACGCTACTGGAGTCGGACTGATTTTCTGCTCTCCGTCTCTCTGCCGCTCCGGTGGCATTCTGTCTGGCGCCTCTGCCTAGCCCCCGCTATTGCTCCTACAGCTGCCTGGGCCTCCCTCCGCACTGGACTTCTCCCGCCTTGGTGAAGGCAGCAGGAACAGGAGACTTGGTGGCTGGGGGCCTGTGGCTCCTGCTGCTCCTCCTGAGTGGGCTCCTGGTGGTAGGTAAGCCCACCCCACCCAGGGGGAGGGGCCTGTAAAAACCAAGGGGGGCAGGCCCCGTGGGCCCCGCAGTACCTACGGGCCTGACCCACCCCCATTTTTCTCTTACTGCCCAGCTGAGCGGCAGTAGGAGGGCCCCACTGGGGCTCAGAGATCTCCCATCCCCAGCGGGAACTTGGCAAGCCTATCAGTAAACCTTATAGCTTGGTTGACATTTAAAAAAATTAAATGGTTTTTTTCAAATATATATATATATTCTCATTTAGTTTAGGTTACTGAAGATAAGCGTGTGAAGAAATCTGGGCAGGGCATGATCCAATGACACATTCACAATGTATGTGTATTGCCAATATTTTAATTTTTTGGGTACTGCATAAATGCCAAATGCTAGTATAAAGGAGTATTTAAAGTATAAATAGTATAAAGTCCACATGATTCCTGTATATGTTTTTTTCATTGGAGTAAGTTATATTTTGAAAATTTTGTATGTTGGACCACAAATGACACAGGGGCACAGCCAGGAAATTTTGGTTGGTGGGGCATGGGGAAATCTGGGGGGCACCCTGGCTATGCCTGCTGCTCCTCTCGCAGCAGCAGCAGAAACCACTCCGTCTCCGCTGCGACATCTAGTCCTCCCCCAGTCCTCTAGTCCTTTCGCTTGGAGACACTTGATTCTGGACTGCTTTTCTGTATAAGCCGGGGAGGGAACAATCTTTGACTCTCTTTTTTGAATTTTGCAGTTTTATTTTATTTTCTCGGGGAAGGGGGGTTTGGCATTTTTTAAAACCTATTTATTTTTTGGTCTGGAAAAAAGAAAATGAGACTGAAGCTTCCCTGACTGTGCTTGGGGTCATTTTGGAAACTCCATGCACACCTGACATTTCTTTTTAAAAAATGTAACACCCCCCCCCAAAAAAAGTGTGAGGGGGCAGCATTCATCTGTAGGGGGTATTGCCCCCAAATTACCCCCCCCCATGGCTACGGGCCTGAAATGAGGAGAGAATATTTAAATATACCTGTCTCCTGTCCTAGGATGGACAATAGGATTATCTTATACTTTATGATTATTTTGTGCCACTTCCTCTTTATATATTAAATGAGACTTATTTTGTTTAGAACTTACCGGATTTCAGTGACATGGTTTCTGCACATGCAGGTTTTGTGATTCTCAGCATAGACTTTTTGGGTTGCCAAAGAGGACATTTCCTTCCATTTTCAAAAGTGGAAAAGCTCGTTGAACCCAACCCAACAAGCCCAGTTGGGCCAAAACATAAAGCAGAAAAACATGGTGTCAGCAAGGACTAGCTTATCCTCTCAAAATGGACTTCTCTTTTCCTCCATTTTCCTCCCACATTTCTTTTGTTTTCAATGAGTAGCTTGTGTGGATAGTAGTACAAAGCAAATTCTGAAAGGCCAAGAGTAACTACTGAGTGTTTACAGCCCTGTGCTGTGCTTCTCTTTAGATAGCAGCTGTAGCTACACATTACTTTTCAATTTAATTTTTGTATGAATTAACTTATCTTCATGGAAGTGGCTTTAAAGCTAATAACCCTAAAAGAATTAAGATTCGAAGGGGAACAGTATCAGTGCCAAAGCGCATTAATGGCCTTTATCACTTCAAGCTGGTGAACTATAGCCAAGATAATTGGCCTAATTGGAATAAATTGTTTCTCTAGCCAGGTATTTTCTCCAGCTTTATACTACTTATGCCACGGCTTCATCTTAGTCAAATAAAAAATGAAAAGGCTTCCTTTTGCTTCCTGATTCTGGATTTTTTTTTTAAAAAAAAACTTGTGAGTCTGACTGAAATGAAGTATAGAATTCTTTAAGGTACGAAAAAAGATGGCGAGACTCAGATTTGGTGTCATGGTTAGAGTGGATCTGAGAGATCCAGGTTTGAATCCTCACTCTGCTATGGAAGCTTTCTGGTTTTGGTCAGTCACACATTCTTAGCCTAACCTCCCTCACAAGGTTTTTGTGAGGATAAAATGGAGTTGAGAAGAATGATGTTAGCTATTTTGGGGTTCCTATTGGGAAGAAAGGTAGGATATAAATCAGAAAATAAAATAAAGAGACAAAATAATAGTGAGTACAGATACTTCTAGAGTGCAAAAAATCAAGCCGCAGGAACCATGGTACTTTAAACACTTGACCTGGAAACTAACCGCAAAGGTCAAGGAGCAGGTTTTTTATGTCCTATGAAAATTATAGTTCTGAGCTATAGGGCAGGGGTGTCAAACATGCAGCCCGGGGATCAGATCAGGCCCTCGGACTGCTGCAATCTGGCCTCCAAGGCCCTGGCTGTTTTCTTCTTCCCTTTCCAGTTCTGCTGCTGGTACATCACAGCTTACTTTACCAGATTCTCTCAGTTGCACAGGTGAGATAGATAGACAAGCCTCTCCTGTGTGATTGAGAAAGTCTGGTAAAGCACTGGCTGAGGCTCCTCCCCCTCCTCCTCCCAGGAGGTGGGAGGGAACCAGCCAGAGCTTGCTTACTGGCCAGGCTGCCTCAGTCATATACTGGAGACAAAGGGAAGCCTTTCTTTCTTTCCTTGTATTGGCTGAGGCTTCTCCCTGAAGGGAGGCAAGGAGGAAGGGAACGAAGAGCTTGCTTTGCTGGACTGCCTCAATAGCACATCAGAAATACCAGGCACCTTAAGACCAACAAAGTTCTGTTCAAGGTATGAGCTTTTGTGTGCCTTGCTACATTTGGGTGTATTATTTAGGCTCCTTATGATGTATGTGTGTTTTTTTGGGCTCCTTATGCCAGGGCTCTCCTGGGTGCAACTGGGTTCCCTCCCCCTTTTCACTGTGTTCATGCCTTCATGATCCAGCCTTTCTCAGTAGGAAAGCAATGTGAACTATTTTAGAGGAGGAATAACAACAAACCAGTTAGGTGGATTAGGCTGAGAGTATGTGTCCAGACCAAGTTCACCCAGCACATTTCCTTTGCAGGAGGTTATAGTTATTTCTCTGGGGAAGACTATAGTTTTGTAGACAAACAAACAGCCCTCATTCTGTGCCAGGATGCCTTCTCATGTTCTTGACCAGCACATGAAGCAACTTATGTACAAAAGGTTGCAATGCCCAGCCATTTCATGTTTTCCCCTGGGTCCTAGGCTCAGAGCACTGAGCATGAGATTTCTATAATGAATGTCAATAAATCAAAAGTAGGCTTGCAGCTTACAGATACACACCTGAACAGCATACTCAATATTGCTACAGCACAGACATTCTGATGCAATAATTCAGAGTGAGAGGTGTCAGTTATCAGAGACTGTTAAATAGACAAAATATTGCATGTTTTAAGCATGTTTTATTTAAAGTTTAAAATATCTTTAATTGTGTTTGTCTGTGTCCTTTATAAAGTTTGAGAGCCAGTTTGGTGTAGTAGTTAAGTACACGGACTCTAATCTGGGAGAACCGGGTTTGATCCCCCACTCCTCCACTTGCAGCTGCTGGATGACCCTGGGCAAGCCATAGTTCTCTTAGAGCTGTTCTCCCCAGGACAGTTCTGGAAAGAGCTCTCTCAGCCCCACCTACCTAACAGGGTGTCTGTTGTGGGGAGGGGAAGGGAAAGGAGTTTGTGAGCCTCTCTGAGACTCCGAGTGAAGGGTTGGGTATAAATCCAGTCTCTTCTTCTTCTTTATATCTCCACTACCTGGCATTACATTTTATGACACACATGGCACAGCCCAACAAGGTCTCATTTATGTCAGATCCAGCCCTCATAACAAATAAGTTTGACACCCCTGCTCTAGGGCCTCAGCACAATACAAATCCTTATGTTTTCCATTTGTTAGTGTGATTATTTATATTGATATTATACAGATAATGAAACATTGATATACTACTGTCTCACTTTTTTGCATGTTGTATATTTTTGCTTTCTTGTATGTTGTACATTTTTGCTTTTTGACAACTTGAAAAATCAGTACAATATATTTTTAAGGAAACCTGTTCTTCCTCCTTGTTGGCTCTTAGAAAACCTTAGTGACTCCTTAGTGAAAATGTCTGAAAGCCTTTTGTTACAGTACACACCCATATACAGAAGTGTCTAGACAACAACCATATTCTCCACTTTAAAAATGCAGCTGAAACACTGAACAAACTCTGAGGAAAATAAAATGCCGGCAGTGTCATTACAAGAACACAAAACTGGACAGAAATGTCTCATTCCACCCACTGGCAAAATGGCACTTTCTCTTGTAGAATAGAAGAAGTGGATTTCTGCCAATTCCCCTTCCCAGGGCAGATCTCCATTTTACCCACTACACTGTACCTGAGAGTCCTTTGACTTCCTCAAAGCAGATTTTCATGTCACCTCAGTGGGCTGCAGCAGGAAGGCGGAGGTGGGAAGACGTTTTCTACCAGCTTCACTATGTTGCCAGTGCTTTGGATCCAACCCATAAAAAATATTAAACCAGCTTGTCTTCTGAATGCCCAGTATGATTCTCCTCCTGCCTGTCTTATCAAGAGCATATGGTGGCTAGAAGCTAACTGTCAAACCTATCAAGGAATTCAGGGCCGTGTATATGGTTCTCTGATCTTCTGACAAGAACCCTGTGAGGCAGGTTAGGCTCAGCGAAGGCCCAAAGTCACCCAATGTATATAGGGTTTCCAACCTCCAGATGATCGGGCTGGTGTTTTCCTGGGGCTACAATTGCTCTTCAGACTTCAGACTACTCATGGATGCCAGATCCCTTAGTGGGGGCTGGGGTCCCCCAGTTTTGGGCACTCCTATCCACCACCAGCCAGCTGGCTGGGCGGGGGGATGAATTACCCCCCCCCAACAGGCAAGAAACTGGAAATAAAAGTGGCATGCCTACGTCACCCAGAAGTAATGTAGGCACATTGGTGATGGGGGGGACAGTCTGGTTTTTGGGCAAAACTCAATGGTAGGAGCTAATTCTACCATAGAGATTTTTGCCCACAAACCAGAGCATTGCCCCAACATTTCCAACGTGCCTATATCACTTCCAGGTGATGTAGGCATGTCACATTTATTTCTGGCTTCTTCCCTCCCCACTCCTGTTAAGTTCACCCCCATCCCCCTTTGGCTGATCCGATGGACCTGGCAACGCTAGTTCTCCTGGAGAAAAAGTCAGCTTTGGAGGTGAACCCTATGGCAACACATCCTTGCTGAGCTTCCTCCCCTCACCAAACTCTGCCTTCTCCTAACCCCCCCCCCAAATCTTCAGGAATTTCCCAATCCAGAGTTGGCAACCCTAGCTTCATACATGAGTGGAGTTTTAAACCTGGGCCTCCCAGGTCCTAATCAGTGCAACATGTAAGTGGGGAATAAGTCACTGTGGTCCTTCTATAGAGTTCCTTCTCAAAGTTCACCAAGTGATGGCAAAATAGGAAAGTCTATGGAGCACCAGGCTGCAGTGGAGAGTGATAACTAAGACAAGATAGGGTCTAGGGGAGAACAACTAACAAAAGACTTTCCGGAATAGTGGGAGTGCTTCTACACCTCTGGTACAATTAAGGTTGCCATTTGCCTGCTGCCAGTGGGGCATCCTTGCTGATATTCAGTGGGACAGTGGGGAGGGTGAAAACAGCATTATGTGGTGCTGCAATGTCATTTCCAGCCAAAAAACCCCTCAGAAGTGACACCACCACGCTATCATTGAGGATTCCTAGAGAGTCGTGCAGTGTGGTGATGTCACTTCTGGTTTATCAGCCAGAAATTACGTTGTGGCGTTGTGCGATACCATTCACTCATATCTCTGCTCATCTAATCCTCTTAGCGGTTGCCAGCCAAAGTTACCATAAGTACAGTCATCTCCTGATGCATCATTTTGGAAGGGGAAACTTCATCCAGGAGAACATCTGTGTGGATTGGATTCAAGCAGCATTTCTTCTGGTGAAACAGGCAGGAGGCCACAATGAGAATCATGAAACTTGCATGTACAAAAGCCGCATGTGATGAGGGCTGCAGGATGGAGGGGAATTGGGTGAGACAGTGAAAAAGCTGGCTGGATTCGACTTTATTTGCATTTCAAGGAATACTATAAAAGGCTCAAACCAATTATTGCCCTTACCCATCACCACCATACACACACATACATGTATCTTGAAGCATAGCCTATTGAGATGACTGTACCATATCAGAAACATCAAGGAATTGCTCTCAAAAGCACAAAATCTGGTTCTGAAATCCCCTTTCAGGCCTCTATGTAGAAATCTCCTTACATTTAATTTGTATACTTAACCAATGGGCCATGCCTACTGCAAATGCTAGAGAAAATTCCTATTTAAATAATATGCTTTGATAATGAATGTTAGCAGGTAATGGAGCCATCAACAAGGCATTATCTGTAGGATAAACCCAAATGCCTTTTTTGGCATTCTCCCATTAAAAAAATAATAATTCCTACATCATATCTGCCTGCTCCCCATTCCTTATTCAAAGGTTTTGTTAATATCTGATATATTGCTTCCCATTTCAGTTCCATTTTCAGCATACACCAAATCCAATGCTTGTTTGCTAGCTTCACACTGATTTTCAGCATTCAGTCCAAGTATCTGGCTTAATCTCCACAGAATTCATCCTCTATTACTCTTGTGAAGACGACCTTCTACCTCCTACCTCTCCAGCGTCTCACCATCAAGAACTGTCTTTTTCTCTGCATCAGAAGCTAGTCAGCCAAGTTTTACTCCCCCCTCCTTTACAGGGGTTTTTGTGTGTGTGTGTGCGCGCGCGTGATTCTTTTATGAAAAGTGAATGTTGTCTGGAGAGTGCAATGTTTTTTGGGGAGGAGGGAGAGGAGGTGGTGGGACAGATGCTTGGCTGACCCACACCACAGAAGCAGAAGGCTTAAAGCAAGGCCTAAAAGACAAATTCAGAAATAAATGTGTTGCGTTACTGCAAGGATCCCCACCCTTGCTGAACCATTGGACACATTTGGATTTTGAGGGCAGGCAGTAGGTGCTGCAACAAAATGGCTGCCAGGGGGCCAATCACAGAATGTTGGGTTCCAAGCATAGTGTCCTGTTATAGATTCCAAATGGGTGCTCCCTGAAGACATAAAAGTGATTCCTTCTGGGGCCTCTTGAAGCACCTCCTAATGAGATGGAGAAAAGCCAGGATTGGCTCTTTGGTCTGAGGACTAGATGTTCTGGGGAAGAAGGAAGCAAACACCCGGAAGTACACTGGCCGGTGCCCATCACTGCAAAGAACAAATGAAGACAAGATCTGCTCAAAGGAAGCAATGACCCAGGCAGAGTGAGTGTGGGCCGTTGATGACATGTGATGACCTGCCAAAACAAGAACACTCATTCCTTTGCTTTAAGTATGACAGTCTCACAAACCTTCTCGAGGTAAAATTCTTCTTACAAACTTTCCAAAACATCTTTTTGGAGCACTATCACATCTTGCTAATGGAAGAAAGCAAACTGATCTGAGTTTCAATCGCCTGTTGGAAGCTTATAATGCTTCTTTGTTATCTGTTCCTGATTGGTACAAGTTATTAATACTTTTATTCAAATGAGCTGTGTCTGCAGAGAGTCTGGTTTTTATTTCTTTGATTCAATAAAGTGATAAGACATCAGCGCCAAACAATTGTCTTGTAATTATGGCAGTTCTGGAGCTCAGCTTTGAGGTGCTCCTCATAAAAGGATATCAGTGCACTGGAGCTGATGAGCTATTGTCTGGGAAAGTATTTTTTTTCCCCCTCATGATTTTGCATATTTGTAGATTTTGTGTGTGTGCAAATGTTCGCGTGGAGCAGATGACGATAATAGACTTGTGACAGATGTGAATTATAGCTCAGTATATTGGACAGATCCAGTGATTGTTTTAGTAAGATGTTTGTTTTTGTATTACTTCTCACAGCCATCATTTGACTATAGCAGAATTGTTGTTTTAGTTCAAGTCTTCATCAGCTTTCATTCCATATCACTTAGTTCTTCTTTCTGTTTGTTTGTTTACTGTCGTATCAGCTCTTCCATATCAGCTCTTCTTGTCTTTTCCCTTTCATATAATTTAGTTAGGATTGCCAGCCCTCTTAGCAAAGGAGAGAGGAAGGCCCAGGCAACATCACTTCTGGCGTGCACAGGAAGTGAGGTCATCACACCAGTGACATCCAGGTGAAATTCTAGTATTTAGGCAAAAACTCTATGGTAGAAGCCATTTTTATCATAGACTTTTTGCTTGAAGACCAGGGCATTGCTGCAGCACTGCAGCACGAGGACGTCACTTCCTGTGTACACCAGAAGTGATGTTGCCATGTTGCCTGGACCTTCTTCTGTCTCCTGGTAAATCTTCCCCAATCCCCTCTGGCAAGTCCTCCCCCCCCCAATCCCCACACCTGGCAACCTTACATTTAGTTCTTCTTGTCTGTTTCTTGCTTCTTACAAGCTCTGTTTCACATGTGCTTAACAGATTTTTGTTCCACTAGACATCCTCTAAATGGCTGGTTTTATTCCTAACAGACACAAAGACCATTACATAACTGAGGCTGGACAAAGATAGCTACAATATAATACAGGAGTATAAGCCAGATTCCACCTTTTAAGATTTGTCGGCTATTGTAGCATTATGAGTTTTGCTGGCTTAGTTACTGTGATGGAATGCTCAGAGCTTTGGCATGAGAATGTTAATGCTTCTTAATGTCTGCGGATGATTCCCGAAATGTAAGACTGATCTGCAAGAATGACTTCTCTGCAGTAGAGAGGTGGAGAGAGAGAAGCAATTTACGGTTTGGATTGAGCCAGAGAGAGGGAAAGCATTGCTTAGGTGGCTTTCTGGATATCCACCATCTGTTTTTAGACAATTGTATGCTTCCTACAGGCTCTGCTTGTCTATTTATAAATGAAGCAAATATTACCAAGTCATGACAGAGTCTCTAGTACTTTCTGTGTTTTATCTTCCTCATCTTCTGCAGGCATCATACATGATGGCTTCTGCCCCCTTCTAAAATCACAACACCCTCTGAGGTAAGTTAGTCAGACAGAAAGAGAGAGAGAGAGATAGAGAGAGAGAGAGAGAGAGAGAGAGAGAGAGAGAGAGAGAGAGCTCAATTGGTTTAAAATCAGCTACTGAGCTTCATGCCCCAGTGGGGACTTGAATCCCAGGTCCTAGTACAACACCAACCATGCCCCTACACCAACCATGCCCTTACAAAGGACACTAAACCCTGCAAGGCTCCCCCAGAGCATCTCATCACCACAGAGGAAAGGGGGTGTGTGCATAATAGGCCCTGTCTTCCACATTCATCATTAGGGTTGCCAGATTGGGCTTGGAAAATACCTGGAGACTTTGGTGGTAGATCCAGGAGAGGGTTGGGGAGGGGAGGGGCCTCAGCATGGTACAATGCCATATAGAGTCCACCCTCCAGAGCAGCCATTTTCTCCAGGGGAGCTGATCTCTGTCAGCTGGAGATCAGTTGTAAAACAGGAGATCCCCAGGCCCCACCTGGAGGCTGGCAACCCTATTCGTCATTCCCATTTTGCATCCTCCTTGACTCACCAACAAAGCTGCATTTCTGTCCCTATCTATTTACTTGAGGAGGAGGTTCACCTCTCAGCAGAGAGTAACCATCAATCACGTACAGTCTCAAGGTAAGCCAAAATAAGAGTTCTTAAGGGTTTCAGTCTTTGTGCTGTAGAGCCCTTGCAAAAGGTCAAGGCAGCTGTTCCTATCGATTCTCTCTCAGTGCTGGAATCTCTTTTGGAGTGTTCCCCTCTCTCCACTGAGTGACCTACTTTTCAGGATATGGAAGGAAGTTGCTCTCAGGACGGGACGAAAAAGTTTGAGAGCAACATCTTTCTTTCATTAGGTACTCATGTCCCTACGGTTGCTCTTTGCAGCATGCTGAAAGCTTCTAGCTCATTATATTGGCATGTTAAATTAGCAATGGCATCCACCCTGTTCAAAAGTTCAGTTCTGGTGCTCCGACCCACGTAACAGGAATGCACTTTACCTGCAGTCCTCCTTGTAACAGTTACTTCATTGTGTGAAATGGGATAACATACCGTCCATGGTCATAGTTTCAGTACACATGAACAAACCACCATGATTTTGAGAGAATGAGTTTGTGTGTGCCAAAGATGACCGTGCGTATGGGGAGGCTGGCAGGTACTAAGTGTACTCATAACATCTGATTGGAGTACCAAAATTATAATTTGTTGAAATTTGTAAGAGCTTTGGCCATGGCTTCCCACTGTGTACCCACAGTGGCCCTTTCTGCTGGTAACCTTGCTGTATATTGTCAATGCATATTCAGTGTCCGTTAAAGAAGTATCCTCTCTGGGTCAAGGAAGGCAGAGCTCTCTGGCTTTCTCCTTGTTGTCCCAAGTCTTGCGGTCAGAAACTGCCACCACCCCATTCCAACCAGTTGAGTGGCTTGGAGCCATCCTTATGCCTTAGTAGCATGTAATCACCCCCAACCTGGGAAAGGTTACGTCTGCTTCCAAGTGGAGTTCCATGCACAATTGCACATAGAAGGCTGCTGCCTGTATGGTCCCTGGGAGCCAGGTAGGGTTGCCAGGCCTCCCTGGCTACCAGTGGGGGATGGAGGCATAGGGCCGCCATATCCAGGTTGGGGAGCTCCCGGAGATTTGGGGATGGAGCCTGGGGAGGACATGGCCTCAGTGGGGTACAATGCCATTAGGGTCCACCCTCCAAAGCTGCCATTTTCTCCAGAGGAAATGATCTCTGTAGTCTGGAGATGAGCTGTAATTTCAGGTTCCACTTGGAGGCTGGCATCCCTAGGAGGAGTTGCTGTAATGGACAGTAAATGGTTAATGGTTTCTCCTGGTCTGAGATCCTCGAGTGACAGGAGATTCAAACAGAATTCTACAGCTGAGAGCATACCAAAAATGCACTTTCTCTGCAATCCAAAGCTACATTTTCTCCGGGGGAACTGACCTCTGTAGTCTGGAGATGAGCTGAAATTCTAGGAGATCCCCAGGCCCCGCCTGGAGGCTGGCATCCCTACACCAGAGGCAGTCTTAGTGATCAGGGACCCTGGGCAAACGTCCAGGCAGAGGCCCCAGATCACTGCCCCCTTCCTTGCTGGCCCCTCTCCTCATCAGGGTCAAGGAAGGGGTGGGGAGGAGCCACTGCTGCTGGAAGCCAGTTGCCCAAGCCCTAGACCTCCGAGCAGCAGCAAGAGCCTGCTCTTCTTCTCCCCCTCCTTTGAGGGGGTGGCGATTTTGGTCACCACACCTCAAAAAGGATATTATAGCATTGGAGAAAGTGCAGAAAAGGGCAACTAGAATGTTAAAAGGGTTGGAACACTTTCCCTATGAAGAAAGAGGCAGTCTTTTTCTATGAAGAAAGAGGCTTTCCAATAGGAGCCGCCACCACTGTTACCACCAATGATCCTAGTGAAGGCTGGGATCTTAGATCTGGTCCTGGAGACATCGCCAGGCTTTCCGGCGCGAGGGATGATGAGTGGTGTAATAATGTAGTATGAGATCTGGAAGCACGCCATCTAATGTGTTGTACTGTATGCTCTTTAGTAGAAACTGTTAATTTATGTTTTAAAGTATTTGCTTATGATATTTTATAGAGTTTTAAGTCTTAAGTATGTCATTTAGGTACATTGTACCGCAGTGTTAGCCGCCCTGAGCCCGCTCGCGGGATGGGCGGGGTATAAATATAATAAATAAATAAAGGTTAAGGCGCTTGGGGCTCTTTAGCTTGGAGAAATGATGACTGAGGGGTGATACGATAAGAGGTTAACAAGATTATGCATGGGCTAAAGCAGGGTGAGAAAGAAGTACTTTTCTCCCTTTCTCACACTACAAGAACTCGTGGACAGTCAATGAAATTGCTGAGCAGTCGGGTTAGGCTGGATAAAAGGAAGTACTTCTTCACCCAGAGAGGGATTAACACATGGAATTCACTGCCACAGGAGGTGGTGGCAGCTACAAGCATGGCCAGCTTCAAGAGGGAATCGGATGAACATATGGAGCAGAGGTCCATCAGTGGCTATTAGCTACAAGGTATAGATAGGAACTCTCAGTCTGAGGCAAGGGATGCTCTGTATTCTTCTTGGTTGGGGGGGGGGGGCAGTGTCCTGGCCCCACTGGTGGATCTCTGTTGGCTCCTGGTATCTTTGGCCACTGTGTGACAGAGAGTAGGACTGAATGGGCCATTGGCCTGATCCAACACTGGCTTCTCTTATGTTCTTATGAAAGAGCAGTCCTCCCCCCCCTCCCCCAGGGCCTGGGGCAGGTGCTCCTGTTGCTGATAGACTAAGACCTTCCCTGCCCAGGACTGGATCTCCAAAACCAGCCTACAACTCCAAAGACCTAGCTTTGCTTTTTGTTTGGACCTGTCAACAATCCAGCAGAAGTTAGTGACAAACTAAGGTCTCAATGAAATCAGCGAAAGACAGCAGTCACAACTCATCCGAGGGCTTTCATTTGGTGAAGCTTCAAAATTTAAAACTCACGATTTCCCTAGCTTGCGATATAGTACTGCATTGAGAGTCCAGCTCCCTTGCTTAGAAATTCTTATCCAGTTAAATAATTATAATCAAGCTATATCATGAGCATATGTGCCTGTTTTGCTCCTGTACAGTCAATATTCATCAGATTAAGCCAGCAGCAGCTGCTTGTGCATGCCATGCTCAAAAGAGAATCATATTCTTAACCACCTATTCAGTCTCAGAGAAACTGTCCTTGGTTGCTGAAACTGACTAGAGCTTTTAAAAAATGGGAATCTGGTCTGCAGAACTGGACCCTGTCTCCTGACTGAAGCCAGGAAGTGAGAAACAAATCACATCTGTCCCAGTGGCCGGGCACGCATAACATATACAAAGTGACCTAGGCAATGTGCAGCCTTCCTCTGGGCAATGTGCTGCCTGCGCTACCATTCCCAGTGCCAAAATGTGGATGCACCAAAAAAACAAAACACCCTTTCAGATTCTCAGGCTTAGAAGCTGTGTTCAACTGGCAATTCATTTGTGACCTGAGCCAAGTGGAGCTCGGTCATCATCGTCTTTGGTATAACTTTGGCACAATAAACTTTAGCTGGATTGGGATTTCTCTGTTTCAAAAACAGAGAGCTGAGTCCAGATCCCTTCTCCCTTTCATTCCAGTCATTGCTGGTGGTTACTCTGGGGTGTGTTAACCCCTTTCCATTTCCTTTTAAAGATGTATGGAAGATACAGTTGCCAACCTCCAGATGGGTCCTGAAGATCTCCCTCTATTATAATTGTTCTCTTGATGACAGAGGTCAGTTCCCCTGGAGAAAATGGCTGCTTTGGAGGGTGGACTCCCTGGCATTGTGCCCTTCTGAGGTCCCTCCCTCCCCTCCCTCCTCAAACTCCGCCCTCTCCAGTCTCCAGCCTCCAAAATCTCCAGGTATTTCCCCTCTCAGAGTTGGCGACCCTAAAGCCATTTGGTCAGTGTTGTGGCACAGCCTTTTCTCTGTTTGCAACTAATATGCTGCCCCTTTCAACAGTGCTTCTGTTTAGATAACAAAAAATCGAACACTTCTAAGACAGAAAGGTGTCCGAATCAAGGGAAAGATACATGTCCCAGTGGTTGGACTCTGGGGACAGCCCTCATTCTACTCTGGAGAGACAAAACATGAGGGGAAAAATCCAGAGCATCTCTCTCTCTGTCTCTTATCACATAAACACACACAGACAGAGATACTCATGCATCCCTTTCCCACAATTCTCTTCTGCCACATCTACACTGCATTTCAGTCACATTCATCTTCTCTCCACCTTGGGTCGGTCATTCACGGGTCACCAGTAACTACAGGGAAGTTTGACCTTTGCCTCATCTACATCTCAGCAGTTTATTCCTTCGATTTATTCCTTCGATTTGTAATCTTGCTTTCATGCATGGTCCTAACAGCACCTTTGAGGCCCTGTCATACCATTTGGTGTGTGAGCATGCAGAACAGAAAGAAGAGGGCCTTCTTAAAATGTTAAGTGTGCATTGTAGCTTTCACAATTGTGTTCTACATGAGGAAAGAGCTTGTGCAAAATTGTGCCCAGGTAACACCCTAGCAGTATTCACTGCCGCTATAGAAGACCGAGAGAAGAGGTGTCAAACTCATTTGTTATGAGGGCTAGTTCTGAAATAAATTTCACTTTGTCGGGCTGGGCCACATGTGCCATTAATTGTAAGGCCGGGTACCAGAGATAAAAACTGTATAAAGGACAGCAGCTGGTAAGCTCCGAGTTGGTGTATCCTCACTGCAAGGCCTGATGGGCTGGGAGGGGGGGTGCAAATGAAAACCCATATGGGTGGACTGGAAAGCCAGCGGTGCAGCACTAGGCAGATGTTCCCACACTGCTTGACTGCTGAAGATAAGGTTGTTCTGCCAGGCTGAAGCCACAGTTAGAGTGACTCCCCCCACTCCCCCGTGAGCAGTCTCCTGTTCCCTCCCTTGCACTAATTGCTCGCGGGCAACATAAGGGCCTGGGACCAGCCTTATGTTTGACACCCCTGACCTAGAGTAATGTGCAGGCTTGCCAAGTTGTTGCAGTCACCGCAGTGGGGGACTACCAGGTGGCGACCGGAGCGCACGCGTGCGCACCGCACGCATGTCACTCGGAAGTGACATTAGGACGCCGGGCACGCTGGGGGCGGGGCCACGACCCTCAGAGGGAAAGCCATAGAGTTTTCCCTCTGATGGTCGTGGCCCTGCGTTAGTACGAATAGCCTCACATGACAGCCAGACCCGCCCCTCCTGGTGGAGGTGGGGGTCTCCTGCTGCCAGGCCCTACTCTCCAGCCACCGTTCAGCTGGCCAGCGTGGGAATTACCAGTATAAAGAGGAAGGCCTAGGCTACATTGCTGGCATCTCACAGGAAGTGATGCCATTGACTTCCGGGTGATGCTCTGGTATTTGCCCTAGCAATGTGATTTCAGCATTTCATACCAATATGAACTATACATCTGAATTTGTAGAACACTTTTGCTGTTGGCAGAATGTATTATGAGACTGTTCCATCTATAGGATTTTGAGGATTCCTACATGCAAAATGCATGAGGATAAACAGCCTCTAAGGCCATGATTCTACTGACATGTTCCTGGGAGTAAATTCTTGGAATTCAGTGGGACTTTCTTCTAAGCAAATATGTATGAAATTGGACTGCACATACAGTTGCCTGGAGAGCCCCTTGAACTATAACTGATCTCCAGTCTACAGAGATCAGCTCCCCTGGATTCTGTGGCATTAGACACTGATAAGGCCCCTTCAATCCCCAGACCCCAGCATCCCCAAGCTCCACCCCAGATCCCCAGGAATTCCCCAGTTCAGGGTTGGCAACCCCAGCTGCACATCATATGTCTTCATTGATAATGCTCTGATCTGTCAACACAGGATGATTTCAGGCAAAAATAGCAATAATGATGAAGCTATGATTCTCAACATACAAGGAAATAAAAGTCTATTGAAGGCATAGGAATTTGCGTCCAAGTAATATTTAGATGGCTCAAGTGGTTAAGACGCTGAACTGCAGGCTGTGGAAGGTCAGTAGTTCAGCAGTTCAAGACCCGGGTGCCGCAAGACGGAGTGAGCTCCAGTCTCTAGTTCCAGCTCCTGCCAACCTAGCAGTTCGAAAGCAAGAAACTGCAAGTAGATAAATAGGTACCACTTTGGTGAGAAGGTAACAGCGTTCCATGCGCCTTGGTGTTTAGTCATGTCGGCCACATGACCACGGAAACGTCTTCGGACAGCACTGGCTCTTCGGCTTTGAAACGGAGATGAGCACCGCAACCCTAGAGTCAGATTCGACTTTAATATTTAGGATAAGTCAGTGAGTCCTACAATTTCCCCGTGCTTTCTAGTAATAATAATATAAATTTACATACAAAGATTTGAAAGGGGTATGAAATGGGAATTAGCATCTTGAAACGTATCAATCCAGGTATAGAATACTTATCGCCTTCTTAATATGTTATCCTAGAAGCAAGCTCCACTAAGTTCAATAGCTCTTAAGTCCAAGAAATCATTTTCTTATGTCTGGATCATAACATTAGATGGTGTTTGCTTCAGTTATCCATTTCAAAAGGATTGCTGTACATCAAATAGGATTTGCATCCATTGTTTACTTCAAAAGGATGGAGAAAATGTCCTTTAGTCTATGGCTCCGTGTGTATACACACAACCCACAAAGCCCTAACAGCACCATCCACCACAAATGAAGCATTTTGAAATCCCATTGATATCAATGGGGGGAAATAAGCGCGTGCTTAATTTATGCACTGATAACAATTGGCCGTAAATTGCTTCACGTTGGTTGGATCGTGCCATCTGCATAATCCGCCCCCCAAAAAGAATGGCTGTAATTTCAATTAACACAATGTTCAATAACTTCTTGCACAGAGGGGGTCCTTAGATGAAGAAGGGCTTGTTGCGTCTGTTTTTAATTAAGCACCCTGCAAACAGCCAATCAGGCTACAAATTGCAGAACCTTCCGAGCAGCTCTTTTGTTAGAAACCAGGAAATGGAAGTTTAGAGTCTTATTGTAACTTCATGTCACTGTCCAATTCCATACCTTCCCTTCTCCTGGCCCTTTTTCTGTATTGTTCATCCATTAACACATAGATAACGAGCTCGCTGCATTGCTGTGGAATACACTTATCGCTAGGATTCATTATTCTGTCACCAGCGAGGCTATTTTTAGTCCAGACTCCAGCTGGCAGGAGGGAAGAAAGTGAATAAAAAGGAAATTGCCTCAGGTGCGATTAGCACTACCTAGCTTCATGCAGTGTCTAATGTTCAACATGAAGTGCACTGGAGTGCATGACTCCAAAATTAATTTCTCGAGATTGAGAAACAATATTCCAGTTTGGCTCATTCTTGAAACATGTCAGTGCCACCTGGCTTTGGGGAAGCAATCTCCCACAAGTGCCTGGCTGGGTGGAGGGAGGTGGAGGCTAGCGATGGGAAGTGTTTTAGAGTGGAGAAGAGCACATCTCTTCTCCTCATGAGGATGGCATGTAAGGCAAGGTGGATTGGGCAGGGGCTGTCCTCTCCATCTATTTGGAGGGCGACCCGCTCAGTATCGGAGGTGGGGAATGTTGGCGTTATTCCCCCTTTCCAAACTTTGCTTGTCATTGTTCTTCCACTGCTGCCACAGCATTGTCACTTAAAAAGTGTTTGAAATGGCTTTGCTTCTCAGTCTTTTGCCTCAAAAAAGTCTGAGGTTGAGATGTCGCTCTTTTTTTGCCAGCAAGTCCCAGCCAATTTATGGTGACCCCATAGGAGGCTTTGTTGGATATTTCACAGAGTAAATGAAGCCCAGTGGAATACTGCAGCACAGACATGTGTGTATTTAACTTCTAAGAAAAAGAATTACTTCAAAATTAGGGAAAGGGTTACATGGAAAGAAAACAACAGTCTACCTAACTCATCTTTCTAATTCTGATCTACTCTATCTTGTTTCTTTGTTCCCTCAGACCCTAAGAATGAAGGAATGGAAGTTTCCCCAAAAAAGCTACACCCCTTGTGTACATGCAGAATAGTATGAACTATCTCCAAGATATTGATTAGCCAATAGTCAATCTTAAAGTCACGTCATTAAGGATAAAGTCTTCCCTTTTTTCGTGTGAAGAATCTACTCCACACCTAATCGGTTCTATCCTAACCTTGCTATCATTAGCTTACAGAAACTTCAACTTAACCTTTTCATGGCTGAGGGGATTATACTTGCAAACCCAAATAGTTTTCAAGGCAAGAGATGTTCAGATGTGGTTGCCAGGTCTCTTTGAGATGCCAGCGGGAAGGATGGGGGGATGTTCCAGGAACTGGAAATATCACCCACAACATGCTGACATCACCGGAAATGATGTCATGCATCACCCGGAAGTGACATAGACACATTGGGGGTGACACTCTGGTTTTTGGGCAAAACTCTATGGTGTTTTGCCCAAACTGTGTTTACCCTAAACTGTGAAATGGTAACCCTATGTTCAGAGGCAGTTTGCTATTGCCTGTCTCTGCGTAGTGACTCTGGACTTCCGCCCCCCCACCCCACAGCATCATTCACGCACCTCCTGGCTTTCCCCCAGCTTTTCCTTGATCTTTCCCAAACCTGCTTGGCTGTGGAGTTTTGGAAGATCATAACATAGCTTGGATGGCTGTCATATAGATGGAAAAGTCTAGGTTTTCTTGGCGCTGCCCACAGGCAACCATTTTTCTTCCATCTGTTCCCATAGCAGCCATTTCCCACCCCTTGCCACGGGAGCTTTTTGTTTTTAATCAGTTATTAAATATTGTGATATCATTGTATCAATGTGTCTATCTGGTTCTCTGAATTCCTCACTTTCAGGGGGATTTTAAAAGTAAATAGAGATAGCAGAATTATGCCTTTCCCCTTATATCTCTGCACTGAAATGGGGTGCAGACTTACTTTAAGCAAACTGAAAATGGGGAATTCAGAGAACCTGATACATATATTGTTCAAACATTAGAATGATATAACTATATTCATTGGACTTTTTTTAAAAAAGAAAGAAAGACCAGGGCGGTAAGGGTGGGGGCAATGCCAGGAGACTGTGACAAGGGAAAGTAGGGAAACCTGCCACGTGGAAGCCCCATTGTCTCTGCTCTGTAAACACAGGAATAATGATAAAACTGCATGAGCCTGTCCTCATGTGGAAAACACCAATAAACATTGCAGTCCTTTGCAACGTTACTCCACTGGCATCAGTTTATTTATTTATTTATTCAGCTAATTTGTATCACGCCCTCTCTGCCAAGTTGGCTTAGACTGGAGTATTTTTATACAGGCTTGTAGGGGATAAGTACCTAGGGTTCTTTGGCAATAAACTATCTGAATATTCTGCATCTGAGAGAACAGAGAGGTAACACTTCAAATCCTTGCATGTCTTAAGGTTGGTTGCAAATGCACATTCGCTGAGAGATGCTGAAACAAGCAATCCTTTGAATGTATGAAACAGACCACACATAAAACATCACAGGCAGATCTCTCCTATCACTTCCTAACATCTCCAACACACCATTTAGAGTCAGTGCACACATCTAGCAGTGAGTCATGAAAGGCTAGTTCAGATGCTTGCTGATTCTCCTAAACACTCCTGGGTATCAGGCTGCATAGAGGAGGTAAAATCTTGTGCAAGGCATGCCCAGTTACAACCATTTTTCCCCGCGCAACTAGTCTCAAGAGCACACAGTGGCTCGTATCTTTATCGTTCAGTCGAAGTTAAAATTCATTCTGGGAAAAGTTCCCGTAGACTGGAGAATATGGTTGAGTGAAAAGTCAAATAAAAGACCAGCCAGGTTCAAATGCCCACTCAGACGTGGAAACTCACCAGGGTGGCCTTCGGCCAGTTATTCTCTTTCATCCTAACCTAACTCACATGGTTGCCATTGTGAGATAAGACACAGGAAGGGAGAATGATGTTGTAATGTAATTTGGGTCCCAAAAGGGGAGAAAAGCAGGGCATCAATATCTAAAGCTCTATTTAAAAACAAACAAACAAACACGATGTATTGTACAGGTTGTGAAAATTGGCCTCTCTGCTCTAGGGAGCCCCTTAGAATAGGCATGTGACTTCTGGCTAGGGTCGCCAGCCAGGCTTCCAAAAACAGCAGGAACTTTCAAGTGTCCAAACCCTTGAAAGGAAAACAGAGCAGCGTGCATTGCAACATCACTTCCAGCTAGGGCTGCCAGGCCAGCAGGAGACTAGGTAGGGTTCCCAGTCCCCCACTGGGAACAGGGGAAACTCTGCTTTCACAGGCTCTTGCCCGCCACCAACTAGCCGGGGGGAAATCCGGTAAAACCAGAAGTGCAGGTCCTGACATGATGATGTCACCTGGAAGTGATGTCATCATGTCAGGGATGTCGGGGACAGTGCTCTGGTTTTGGGGCAAAACTCTATGGTTTGAAGCCAAATTTACCATAGAGTTTTCTCCAAAAAACCAGAGCATCACACCTGATGGCTCCGATGTGATGACATCACTTCCAGGTGACATCATTGTGTTGCGGCCTGCACTTCCGGTTTTACTGGAAGACACCCAACATCCCTTCCAGTCTCCTAGAAGGATGTTGGGAGCCCCCGCCCACCAGCCAGGTAAGTGGACCTGATAACCCTGAGAGTGGGAGGTACAAGGACATGGGTGGCAGCTGTTGGTGATGGTGGGATGTCATTTCCAGGAAAACCCTGAAACTATGTCATGCCATATACCCATGACATTCTCCCCCTGTCTCTCAGAGCAACAGTGGGAAATAGGAGCTAAGGACAAGGGATCCCCCCCCCCCCAACAGCCAGGGGACTGGCAACCCTACTTTCAGCAAAAACCAGGGAGTGACACTACAGCCACTCAATGTCACTCTAGGAACTCTCCAAATCTTTATGGTAAAGAGAATAGAGATTTGGGGAAGTCCTGTGACTTCACTTCCAGGTTTTCCCTGGAAGTAAAGTTGCAATGCACACAACACTGTTCCCCCCATTTCCCCCCTGCTGTCCAGAAGAAAACACCAGCAGCAAAAGCAGGAGAATGCCCACCACCACCAGGTAAGTGACAAGCCTACTTCTGGCCATGCTCAGCAGTGCATTCAGTCCTGGGGTAAGGTTTCTGAGGTCACTTAGCCTTTGGAGCATTCCTTATATCTCTCTTCCCCTGCCATGCTCTGCTTATCCACCCATCCCTCCCTTTATGGGGCAGTGCAAGCGGGAGCTGCTTACCTTGGGACTGAGTGGACTCCAAGCTTTCCATCCACTGGAGCTTTCCATCCACTGCTCCAGACTAGCCAGGAACTGAGGGTTTTCTGCTCATTCTCTACTGCTACAGCCTGGGGCCATTCATGTATGGTCAGCATTCAGCAAGGTTATGTTTTAAGAATTGGATGTCACAACTTGTAGCTGGCAGAACTCTGGTGGGGAGCTGATAAGAACACAAAATGAGGCCAAAGAGCTGCCGTAAGGCATGTATGATAAGAACAGAAGGCGGGGCAGGCCTTGTTCTGTAGTGCCAAAATGACACAAAGTGGACTGTCCCAAATCCCTGGGGGCTAGAGGCACACTGAAAATGGCTGCTGTCTGGGCAGTGTGCCTTGCCAGTCTCACATTTCATCAGGCATAATGATGGGTCAATGAGAGCCACAATATGGGGCACTGCATTCGGAGCCCAGATGGCTACATTCTAATAAAAGTCATGACAGGTTGTTTCAATCGCCCAACAGAAGCAGTCTCTACCATCATTTTCCCCATAGTCCTGTAAATTTCTGAGAGTAGTTTGGACTAGGCTTCAGTTCTTTCGGTAAAGTAGTGGCTTTGTATGAAAGCTCATGTGTAGGGATGCCAGTATTGACTCAGCAAATGCCAGGAGATTTTAAGGATGGTATCTGGAAAGGCTGGCATATGGGGAGGAAGAAGTGTTTCCAACCTTCAGGTGAGGCCTTGAGGTCTCCCAGAATTAAAACTCATCTCCAGATTACAGAGATGAACTCCTCTGGAGAAAATGGCAGCTTTGGAGGGTAGACTCTATGGTCTTATAACTTGCTGAGGTCCCTCCCCTTCCCCAATTCTGCCCTTCCCAGGCTCCACCCACCCAGGCTCCAGGAATTTTCTGAGCTGGAGTTCGCAACCCTAGGAGAATATGATTCCACTTCCAGGTGATGCTCTAGGAATCTCCCCTAATCTCTATGGTAAAGATGCTTGAGACATGGGGAAATTCCTAGAGTGTAACTATGGTGGAGCTTTTCTGGCCCTTTTCTCCTACTCCTTAATTTCTCTAGAGCAGGGGATTGGGGCCAAGGGTTGGGGTGAGCTTATGAGCTTACCCATGCACCATGTGTTTCTTCAAGGGATTCTGGGGCAACACCACATTCTTCAAACCATCTTCCCTTTATGCTTCATGTAACAGATCATTATATTTGAATACCTGTGTGTCTTTAAGGCTAACTGAGCACCATTAAAATGTTTTTGTCATGGGAAATGAGCATTTTAGAAAACACATAGACCATGAAATCAGTGGTAAATTGAGGATTTCCCTATATTCACACCCATAAAGCAAATATGGAGGGGGGAGATATTCCTCAGCCAGCTAGACAACGGGGTTATACTTTTAGAAAATAGATTTATTTTAGGATTTGGTAGATACAGGCAAGCTATTTACTGGGAGAGTTGCTGTTGATATAATTCAAACATGACCGATACGAATTCAGCGCCATGAAGAATTAAAAACTTTTAATTATTAAGGAGATTCATGTAGCTACAAACTATTCTTGAAAGAAACATAATAGCAACACAGTCCTTTCTGAAAGGCATTATCAAAAAAAATGTAAATTGATTTGAATTAAATGGAGTTCTATTCTTTGTATCAGACCTCATTACTTCCGAGCCAGTCTAAAAAATGACTCTACTGTTCCCCATTATGTCCTTAATTAAGCAGTGCAGGATGGAGAATGGAGAGGCAAGGCAAATCTCTTTGTGTGACCTGATGTGAGAGATGGGATTGTTTGGAATGGCATCTTACAGAAAGAAGATGGACAAACAAAGCTTCGCCCACTAATGCCAACTGATAATTTAGTGCCCTGAAGTTGTAGGACCTGGTGATTTGGAAATACGCTCTTGGGGGAACTGAATGCCAGCATTACTGGCAGGTGGGTGTGGGTGGGATGAGATGAGAATGGCTGAGTTGAAATGAATGGGAATGTAAAATATAATTCTATTGTTGTTATCCACAGAAACTCAAAGATTGGTTTTAAACAATAGCTAGAACTATAAAATTGCACAAATCTTTTGTTTCATTCAGACACTACCAATCTCATCAGCCAGCATTCAAAATGCAGAAACTGATTTTTTAAAAAGAAAGTAATGCGTTTGTACCATGGACTAAAGCAAACAACATCTTTTTTTAAAGGTGTAGTGTAAGTGGTTAGAGTGTCGAATTAGGATCTGGGAGACCCAGGTCCGAATCCCGTCTCTGCCATGGGTGACCTTGGGACAGTCACATTGTCAGCTTAAACTGCCTCACAGGCTTATTGTAAGGACCAAAGTGAAGAGAACAACAGAAGCACGCAGGGTGTAAATTAAGTAAATAAAGTTTGGCATATACACTATCTATTTATTAAGGGAGTTTCTATGTGGCTTCTCCAGAGACTTGCTTGAGGCAGTTTATGAGTAAAAATAATACTCTAAAACCATAAACACAGTAACATTCATCCTCAAGATTAACAACAATCCATTCCAAAGAAGCCATTGGCATAAAAGTAGCATAAAATAACCACTGAAAAGCCTTAAAATATCCAGGCTGGAGGCAAACTGTAAATGGTGTAAAAAAATTAAACCTCTTAATTGAAACCCTGGGTAAAAAGAAATGTCTATTTGCCTGGTGTCTAAGACAGGCAAGTCTCAAGGGGCTGGGCAGCAACAACAGCCCGCCTAAAGAGCCAAACAACAACAAGAAGAGCCCTGCTGCCTGGGTGCCGGTAGGCAGTCACTCCCCCATATAATGTGGCCCTAGATAGGTAATTAAACTGTACAATGTAAACCGCTCAGCGCCCTTTGGGGATGAGCGGTCTAGAAATTGAAAATTAAATAAAATTTTAAAAATAAAAAATTATGCATATAAATAGGCATATACGTGTGCATATTTGGGCATTCCAAAGGTGAAGTGTCACCACTGAAAATGCCCTGTCTCTAGTCACCATCCACCTCACCTCTGCAGGCGAGAAATACAGAGATCAGGGCCTGGGAGGCAGATCTATAGATGAACCCTGCATAGAACATACTTTTCATGATACCACAAAGTTCTGCATTTCCCCCACCTGCAGCACCAGCTGCTGCTGTCAGAGGAAATGGGGGACATGGTGACATCACAAGACTAGGAAGATGGTACTGGTTGTTAAGAATGTGAACAAGGACCTACCTGTCAGGTTGCTCTTTCATGTCTACTTGGGCTTTCAGGAAAAAGTAATTACACAGTCAAAAACCTAGCTAAGAGAAAAACTGGGGTATGTCTGCTGAATTTATGCTCCGTGCTATTTTGCTATATTCTTTGCCAAGCTCATGGCACGTGGGTTGCATTCAGCATATCTGTCATGTATTGTGGCCCACCAAGTGTCTGACAGAGCTGGCATTTCTGAATCCCACCCTGGTATAATATTTACAAAGTTGTCCTTTTAATAAAATTGACTGCCACAAGGTGAGATGGCCATCCTGTCATGACTGTATACTGCACTGAGGGAAACTTTCGCACATTCATTTCTGGCCTTCTGTTATCAACTGCACGGCATTCTCCTCCGCACAGAGTGGTGCTAAGTGGAATGTCACACCTCATGCAGTCTTTTCAACCAATACACTGAATTTTATGGTGCCAGTAAAAGAAAGTACAAAATTTATTAGGGTGTACACATATTAAAATATATTTGGGTTAAAAAATTTTTTCAAGTATCAGACTAATAAAAGCATATCAAATATTAATACACATGATGGGTCAACACTTTCCAACTGATGACCAAACGCATTTCGGCCTCACAGGGCCTTCCTCAGTGGTCACTATTACAACATAGTATAGACACACATTCAAACATATGTATACAAGATCTTTAGTACACTTATATAAAGACCAGATGTTGTATCCTGAAATTATAAAAAGAAACTCAAATTATTATTTATGTGTACACCCTAATAAATTTTGTACTTTTATAATTTACATGGTCAGCTTAACCCTTCTGGTTCGCAGTGTTATTTTGGGTTGAGTTTTCCCCTCCCCCCCTTTTCCAGTTTTTGCCAGTAAAAGAAAGCCCTCTAGCTCCTGTGTGTATTTTAAGAGGGAGAGGGGGGGAGAGAGATGGGTTGCAATGTACTGAACTTCGTGTGACAATGGTGCTTAGAACAAGTGGTTGGTAGCCAGAGCAAAGTTTGAGAAGAAGAAGAGGAGGAGGAGGAGGAGGAGGAGATTGGATTTATACCCCATCCTTCATTACCCAAAGGAGTCTCAGAGCGGCTTACAATCCCTTCCCCTTCCCCTCCCCACAGCAGACACCCTGTGAGGTAGGTGGGGCTGAGAGAGCTCTTTCCAGGACTGCCCTTGAGAGAGCAGCTCTGAAAGAACTTATGACTGACACAAGGTCACACCAGCAGCTGCATGTGGAGGAGTGTGGAATCAAAGCTGGTTCTCCCAGATGAGAGTCCATGCTCCTAACCAGTACACCAAACTGGCTCTCATGATCACCATGATCCTGATCAGCAATTACAATATTGGAGCACTTTCTATACCTGCCTGTAAGGGTAAGCCAACGCCAAAGTACAGAGAACAAAAAGAGGCTTCCAGTAGTTAGATATCATCAAGTTACACACAGACATTCCATGGGACAACAGATCACTTCTGGAAAGAAAGCAATGAGAGAGCGTCAATGTGGTGTGATATTTAGAACATCTGATAAGGATCTGGGAGACTGGCGTTCAAATCCCCATTTCTGTCATGGTACTTGCTGTGTGACCAATCACTCCCTCTCTGGCTAAGTCACCTCAGAGGGTGTTTGTGAGGATAAAATGGAGGGAAGGAGAACCATGTACACTGCCCCAAATACCTTGGAGGATAGACAGGATAACTGTACAGAGGTCATTTCGGGGGGGAACGCGGGGGAACACAGTTCCCCTGGGTGAGGTACGGGGGGCGGGGCACATGACGAAGCCCCGCCCCCTGCTTCCGGCCCCCCCGCTTTCAGCCCTCATTCAGCCAGGAGGAGGCAGGAGAAGAGGGAGGGTAAGTTGCTTCCTCCATGCCTCTCCCCACCCCTGCCTGCCTGGGGCCAGGGAGGGCCTTCGCGGGGCTTCCTTGCACTCCCGCCGGCCTTCCAGGTCCACCGCTGGGCCCCTCATGGGGCTCAGCAGTGGAGCTGCAAGGCCGGCACCGGCGGCCGGGACCGTTGGGGGCGGGGTGTGGGGCCTTATGACACACTTCCGGTGATGTCAGGGGGTGTGGCATATGCTAATGAGTTATGCTAATGAGTTCCTCTAGCTCTTTTTCTATGAAATGACCCCTGTAACTGTATGATATCTAGGCAGAATGACAGCTCGATTTGCTTCATCTCCCTGGGTATAGTCCAGTCCTATAAAATAAGAGACCATAAAAAAAAATAAGAGAAGCCAATGTTGGATCAGGCTAATGGCCCATCCAGTCCAACACTCTCACACAATGGCCAAAAATACCAGGTGTGTTGTGGCACCATTGATTTGGGAATTTCTCTGCCCTTGCAAACAGAAACCCCTTATGGCAAATGGGCATGAGAATGCTCATAACAAGATGCCATGAGAAAGTGGGAGATGTGGAGAATGGAAAAGAGGAGGTATGGGGAGACTACTGTTTTGGTGGTGGCCACATGTCCACCCCCTAATATTTAGTTCTTCTGTCCTCAGTGAGTACCTTGCCGTATATCCTCTGCACATGACTACACTCCCTTCTGTCATCTCCATTCTGTATTGCCTCATCTTCCCACTTCAGAGATCCACCTACTTCTGTTCAAATATTTCCTGTGTTTTAAGTGATGTATATAGTACTAAGGCTCAAAGGAAGTGTGTTGAAGATTTTTGAGAAGGGGACATGGTTTGAAAACCTTGTTTTCTTTCTCTCAAATATCAGACAGAGACTGATAAAGAAAAGCACAAACAAAGGGCATTTAGGGGAGGGGGGGAAGTCCTCAGATGCAAAACTGGAGAGTGTGAAAATCTCTTAGAAACCCTTGGGTAGTGTCCTTTGAAAACAAGACCAGGAGATTCGAGGGCCATTGGTGAAGCCCTTGGAGGGATTCCAGGACTTTTCAGAGTGATTGAAGGTCGAGATTAAGGAATCAGGGCAAGCAAAAAGCTGAGCAAAACAGAAGGCCCATAGGCAGTTTCTTCTCCCGTTTAAAGTTCCAAATGCATCTTTAAACCTATGAAGGATGAAAAGTTTTTTTAATACTTCAAGGTCTACAATACTTACTATGCAACCCTGTGCAGTTATTCTAGTTTAAACCTTTGAAATAAATGGGCTCAGACTGGTGTAATTCTGTATGGGATTGCATTAGTAGGCTGCAATCCTAAAGACACTGGCAAGGGAGCAAATCCTGATGGGGTTTATTTCTATATATGCCTGTTAAGGATTCCATTACAAGTCACTAAAAGGGGGGCGGGGAAGCAGCCAGTATAACATCCTGATTAAGGGGATGGAAAATAAAATCATTTTTGGCACAGGAATTAGATAATACCTTAGGCACAGTATTATTTTTTTAAATAAAGATTGTTTTCCCAATAAAACAAGAGAAAGATTGCTGCTTGTTTGTATAAATCTCTATATAATGCGAGCATCCTAAAGACTCATTTATCCAGACTGTCAAAAAAAAAATTGCATTGATTTAGGGGCAGTAAGGTTGTAAAACACTTTCCTGCCATAGATTCTTGTGAGATGGCAAAGAACTGAGAAATGCCAGGATCACTCCTCCACCACTGTAGCAGTTGCTTTGTGCGTGTGTGTGTGTGTGTGTGTGTAAAGTTGCAGACGACCTATGGAGATCCAGTGGCATACCTAGCCTACATGGACCCAGGGGGGGATAATTTTTAACACCTCCACCTCTTTCTTTCTTTTTTTTGCGATCAAGTCACAGCTGACATATGGTGACCCGATAGGGCAAGAACGGCTTTAGACACAAGATTCAGTCTTAGAGATCAGGTTGCAACAGAGAAAACAAGTCCAGATAATATTGATTATATATTATCTTTATTCAGTGCACAAGTATGCATATAACATGAGACTAGCAAAAGATAAGAAACAAAAGATATCTATAGCTTGTTCAGCTCTAGTTATATGATAGAGGTAGTTCATAGTTACCAGGCTGGTGTGCAAATAGTCCAAGGTCTCACCAGGGAATCTTGAAGAGAAACCCCATGATTTTGTGGGCAGCTAGTCCAGCTTGGCTGCCTAACAGTCTCACTCCATGTTAACAGCAAACAGTCAATCTAAAAGAACTCTTTGTTTCCAGAGAGGAATTCCCTTAACTCTCCTTAACGTCCTGTTTCCCATATGGATCATTGCTGATATACCCCCCCTTCCGTCACCACCAGGTATGGCCATTCACCCAATAGTGAGAGAGTGGGAAGGCGTTCCAATCTCTGGTTACCATGTGTTGTCAGGCAAGATATGTGTTGATTGGCTTGGAGTTGGGCATCCCACTCCAGCCTCTTCCATTGACCATGTGTCATGTCAGGGAATGCTTTTGATGTGCTAATGTACTGGGCATAGCTCGTCCCATGCTTGGGAAGGCGCCGGCAAGTCGCTCTCTCTTGGCAGAGGTGTCAAAGTGTCTTGTATGTGGAGATGCGGCCTGGCCATCTGGCAAGCCATTTGCACAGGTGACAGGAATCACGCGGTAGTGTTACCAGCTAGGGCCATCTGGCCCAAGCAGGGAGGATTTTAGAAAAGCCTTTTTCTATACACTCTGATTGCTTCCTCCAGTAATTCAGAGGGCTAATGGATTGCTAATTAAACTAATCAAGAAGAAACAATGCTGCTTGGTGATCCTCCTGTTGTGTTTGGTTAGAGGCAGCTTTGGTGAAATAAATGTGGGAATGGGGAAGGTGAGGCAGGGTTGATAGGATTATCAATTGCGGTTGAATGGTGTTAGCTCTGGGGTGGGGCAGGTCTGTTGTTCAGTGTGTGCAGATGTCAAGACAGAGGGAGAGGCTGCAGTGGGGTCAGACTAAGATGTCACACCTACAAGGGTCTTTGCCGAGGCATAATTACGAGGCCTTGTTTATACTTAGGTCACGTCTGCCTGACATATGTACACCTGGAGTGCTGTAAAATGGGCGGTGTTCTCCTCCGTATTGCCTCGGTAAATACAGTGGGGAGGGCAGGGTATAAATCAAATAAATAAATAAATAAAAGGAGGAGGTCTGCCTGCTTACATCAAGCCAGTAAAAAAAAAAAATTTCAACACAGTATTCCATCATGAGTAGGGTTGCTAAGTGTACTTACCCTTGGCAGCGGGGGACTCTTGTCGGCCTCCGGGAGCTCCTTCAGGATGCGTGCGCGCGCTTCGCATGTGTACACCACCAACATGTCACAGGAAGTGGCGTGCTACGTTGCTCACATTGGGGGTGTGGCCCCGATCGTCTGGGGGGAAACCATATGGTTTTCCCCCTGACGATCTGGGCCACACCCCCAATGTGAGCGATGTGGCTGCGTCACCTCTGGTAACCCAGCTTCGGGGGGCGAAGTCCCCCCCCGGGGCCCAATTCCGCCGTGGCGGAAATCGAGCCTCCAAAGCGGGGGCTTCCCCGCCCCCCGCCCCAACTTGGCAGCCCTAATCATGAGAGCCAGTACGGTGTAGTGCTTAAAAGACTAGGATCTGAGAAATCCAGGTTCGAATCCCCACTTGTGCCATGGGGGCTTGCTGGGTGACCTTGGGCCAGTCACATTACTCTCAGCCTAGCCCTGACCTGGATAGCCCCAGCCTAACCTGATCTTGTCAGATATCAGAAGCTAAGCAGGGCTGACGTAGAGGCAGGCAATGGCAAACCACCTCTGAACGTCTCTTGCCTTGAAAACTCTACAGGGTCGCCATAAGTCAGCGGTGACTTAAAGGCAAAAAAAATAATAATCCATCACACCACTCATGTTCTGAGCAGGCACTTCAGAGGGCTTCTGTTCTCCATTTTGAAGCCTGAGAGCTGACCATCCCAAACATCTACCAGGCTTTATTGAGAGCTAGGAGTCTGTCTCTGTACTAACTTTTACTAACCCTAGCCAAAGCAAAGGCTACCTCCAGAGACTACTTTTAGGTTGTGCCGCAGCCACACCCCCAACTGGAGGTGAGTTCTTAAGGCATTTAAATGCCTTTGGAGCTCACTTTCAGATGGGACTGTCGCCCCACGAACTTCCTGAAGCACGAACTGGGTCATGCAATTGAGAAGTTTATGGATGTTCATGGTTCGGGGTTCGTGAAAACCACGAACCTCCATGAACCTCAGTTTTTCTGGTCTGTGCCCACCCATAGTGGCCACCCAATGAGCACACTGCAGACCAGAACTTCTTTAGGACTGCATTTGACTCATTTAGGTTTTACTTATTGGCAATTCAGATTGGAGATTTTAAGTTGTTGTCTTTTGTGTATGTTGTTACAATCATTGTTTAATGGGTACCATAGGCCACTTTGAGTTCCTCACGGTAGAAAGGTGGCTAGTAAATGTTTGAAATAAAATAAAATACAACACACAAACAAACTCCTGAACTCAATTGATCTGCTAGGCTTGACCTTAGCCTCTCCAGTAGGGTTTCCAGGTCCCCCCCTGGACACTGGTGGGAGATGGGGGTAGGGTTCCCAGATCCAGGCTGAGAAACTCCTGGAGGTTTGGGGGTGGAGCCTGGGGAGGACAGGGAACTCAGTGGGTTGCAAGGCCATAGAGTCCACCCTCCTAGCATCCATTTTCTACCAGGAAACTCTGTAGTCTGGAGATGAGCTGTAATTCTGGGGGGTCCCCTGGTCCCACCTGGAGGCTGGCATCCCCACTCCCCAGCAACTGGGATTACAAGCTCGTGCCAATAGTGACTCATGTTTAAACCCCAATAAAATTAATGAGACTTAAGTGAGGGCTATATGTTACACACTGACTATGTGTTAGTCACTCCTTTGAGAGATCTGTGGATACAATCATTAATGGTTTCCAAGGTTTCCTTGGTTTCTCTGTCTTCTCTGCTTGCTGATTAGCAATCCTGGTATTACTTCAGCTATGGTTAAATTTCTGGCAGCAGAGGCTTTTTTGAGAAGATGGAAACAAAGGATGGTATTGGTAAGATTGGTTCTTCCCAAGACCACTGGGTCACTGGATAGTTGAATTTAAAAAGTATGTTCCACAGGTAACTAGATTTACTTCTAAAGAAATTATCCACCCATTTTTATCTTACCCTTTACCTCCAAAGAACTCAGGGCAGCATAGGTGTCTATTCCCTATTGTTTGTTTATTTATTACGTTTATACCCCACCCTCCCAGCCATGGCTGGCTCAGGTATCCCCTTAACAACCTCGAGAGGTAGGCTAGGCACATGGTCACCCAGTAAGCATCAGGGTTAGGCTTACCAAGTGGCGGTGGGGGATCCGCATGTCTTTACAGGATCCCTGCCGTGGGGACGGCGATACGCGTTGCACCCGCCGTCGCCACGATGTGACACTACACGTCGCTCTGGCAACGGGGCTGTTTGGAGTCCCGCTGCCAGAGCGACGCATAGCGTCACATCCTGGCGACAGCACGTGCAACACGTATCGCCGTCCCCGTGGCAGGGATCCTGTAAAGACATGCGGATCCACCGCCGCCACTTGGTAAGCCTAATCAGGGTTAAGCAGATTTGAACCCAGACCTCCCAAACCTAGTTCAATACTCTGACCCATTCATCATGGTTGCTCTTCCAATCAGTCACTGAGAGGAGTGAACTGCATGGGAGTTCTCCGGACATTGCCACTGTTCTCCAGACTACAGAGATCAGTTCCCCTGGAGGAAATGGAAGCTTCAGAGGATGGGATCAGTGGTGTTACATCCCTGCGGAGTCCCTCCTCTCCAGGTACCACCACCAGTTCTCCAGGAATCCCCCAAGAAGACACCAGTCTTAGGTTGTAGAAAGGATACAGCGGAGGTTGTATACTGACTGCCCTGAGCTCCTGAGCAAAGAGAACCCAAGGAATACACGATTCTGGGGAGGGGCTGTCATATCACACAGCACCCCCAAGTTGGAGGAAGAGGCAGGGGGTACAGCCCTAGGAGAGGCAGCAGCTCAGTGGGAAGGGAAAGGCAGGACTGGACCTCCAGGGGGTAGCTAAGAAGTGGGCAGGGAGAAAGACTGCAAGCACTAGACTCCTCTGGTGTAAAAACCTCCTTGGGAGTAAACTCAGACGTAGGTTAAGAGCACCAAGAGCTGGGTATGGCCAAGAGGAGATGGCTAAAAGGCTACAGCAGGGAGAGTTATTTGGTTAGCCCAGGCAGAAAGGGGAAGAGGAATCTGCAGTCCGGAGGAACCGGGAAGGTGGGATTCTTGGGTGGGAGTATGGTAGGCTATTGGTGGCTGAGTTGCCTCAGAGCTTGGCCCTGTAGGAAGGGTACAGTGGCCAGAGGACTGTCGGAGGGGCCCTTGTCTGGGAGCCAACTTCCTGGAAGCTTGGCTGAGGAACGTGGTTAGAGCTAGGAGGCTCACTCGTCAAAGCGGCAGTTCAGCCCAGGAGTTCACGGTTCAGAGTAACGTATGTAATTATTACACAATCCCAGCTACTCCCTGTGTACCTGGTTGTCATTCATACGGCTGGAGGGAGATGGAATACCCCAGCATGGACATTGACCCCTGACCTCAAGGGCTTTGTGGGATGCAGTTGCCCTGTGGTCTCATGGAGCAAGGGGAAGACATGTGATTGTGTTTTCCTGCGATGTTTGCTTTGCCTCTCAGTGGTGTGAAATGGGGACTGGAAAGAACCTTTGCCATCAGTGGCGCTCAGCAGCTCTGCTCCTTGGAAGAGTGGCAGGATAGAAATGTAACTGATGGCGTAGCTGGCTCTCTAATTCTAACTAGGAATACATTCTAGATAGATTATGTATCCAGGCAATCATTCGAAATACACAGATTGATTTCAGTGAGGATTTAACTTCCAAATAAACATAGGATGAGGCTGGAAAATGCCTCAATAGCTGCCCCCAGAGGGAAGGACCTTTTTACTAATTAGAGGAAATTGTTGCAAGTGTAGTTTTCCCTGTCAGGGTATTACAGGGGTTGGTAAAACTGCACCTATCCAAAGGGTTGCTTCTACAGAATTATTATTAAAGGCACAGGAATCTTTTTTCCTCTACTCCATATCACCAACAGCAAGTGGCTCAGGCTATACAGCACTATCCCAGCAGGGGGAGCTACTACAGCTTTCACTATTGAGATAGCCACGCAATGCCAGGAATAAAACAATGGATGTATAAAGAATGCCAAGATTTATGATTTCAAACAGCTTCAGTCGTAAAGTCTAAATCATAATTTTGAGGTGACTTGAACATAGTTCTGAAACTGGGAAACTGACAACACGAGTAGCAGAAGGAGTGTTCAAATGGTGTCTCTGCCTGAGTCCAGCAGCCCAGCCTCACTCAAAGCACAGGCACTTGTGTTCTTGTCCCCCCCGGGGGGGGGGGGGGCTTTGCCTTCTTTTGCAAAAACCC
>NW_015161413.1:27301-44564 GCF_001447785.1 Gekko japonicus | reverse complement strand
GAAAGAGAAATCCAAATTAGCAGGGAGCAGCCCCATCGCCTGATCCCCTGTAAAATCCAGTGTATCCTTTGACACACACACACACACACACACACACACACACACACACACCGTGTGCCTCGCAATTAGGGCTGCCAACCTCCAGGTGGCACCTGGAGCTCTTCCATTGTTACAGTTGATCTCCACATGACCAAGATCAGTTTCCCTGGAGAAAATGGCTGCTTTGGAGGGTGGACTTTATGAAATTATATCTTACTGAGACCCCTCTCCTCCCCAAACCCCTCCCTCTCCAGCCTCCACCAGAGCTGGAAATCCTGTTTGCAATGGACCTGTAGTGGAGGGGGAGGAGGAGGAAGAGATTGGATTTATACCCTGCCCTTCACTTGGAGTTTCAGAGCAGTTTACAAACTCCTTTCCCCTCCCTGTGAGGTAGGTGGGGCTGAGAGAGCTCTTGACAGAAACTGCTCTTTTTTCAAGAACACCTCTGACAGGACTATGGCTTGCCCAAGGTTATTCAGCAGCTGCAAGTGGAGGAGAGGGGAATCAAACCTGGTTCTCCCAGATTAGAGTCTGCGCACTTAACCACTACACCAAACTGGCTCTGGTAGTGGGCGTATGGCAGATGAGGCAGAAGAGCTGATAAATTGGGGCATCTATACCAGCCATATTTACTATGGCGTCTCTACCAGGGTTTCCCCCATCCTTCACAAAGGAGCTCAGGGTAGCATATAGTATTCTCCCCACCTCCATTTGATCCTCACAGCCACCCTATCTGGGAGGTTAGACTGACTGGCCCAAGGTCATGCTCATGGTTATGTGGTGACTTGAACTTGGAGAGCCAGTTTGGTGTAGTGGTTAAAAGCAGTGAATTCTAATCTGGAGAACCGGGTTTGATTCCCCACTACTCCACACAATGCCAGCTGGGTGACCTTGGGTCAGTTACAGTTCCCTCAGAGCTGTTCTCTCAAGAGCAGTTCTTGAGAGAGCTCTCTCAGCCCCACCTACCTCACAGGGTGTCTGTTGTGGCCTCCTCCTCCTCCTCCTTCTCTTCTTCTTCTTCTTCTTCCACCACTGAACACATGAAGTTGCCTTATACTGAGCTGGACCATTGATTTACCAAGACCCAGTATTGTCTACTCTGCCTGGCAGTGGATTCTCAGGCTCTTAGGTCAAAGCCTTTAACATCACTTAATCCCTGACCCTTTTAGTTGAAGATGCTGGGAACTGAATCCAGGACCTTCTGGGTGCAAAGCAGATGCTCTACCATCAAGGCTCTATTTTGAGGAACAATGCATGAAGAAAGGTTCCGCTAACTGGCTAGTCTTCTGTGCAATGCCAGAATCTCTTCCCAAAATATTGCCATCCAGTGGGCATCACAGTTGTCAGGGCTCTCTGCATATATTTTCAGGAGCCACAATGGGACACCTCTGCAGAAGGGGAAGGGGAATGAGAATGAGACAGCTGTGGGCAATACAAAGTTAAACTGAAGAGGGAAAAGTAGGGGAAAGGCTGTTATGGCAAAGATGCATCAATGCATTATGCGGATCAAGTGGTTAACCATTAGACTGTGCCATTCTGGTCTGCAGATGGAGGACTTTTTGGATATGCTTTATCAGCAAACAAAAAGCTTCCACTAGGTAGGAATCAGAGAACGAGCCGGAATGTCGTTCTCTTCCCAGCATGCTAATTTCACTGCACAAGGGAGCTCTTCGCATTGAAAATAAGTTGCTTCACTTGTAGTCAGCAGTGGTACAGTCCCGAATTCTACCACCTCGTGCTAATATGCAGACCCTGTGTTAACAGTGCGGGGAGGGATAGAAAGTGGGAAGAGATTCAAAGGTAAACTTTGACGGGAAAGACTGGGGTTCTGGCAAAACAGATGAATCCATTGAATCCAAAAGAATGAGGGGAGTGTAATAAGAACAGGAGAAAGAGCAGTGAGGACTCTGGAAAGAAGGCTGAGGTGAGCAGGAGAGGAAGGATGGGGTCAAATAACAATAAAAGGAGGGAGGGGGCTTGGTTGGCTAAGGAGAGTACAGAAAATAGCTAAGCAGAAGGGAAAGGGAAATACAGAGATGCAGAGGTCATTTCGGGGGGGAACGCGGGGGAACGCAGTTCCCCCGGGTGAGGTACGGGGGGCGGGGCACATGATGAAGCCCCGCCCCCTGCTTCCGGCTGCGCCGCTTCCAACCCTCATTCAGCCAGGAGGAGGCCCCCCCCGCTCCTGCGTGGGGCCAGGGAGGGCCTTCACGGGGCTTCCTTGCCCTCCCGCCGGCCTTGCAGGTCCACCACCGGGCCCCTCATGGGGCTCGGCAGTGGAGCTGCAAGGCCGGTGGCAGCGGCCGGGACCGTTGGGGACGGGGTGTGTGGCCTCATGACACACTTCCGGTGATGTCAGGGGGCGTGGCCTTATGACACACTTCCGGTGATGTCAGGGGGTGTGGCATATGCTAATGAGTTATGCTAATGAATTCCCCTAGCTCTTTTTCTACAAAATGACCCCTGCAGAGATGTCAATGGAGGCCCCAGAGTTGACCGGGGAGGGCGACGGGGGCCTGTGCCTTTTGCAAGACTGGTGGGTGGTGGTGGGGGGGGGGAGTTTTCCTGGACATGGTAGTGGGGAAAGCATTGCCTGGGGAACTTCTTGCAAAGCAGCTTGTCAAAAACACAGGGCTTTCATGAAGAGAACAGCTGTAGAAGGTTCTGAATCTTCAGACCTAGTTTGTTTGAGTATGGGTTTGCATCCCAAAGCAAAGTGCACACCGTGCTATTGCAGATTTTGGGGTGAATTTTAAGGGTCTCCTATTGTTAAAACCTGCACCGTTCAGGTAAACAAAACAAAAGGGAAAAAACCTCTTAAAATATTAAATCAACTTCTACCGGCCAGCTAGTAAGGACAACCCATATATCTAATGAGAAATCACTTCTGGGTCCTGCCTTCCTAATGTGATTTTTACACCGTCGGGTCAAAAATAAAAAAAGAAACCCCCAAACAAACAATGCTGGGATTGATGAGAGGTTAGTTATTGTTGCGTGCGAGTATGAGATGAAGAAAGCTGTCGTCTCAGTGCCTAATGTACTGAATAATGGCCTTCTGCAGCGAGTGCTTTTGCATTGTTCACATAATGGCAGAGGCAGGGAATTAATTTCTTTTAGCATGAAATGTTCACTGAAGATAAGGCCTGAAATAAACACTGGCATACAACTGCAAACTGCCCTGAAACTGTTTCTTGGTGACAAATTACTGCCAAGGTATCTGGACCCATCCGTACAAGTGACACCTATTGAATTTATTAGACAGGTTGCAAAGAGGGAACAGCGCCCCCCCCCACCACCTTGATATTTACCAGCTTAGAGAAGCGAAGTGAGATACGGAAAAACAAAACAAAAAAATGTAGAAAGTGATAAGCCATAGGACTTTGAGCAAGAAGCATGTGGGCCACACATCCCGGGGTTCTTCTTCTATATTCTGAGGTGTTGACAAGAAAAAGGAGGTCTGAACCAAGGGCCCCTTTGTATGTGACCACAGCAGTGTAGAAGCTTCTTACCTATGGCTTCCTTTCACACCACACAAGTCGCATTGTACCCCCTGAGTGGGACAGATTGCACCAGTGGTTTCCAGGCTGCTTTCCCCCTCCCTTCTAGCATGATGACAATTGAGTAGGAGCAGGGCTATTTTTGGGCAGAAACGCACAGGAACGGAGTTCCAGCTGGCTCCCAAGTTGGCCACACCCAGCAGGAACTCATTAGCATAATAGGCCACACCCAACAGCAGAAACTCATTAGGATTGGCTACATTAGGGGTGTGTGGCCTAACATGCAAAGGAGTTCCTGCTCCAAAAAAAGCCCTGGGTTTTGACAACAAACAAGGTGAACAGAATAACAAGCAAAAGGTGGGTGTGGCTGGATGACCACACTTCTGGTAACATGGGGGTGCAGACTAATGTGCTAATGAGCTGTGCTGTCAGGGGTGTGGCCTAATATACTAATGAGTTTCTGCTGTTGGGTGTGGCCTATTACGCTAATGAGTTCCTGCTGGGCTTTTTCTACAAAAAGAGCCCTGGCGGAGGAACTAACTGACGCTGCCCGTGTGATGCTGAACTTTCAATGATACTGCAGTACCATTGGTCAGAGTCATGGGGAAGTGTGTTCCTGCACTGCTGCAGAAAATAAAGAAATCCCCACTATGTGCTAATTCAGACCAGGCAGAGACTGTATTTATCAGAAGGTTGAAAGTTATATGATAGAGCTACTGGTGTAGATAGCAGGAACGTGCATTCAGCTTTTAATTGATCAAAGCCTGAACTGAAAATCATTCTATTTGTTACATGTCCATTATTTTGGTATTGAGCCCTCTGGCTCATGAAGCGCAAAAGGAAGAGGTAGTGAGGGAAGACAAATCGGCTATGGAGACAATGGAACTGACAGGGATGGTTTCCAGTCAGCAGAATTACACACAGATCTTGCTACAGAAGAAGATTGTGCTAGGAGGTTTGTCTTTCCAAAGCATTTACACCCTTCACATTGCAAGGCTTGGCAAGGGGTGTGGTTTATAAGCAACAGCTTCTGATTTCATGCTATTCTGTCTCCTGCTAGTGCACCTGGTAGGTACAAGGCCAAGTGTTCTGCCTATACAACCTGGCATTCAGGTAACACTGCAGGCTCAAAAAGATAAAGATAAATGCTATATCTTCCCCTGCCTCATGACTTTTGCTTGGTGGATAGACCCAGGCAAATGTTTTGCCTGTACCCCTGGAACCACAGGCAATGCTGGACAGAGGGAGATATGAGCAATTGCTACACTTGCCTCCTCCCCACCCCAGATGGCCAAGGAGCAAATGCCATCTCCTCTCAGCAATATGTGTCCCCTGCAGTCGGTGATGCAGTGAGAGACTGGAACACTCCAGCGGGCACCTTTCGGGAAAGGGGAGCTCATACACACAGCCGTATCACAAAGAGCAGGTGGGCAGGTAAGCTAGGTGTTAGTTCTGTAAGCGGCATCCTCGCTCAAGTCCATTCCATGCAGGCCTGGTGCTGAGAGAGCTCTGCTTTCCTGATAGCGGCACTTGATTTATTATTTGTGCCCACTCTGTCCTGCCACCTGGCTTCTTGGTTTGCCAAAGGCCAGTTTGGGCCCCGCTCTGCAAGCAAGAATTCGAATTGCCTATACAACAGAGGTGTTTTCTCCCATCTGTCTGAAAAGACAATGGGAAGGATAGCTTGGCTGAGGGTTGGAAGCACTGAGCATAATTTCACAACACAATGGGAGAGATATTTACAGCCTGAGGTACACATATCCCATTGAAACCAGTGGCAAAGGCAAATGAACTGAATTACTGAAGCTCATTGAATAACAACAATGCCAAAACCAGACCACTTTTTAAAGAAACCAATCAAAAATGAAAAAAGTCCACCTTTGACTCAAGCCTCCATCCATTATAGAACATCTGTTTTAAAATGGCTACATTGCTTGGGCTATAGATCCAGAGGAGTTAGCCGTGTTAGTCTGTTGCTGCAAAATAGTAAAAAGCCCAATAGCACCTTTAAGGCCCCGGTCAAACGGGAGGTTTAGGGCCGGAAGAGGGACGGATCGGGGGTGCAGCAAACGGGCGCGATCCCACTGCAACATCTGGGAAGTGGCGCGCGCCCGTCCCCGATCCGGCCCTTCAGGCCGAAAATGCGCATCACAAAAGAACCTGCAAAAGAGCAGGACTTACCTGAAATGCCGCAGCAAGCGCGGCCGTGGGATCGCCGGTGCACCCGTCTTCAGGAGCATTCAAGGCTCCTGGCCGAACTGCACATGCGCATGCATGCGCAGCGGGCTTCCTCGTTCTCCCTTCAGTGGCTCCCCCCCCCCCGGGCATCTGATCGTCCCGGGGAGTAACTGCGCGGCAGCTCATGAGATCTATCTGATCCCGCCACCGTGTGCCTCTGTTGGTGTGGCTCTAAAAAGCTGCACTTTGCCCGGCCCCCCCCCCCCCCCCGTGTGGCAGGGGCCTAAGACTAACAAACTTTATTGTAGCATAAACTTTCAAGAAACACAGCTCTGAAGCTGAACAGAGCTGTGTTACTTGAAAGCTTATGCTACAATAAAGTTTGTTAGTCTCAAAGGTGCTACTGGGCTTTTTACTATATTGCTTGGGTTCTTTCCTTTAAACCTTGGCCCAACATATCTGTAGCAACATCTCTCCTGTTATGAACCCATTTACCAGTTTCATTCCTCCTACTGGTCTTTGATCGTTCTGCTATCTCAAAGGGTGTTGTGTTTGTCTGTGGTCTGGATTCAGACTTTTTTTGGTTGCCTCTCCAGTTCTCTGGAATGAGTGACCAAGCAGATAAGGAGGACAACCTCCTTGCTGATTGTTAGGAGATGCTGTAAGACAGCACTATGTCAGAGAGCTTTTGAACAGTTAGCTCTATGGACAGATGGTAGGAAGGAAGGACAATTTTCTTGGCATATTGATGGTTTTATGCTTGTCCTTGGGTTGCCGAATTTTAATTGATTTGAGATGCTCTTGTGATTTTGCATGTTTGTAAGCAAAGAACAGCTCCCTTAAAGATATGCGCGAAGTACTGCCAAAGTGCATAGAACATCAGCAGTCAGCGAGTTCTGTAAGCCTTTGGGAAAGGAAAGCATGTGTAGATCGTGTAGATCAAGGGCTAGGAGGAACTCCTGAAGGAGGAGTCTGGTGCTATTTTTCAGCTGAAGCCTTCACCGTCAGACATACCCCACCAACATCCCGCTCTTGACAACTAAGTATCACTATGGCTGAAGACAGGATACTTTTTTTTTTGCAAGTGGTAGGATCCATTTTTCTTACTCTAGTCATACAGGTAAAGACTTCAGCAACCATCATCATTCAAAACATCATGAGCACCAACAAGTGTGGCTCTGATCACCTTGCTCCAACTATTCTATGTCTTCAGCCATTGTCAACTCATAGTTATCACTGCTCAGTTAGTCCTCCAAGACATCCTCTTTGCTCATTTTCAACTACTGAGTGCTGCCCAAGAGTAAAAATATTAATTTTTATGTCCAACGGCATGAGCTACTTTATGTTACTGATTCCCGTCCGTTCCTATTCCTTCAACTCACAAGACCACCCTGTTCACCCCGCATAATTTTCTGATCCTTCTCTATATTAACAATGCCCTTTATTGAGTTATTCTCTGCACATTTCATCAACACATCACGGCTTACCAACCTCCCCGGTCACTAATAAAATACAGAATTAAATAGCCTTTCAGACTGATCCCATTGACTTCAGTTAACTTTTGTTGCGGAAGGAGAGACCTCTTTGCCTTCCTGGAAAAAACATTCAGTGCAGACTTTAAAAAAAAAAACCCACCTCCACAACTACAACCCAAACAACCTGAGTTCTGTGGGTGACAGAAAGATCGCCCTCTTTCTGCCACCTTTTCCACCATTTTTGGTTTAAATTTAGCAATAATTTTTCCCCCTGGTGATTTAAATGAATTTGAATCAGCTCATTAGATTGCAGACGGGTGTTGAACACAGTGACTCATCCGTAAATTAATATTGTCTACCCTCAACTACTCTGCTGTCTAAATCACTTTAATCACTGGGAAGAGTCACAATCCCCGAGAAAGACTTCTGTATTCAAATGACTGCTGCAACAGTTCATTAGGTAATGGTGTAATTTATGTGCCCTGGGTCAGGAAATGTTTTTGTGCGCCAATTTAAAAATGGACTGACCACAGAAGGGTGGTGGTTTAGGTGAAAGAGTGGCTTAATGGATAGTTTGGAAAGCTTTTGACAGCCAACTTATATATGCACAGACTAAGGCAGAGAGAGCGCTTTGATTATGACATGTGGGCAAAATGAGGGTGGGGGGCTCAATTATAAGGAAATTTAGATTATCCTCCCCACAGCAACAGAAATAGCAACTGTTTTGTAAGTAGGGTTTTTTTAAGCTTCAGACTAAATGGAATCCCCCCCCCCCAATAGCTTTTCTTAGCATTCTAGTCGGAGAACAGCGTTGCTTATCCCTCAACCATGGTTCAAGTTTAGAATATCATGCCTGACTATTGGGCTTGCAAGGAGTTAGGATAAACTTGCTGGGGTGCAGAATAATTTGGTGATATTACTGAGAAGATTTACAGTAGGTATTTGTGTCCCATTCAATCTCACCACTGAGCCAGGAATTAGATTTTTGTTGTGATGGTAGATTTCACATTATGATCCACAGGAGAACTAAGTACATAAGAACAGCCCTGCTGGATGAGGCCAATAGTCCATCCAGTCCAGAATCCTGCCACATACAGTAGCCATCAGTTTCTCCGGAGGGCCAACAACAGGACATAGAGCCAAGGGATTCATAGGTTTAGTGCCTCTGAATGTGGAGGTTCCCTTCAGTCACCATGGCTAGTAGCCATTGATAGACTTATCCTCCATGAATCTATCTAACCCCCTTTTAAAGCTGTTTATTCCTGTGGCCATCACTACATCCTCTGGCAGTGCATTCCACACTTTAATCACTCTCTGTGTAAAGTAGTCCGTCCTGAACCTACTGTCGCTTCATTGGATGCCCTTGAGTTCTAGTATTTCGGCAGAGGGAGAAAACCTTATCTTTGTCAACTCTTCCTACCTGATGCATAATTTTATAAACCTCTACCATGGTCCCTCTACCTCACAGGGTGTCTGTTGTGGGGAGGGGAAGGGAAAGGAGATTGTAAGCCGTTCAGAGACTCCTTCAGGTAGTGAAGGGTGGGGTATAAATTAAATCTCCTCCTCCTCCTCCTCCTCCTCCTTCTTCTTCCTTGTTGTCTCTTTTCCAAACTGAAAAGTCCCAAACTCTTCAGCCTTTCTTCATAGGGAAGGTACTCCAACCCCCTAATCATCTTGGTTGCCCTCCACTGTACTGCAAATAAAACGAATAAAGAAATGTGAACAGAACTATTTGTATTTAACCCTAATTCTACAGGATGCATGGGAGAAAGACTTGGGAGGGATACTTTGACTATTTGAGAGAACATTGAACTAGGATCTACAAAGCTTAATTCTGCCTCATGTGAAATTGCCAGTGCAGTTGAAGCATCATTCTTTTGGGCCTGGCTCAAGCTTCCCCCCCCACACACACACACACAAAGAGAGCTAAAATAGTGTTTTTATTTTTGAAATAATATAAATAGGCCACAGTAATGGCTTATCAGCTCTGGCTGGGCCCTGTGTACCCTTCCTTCATCTTAGGCAAGATAAGGTAGTCTGGCTCAGGTGGCAGGTTTAGAATTACCATTAAAAGGCAGGAGGCTATCAGGTGTTAATTCTTTTATACTTTTATACCCATGGGGATGGGTCACCAATCGAAAGCCAGTTTGATGTACTGGTTAGGAATGCAGACTCTGATCTGGGAGAACCAGATTTGATTCCCCACTTCTCCACATGCAGCCAGCTGGGTGACCTTGGGTCAGTCACAAGTTCTTTCAGAGCTGTTCTCTCAAGTGGTTCTCAAGAGAGCTCTCTCAGCCCCACCTACCTCACAGGGTTTCTGTTGTGGGGAGGGGGCGGGAAAGAGGTTGTAAGCTGCTCTGAGACTCCTTCAGGTAGTGAAGGGCGGGGTATAAATCCAATCTCTTCTTCTTCAATCAGATTTTCCGCCTCAAGCACCACACAATGTTGTGGTTCTGTCAGCGAGCTGCCATCTCTTTGCTGTAACGTCTCACGTCCCTTACTTCTCCCCCCCCTACCTTTGTCATTGAAATGTTTTCTCCGTTAGGCAACTGCTGTAACCAAGGTCGCCAGCTGGTGAGAAGTGGGAGTTATGTCTTCGCGCTCATGCTTGTTTAGCTTTACCCGTGTGAAAGGAACTTGTGTTTAGGAAACCGGGCGTTACTTTCTCATGTAACTTCGCGTCCTTTCTAATCTCCCCGTTTCCAGCGGGAAGTGGGACCATTGGTCCAAACCTTGTTCAAAATCCCTTTATTATACCTGTACTGCTGACTAACGTCATTCCAATCAATTCCTGTGTGTTCGTGATCAACCATGTCTTTGAAATAAATCTTGCTTTACTTTTGAACGTGGATCTATTCTCATGCTTGGGGATCTAACAGGTTCATCTCTGTTGCCAGTTTGCAATATGGAGGGCTTAGATGGTAGTTAAAGCAGCCATGTCAGGCTTCCCTCCAACCTTACTACTACTACCACCCATCACCACCACCATCATCTCCCACTGTTGCCTTCTGTAAGAGGACTGTGACGGATTGCAAGAAAAGCAGGCTTTTTGAAATGCTGCTTGTGTCAGAGAGTCAGGGAGTTCAAGAATTAATCTTCCCCGGAGAGAGGAGCTTAGGTGATTGGCTGATCTGCTTACTCTCTGGCCCTCATCCACTGAGAGAGGAAATAAAACAGTTGATCTGGAGAGAAATTTTAGATTCTCAGGAAAGCTTCAGAACAACCTTATACAGACAAGCCGGGACTTCCGGCGGCACAACGCTGCGACGGGCGGGGTTCGGGTCGCTCCCGATGCCCGACTCCTTTTTGTGTCTTTCGGGGCCTCCCGGAGCCCGGAAGAGCCCTAAGAGTTTCCTGTTGTGGTGAACTAGAGCAAGGGGTTTTTGTTGCGGCCCCTCCCGCGATTGGCGACGCGGGGGGGTGTTCGCTCCCCACCCCGAAGCGGGTGCGGATAGTGAGAGAGAACATGGCCTCCATGTTCTCTATAGCTGCAGCCTTCCGTCTGTTTTTATTTAAACTTAAAATGGATATACAGCAACGAAAAAATTAATACCAATTACATGTGTCTTTAAGCTGAAAGCAAAGAAACCCCGAATTGTCTGGCACGAAAGGAAAATAAAGCGGCCAGTAAAGAGACTCAGCTAAGTATACACACTTTTTCTGCTTTTTCTCGGGGGGGGGGGAACTGTTGTGTTCTTGGGACAGGACTACTGAAACCTGAATGGAAATGGTGTCTGAAAAGGGAAATGAGCTAGAGCCTGAAATGGTTGGAGAAATAATGGAGCAATTTCTAAAGGCTATAAAAGAAGGAATTCAGGTGGGCATTAAAGAGGGATTTAAGGCAGCATTTGCAAGATTACATGAGCCCCCCATAGCGCTGGAAAATACCGAGACTATTGAAAAATGTATTCAAAATCCGGAGAGTACGAACACTTTTTGGAGGTGGAACTTGCTTATCGATAGTGCCCCTACCAACAGATAGCTATGGTTTACTTTAAATTGAATAGAATAAATCATTTGTAAGCAATTCACTTATTGCTACTAAGAACTGTGATTTTATGTATCCAATGAAGGGAGCTTGAACTCCCAAAAGCTTCTACCCTGAAAATCTTGTTGGTCTCTAAGGTGCTACTGGACTCAAATCTAGCTCTTCTACTGCAGAACAACATGGCTGCCCTCTGAAACTGTAATTCTCCATCTGTCCCACTGAATAAAGTAGGAATTACTTCTGAGTAAATGCACATAGGATTACATGGCATGCCATAATTTTAATTGGATTGGGACCAAAGGATTTAGAATCAAAGCTCCAAATATTAGTGTGCAGGTATTTGCCCACCCAGGCCAGTCCAGGAATGGGAGGGAATCCAGTACTTTTCAGTACATTAAACGACAAACCACAAGATGATCTATATCCTCTCTGGTTTTCAGAACAATATGCCACCAGAACCTCTTTTCACTAGTCCCTGCCTTTCCTAAGGGAGAGATTCCAAACCCTTCATTAGCATCTGGGATTTAACACACTAGCAACTCAATCTAGAGATGCACACTTTTTACCAAGGTAGTATATGGGGTGAGCGTTTAGGCCACAGGATTTAGCCTTGGAATTCAGGTACAACATCAAAGACAATTTTAACAATCAGAGGAATCTTTATTTAGTACAGAGTTTAGCATAGACTACCAGAGGTTACAAAAATAACAAAGGCTAGGGCTGTTTGCCTTAAGTAAACATTAATGATTCATAGTTACCAAGTCAGAACATCCACAGTCCCGGATAGTCCAAGTACCAAGGGACTTTGAGTAGAAATCCCATCCTTGCACCCATGTGCTCCAGTTCACAAAGCAACTCTTTGTCTTCCAAGAGACAACATTTTCAGATGTCATAAAACAAACTGACAGAGAAGGAAGGGAGAGCTAAGCAAGCTCACTTCCCATAGGGATCAGAACAATTATACTCCAATTCCAGTCACAAATTAGATGTGGCTATCAGCCAATTGAGAGTGGGCATGGGTGTGCTCAATTATTGGTTGCCATAGCTGCGTGTGGGGATAGGCTATAAGTTTGGGACCCCGCCTGCAGTCAGGTGACCCAGCTTCTCCATGGTGTACATGACATGCTCCATGAGCACCAGAGACAAAAGCCATCAAGTCTGGCTCTTCCACTTAGAGGTGTTAAAGAATGTGTGGTTATATGGCATGGCTATTTAGGTAGTTCAGGCCATTTGGTCTGCCCTGGACCATTTGGCCTGCAACAGGAAACAAGACGCAGCATGTTATCAAAAGACATCACTGGAGAAGGCATCTGGATATAGAAAGCAGAAAGCAATTTTTCTATACAATTAGCCATACTGGACTCTCCAAAGTTGTATTTTGAGAGAGCACTGTGTAATTGTCGGACTAGTTTGTAAGAGGTCAAGTTACAGTACAGGGGCTGAGTTTTAATATAATATACAAAACCAATGGCACTGAAGTGCTAATGTTATGAAAGAGCAAAGACTTTGGGCTAATTTTCTTTAATTTCTATGCTGATTCTAGTTTTAGCCATTGGCCAGTTTGATATGTCACCAATCTTGCCGCTAAATGAGCTCCCCCCCCCCCGGTACTCCTTAGTTGACAGGGCTTGGTATTTCTGTATTTCAGAATGCTGATTTGAATAATCTTAGGTCTTCCTTAGGGGAAAGAATCTGTCACTTTTCCTATATAATGAACTGTAGTTTTATGGCACGAGGCATGGCATGCAGTATGAAGTTGCATAAAAAGAGAAGCCACCTGGTCTAGGCTCGCGGGTGTTCGCTACAGGTTAGGACACCTTCTCTAATGAGCAACGGAGTGCTATATTTTGACATTTCTCTTGTTTTATTAAATATTAACTTTGCCTGATTTTATACACCACCAGTACTGGTGATTGCTAAATTTCTAATTATAATATTAGAAACATATTTTCCCCCTTTCATCATGATTTGGAGGTATGCATTTGTGATAAGGCCATCAGCTGCTTTTAAAGGAGTTTTCGCTGATTAATCATCTGCCTTTGAGCAAATTAGTAATTGATGAAATTTCAGTCAATAAATGTACAAAGCAAGCCTCTAAATATAGATACCCTCCAGAGATGAGAAACAATTTTCAGTTTAATAAACACTAACTGCCACTCACGCCCTGTGTCACAGTGGGGACCCTTGGGAGCTCCCAGGAATGTTGTCATTGGCCACTTAAGATAGCAATCGAGCATCCAGGACACCAGGAAGAGGTTCAGGCACCAGCTGCTCTGGTAGTATATCTTCCCTCCTCTTTGTGCTCTAAGGTCAGCCGGAGGAAGTGGGCGGCATCTGTTTTGCTGCTCTTGGAGCTGGTCAGTGAGGAAGGTGACTGGATTAGTGGCAGCTCCTGCTCTTCGGCAACACGCTGCTCATCTACGGTGCCACCCTAACCAGAGTTATGCCCTTCTAAGTCCGTTGATGTCCATAGTCGAAACTGAGTAACTCTGCCTAGGAGGGCACTGCTATTCATCCAGGTGATGAGCAATGGAGAAGCCAAGGCAGCCCAGAGACATTCCTTCACTCACCTGACTTTTATGCCCACTGGAGGTTGGCCCTTTTGGGAGGCCACTTGCCAAGGCCCCCCAAACCCCAGAACGTGTGACACTCTGTCAAAATAAAAGACTATCGTAAATCATTTTCTTATTGTATTTCCCTTTATTGTAAAAATATTGGGACTCAAATAGCCTTAAGAATGTGCTTGTAAGTCTCTGCCTCACCCATGGGGCTTTAATAGTTAACAATAATCTTTAAAGAGCCATTTAATCAATATGTGGCCTAATCATGTAGTCATTTATTTGGAGTTTAATGGGACTCACTTGCCTCCTGTGAGCTTTTCTTCCAAGAAAGCACAAATATGATTGGGCGGTAAAGGTTTTTTTTTCCCCCTACCCAAAACACAAGTGGTTGATTAATCTATCAACTGTAGCTTGTCATTTTCACATGTGCCTTTTTTAAAATTAGGCTTTTTTTCGTGCACGCTTGTGTGACCTGTGATTTTATGCCTTCACAACCCCATGTTGTAATTGATTTGCATGTGCATTACTTTCCTTGGTCTTTGTTTCTTGGTCCACTATTCTTTGTCCTTGTCCAGAAAGGATGTGCTGTGACTTTGTGACTGCCACTCCTGCACTCCCCTTGGACACAGCCTGCTGGGCCTCCAGGCTCCTACTAGGGTTGCCAGCCCCCAGGTCTGGGTGGGGGTCCCCCCATTTCTGGGAGCTTCAATCTGCCCCTGGCCAGCTAGCCGGTAGGGGAAGCCCCACCCCCAAGAGTGAGCACCCACCCAGCCATCCCTCTCCCTCCCCTCCTGCCTGATTTAAAGGGCTTCGGCTTATCAGCAGGGACCATGTGGCTCACTGACCAGCCGGAGGGCCCTTTAAATCTAGCAGGAGGGAGAGGGGCAGTCACTGGCTGCATGCTCAGCTCGCAAAAAAGGCCCTGGCAACCCTAGCACCTACCCACACAGATCTGGTAGCGTACCGCATCACAAGCACTGCAGAGTTCTTACACTTTCCTCGGTGGGTCTCCCCATGAAGTGTTGTTTCACACTAGAGTACATTTTACAAATAGCTCAGTGGACTCTGTTGGGTATCTGAGTCAGGCTACGCCTAGTTTGGCTGTTCTTCAATCCTGGCTCTTCCTTCAGTGCTTTGGGCACTGAGGCTCTCCTCTCTGGGCCGCGCAGGGCTCTTTTTGTAGCAGGAGCTCCTTTGCATATTAGGTGACACACACCCTAATGTAGCCAATCCTCCAAGAGCTTACAGAGCTTTTCTTACAGGGGCTACTGTAAGCTCTTGCAGGATTGGCTACATTAGGGGTATGTCGCCTAATATGCAAAGGAGCTCCTGCTACAAAAAGAGCCGTGCGGCCTTGCCCTGCCCTGATCAACTGCAGGTGAGATCCACCTTGAATCCCAGAATGCCTGGGTGAAAGGCAGGTGTACAACTATTTAAAATCAATTAATGAAATAAATAAAGGAGATTTGTATGCTCCAAGCAGCCAAATCTCAGGATGTCAGCAGGTTTTTCTTTTGCTGATGTGACTTCCTGGGAAAGACTTTCCCACATCCACATCCATACCCTGGGGCAGAAAGGGGGATTGTGGGAGTCCTTTCTTGGTGATGCTGCCCCCTGCCAGTACAAAGCCAGTCCAAGGCAGAGTGTCAGCATAGGACTGTGGAGATTCAATTCAGATCCCCATTTGGTAATGAGGTTTGTTGGGTAACCTTCGGTCAATGATCATTCTTTCTTAACCAAGTCTAGCTTACAAGTCTGTTGTCATGATGTTGTCAGGGGTGGAACCTGGCTGCTGCTCTGAGCTCCTCAGAGAAAGGGCAAGATAAAAATCTCAGAATTAAATAATGCCACTGAGTAGTGTCTGAACATTGCATTAAAATGGCAGGGCCAACTGAGTGAAACTTCTACCCCTCTCCTCAGCCACCACATTCTATGCCAGAGGAAAGCTGACTGACTTGGAAAGAAACCCATGACTGGGCCCACCCGCATGGCTGCTAGCGATGTGCCATAGCTCCAAGGAGAAACACTGTGGAGTAAAAGGGGTGGTGCAGATTGTGTGCCTTGGTGGGTCAAAGACTTCTACTCCGTGTAAATATTAATGGAAAATACAACTCAAATGTGTTTCTATAGACTTCTCCCTTCTCTGCCGAGCAGAAATGTGCTTCTGGAAATACAAACCAGTGCACGCAATTTTGGACACATTCTTAATTTATGAATTAAATATTATATAGTCACAGGAAGTAAAGTTGCAGTACTGAGTTTTTGTTTCAAAATTATTGATTAGATCACAGGGGTTGAACGCATTTGTTACAAGGGTCAGATCTGACATAAATGTCACTTTGCCGGGCTGTGCCATGTGTATCATAAAACGTAATGCCAGGTACTGAAGATATAAACTGTATAAAGGACAGCAGCTGGTAAGCTCCGAGTTGTTGCATCCTCACTGCAAGGCCCCATGGGCTGGGAGGGGGGTGCAGAGGAAAACCCACATAGGCGGACTGGAGAGCCAGCAGCGCAGCACTGGGCAGATGCTCCCACACTGCTTGACTGTTGCAGATGAGGTCATTCCGCCATGCTGAAGCCACAACTGGAGTGGCTCTGCCCACTCCCCCCTAAGCAGTCTCCAGCTCCCTCCTTTGCACTAGTTGCTTGCGGGCCACATGAGCCCTGGATGGGCCAGTTCTGGCCCCGGGCCTTATGTTTGACATCCCCGGTTTAGATGAAAATTTTGGTACCAATTGCTGAGGATTTTCCCTTTCACTGACCAAGCTCACTTTATAAAGGATGGCATCGGCTCTTGATAAACAATTACAATACAAGTGTTGAATATTCATTTATTTCTACAATGTTTTCCCAAGACTTCCTTTAGTCTAGGATTTTTGTGTGCGTTTCTTTCCCCACAGATGGTCAGAGAGATTGCACAGAGAAAGGGAGAGAGAGAGATGTTCAAGGGAAATTACAATAAATGTGTTAGTTTTAGCAAGAGTTCTTTGAGGCTTGGGCTATAAATGGCATAACAATGGAAAGGAAAAGAACAGAGTATCATTCTTTTTCACTAAAGAGTTTAAAATAGATGTGGGATTCCAGTCGCTGTGTGACATCAATATAAAAATATTGATCAAAGTTTCCAACCAACAATAACAAAAAAGCGGGGGGGGGGGGGGGTTTGTGTGGACCCTAAACAAATCTATTTGACATATTTAACTTGGTTCCTACAAAAGCTGTTGTTCAATCATATAATTTTCTCCTTTGGCAGATTTTCAAAGTTTTCAAAATATAGATTGATCTGTAATTTCAGCCCCCACAGCTGCGGTATAGAGTTAATTCTGTCTGTTCATGAAACTAATCTGCATAATACAAATCTGAAACAATACCCTCTTATCTCTTTCTTTTTCTTGGTTTTTTATCTGGCTCATTTTCTGGGTAAAGGATTTTATGCCCCGCAGACTGTGAGTAGTGCAAAAAGACAAAGACGTCTTATGCTGCAGGGCAGGGGAGCCCAATAGCCATTTATCTACCTAC
>NW_015161413.1:0-27242 GCF_001447785.1 Gekko japonicus | reverse complement strand
CAACCACCATGTGAAGTAGTTTAGCATAAGAGGGAATGATTACCCTCAAGGTCACCCAATGAGTTTCATGGCTGAGCTGGGATACAAATTCAGGTCTCCCAAGATCCTTGCTTGACCTCTATATCACTATTGGACCTCAATCCACACACACTTTCTTAGCACTTTGGAAGGAAGATCAGAAGCCTGAATGCTCCTCCATAACAACAAACAATCACACTGTCTGTTTGCTTAGAAAATTTATACGCTGCATCTCCATAGACCTACCTGAGGCTGTTCACAAAATAAAATGGCTCAATAAAACCATATAACTGCAGCATAAAAACAAGCCATAAAAACCCTCAGTAGTAAAAACTGCTAGAGCATAAAAACATCGCAAGACAATAGTCATCAGCCTATTATTATGTTTATAAGACAGTCTTTCCCTGAATGGCCCAGGCTACCCCAGTTTCGTCAGATCTCCGAAGCTAAGAAGGATGGGCCATGGTTAGTATTTGGATGGGAGACCACAAAGGAAGTCCATGGTTGTGATACAGAGGCAGGCAATGGCAAACCACCTCTCTCTGTCTCCTCCCTGGAAAACTGTTTGGGGTTGCCATAAGTCGGCTATGACTTGACGGCACTTTCCACTACCCAAACAGTCTTCAGTGTAGAAACAGACCATAAAGACAGCTAAGAAGATGGACCCTTCAGTTAAAATTCTGCATAAAAAAGAAATGTTTTTCCCTGATGCCTAACAGAAAGCAAGGTAGGTAACAAAGAACTTCAAGGGGGTGGGCATCTAAGAGGCACTTCAGCAAGCACAGGCACAGACCGCAGAGCTTGAGAAGAGGATGTCAAGAGGTGGGCTGGATGCTATGGAAGGAGGTAGGCCTTCAAATGGCCCCAATCTGTTTAGGGCACTAAAGGTAAAAACCAGAACTTTAAGCTCTGCATGGAAACAGATGAGCAGCCATTGCAGATCTTTCAGCACATAGGAGATACAGCACCTATATCCAGACCCTGACAGTCCCCTGGACACTGCTTTTCGGACAGACTGAAATTTATGAACAGTTTTCAAAAGCAGCTCCAAAGCACATTATGATTCTCTAATCTGGATGTGATCAGAGCATGGATTGCTGTTGTCACATCATGCTTTTCAAGGACCAGCCAAAAGGGTTGTGTCTACTGGTGCCAGTAATAAGGACCACATGCTGCAGTGGAGACCTGTGCCGGCGGCAGCCTCAAGTTACAAACCTCCTGTGGGACAGGCAGACTCCTTCGTTATTAAGCAGCTTTGTCTGGACTGAGCTTCAGTGTTGTAGTGTATCCAGCCTGACATGTCCGGACATGCCCGGACTGGCTCAGGCACAAACACCACTAGCTTCATGCCAAAAGACAATGGGCCAGTAGGATCCTAGCCAGGCCCAATGAAAGGGCTAGGTCCCCAGTCGGGAGGCCAATAGGTCTCTTGGTTACTGTAAACAGCCTATCGGGAGTGGGGGGGGTTGTTTGGTGTGTTGGGTGGCGGGTTTTCTGAGGGAATATAAGCCGGTCTGCAAGCCAGCCAAGTGTCTTTGTTCCAGACTAAATAAAGGTATGCTTAGCTGAAATAACTCTCTGTCTGCATACTTTTCACTGGCAACGAGGATGGGATCTTCACTCCCATGAACAACGACCCGGACGCAGATTCGAGCGCCGCATCGAGCCCCGACGCCGAGACCACCGCAAGCCACCCCGCTTCGCAACCTGGCTCTCCGGCTACGGCTTATCGCTCTGCTCCCTGCTCCGTAACTCACTCTGCTGACCCCGTGAGCAGCAGCGCTCTACTCGATGCTCCAGCTGCCGCCGCCATTCCTGAGCCACCCCAACCATGTGGCCGCCGCACAATGGCTACTGCCCAGGGCAACATCGCCACTTTCGACATCTCCCGCCCCACGGAGTCGGAGACGTGGCTCAAAATACTGGAAAATTATTTCGACTGCAACCGCATCACGGAGGAGGGGATGAAGAAAGCGCACCTACTACAGTTGTGCGGCATGAGCACCGTCCTACTCCTCAAGGACCTCATCGCTCCCAAGAAGACAAAGGAGGAGCCCTACCCCGTGCTGGTGAAGGCGCTGACCGATCACCTTTCGCCCAAACCCACGAAACTTGCAGAGCGCATGGACTTTTGCGTGAGGGTACAAGGGCCGGACGAGTCAGCCTACGACTTCCTGGCGGGGCTCTGGCGGGCGGCCACAAATTGCGCCTTCCCAAACCTAGGGGACACCCTGCTAACCCAATTCCTGGTGGGCCTGCGAGAGCCCAAACTCCGTCGGAAGCTGGTCAGCCAGGACGACCTCGACCTTTATAAAGCGGTCCGGGAGGCCTCCACTTACGAGAAGGCCCATCAAGACCGCCATGCCATGGTGGTCCACCACACTCAAGCAACCGTCGGAGCCGACGCCTCGGATGAGGAGGAGGTTCTACGCGGGCTTCCCAGCGGCCTCAGCATGCGTCCTCCAAAACAAGCAAGGCTTCTACTCCAGCTCTGTGTGCCAGCTGTGGGGAAGACCATGAGCGCAGGTCGTGCCGTTTCCGAAACGCGGTCTGCCGCTCCTGCAACAAATCGGGGCACATCACGAAGGTTTGCCAATATCCATCCCGTTACATTCTCCTGCCACTTGTTCAGCGCTTCTACAGACCCCCACAATTTAGAGCTAGGTGTCGAAATCTACAAGTTTTCAGATCTGCAGATAATCTGCATTAAGTGCCTGAGAGTAAACAGTCTCCTGGCAAATAAGAAGCATGGTGCCCTCTATTCCCAACCCAGACAGCCTCTCTAAAAGGAAAGTACTGGTCTTGTCACTCTCCTGGGAAGACACACAAAAAATGCTTATACACACACACAAACCACAGCATGTCAGAGAGAAGTTACCAGCCCGATCATCCCCCTACACACTAGTTTTCTATATGAAGGGATTTTTTTTATTTGGGGTTGTTTGGAGCTTTACATGTCCTACAAAAATCAAGGGGGGGGGATGAAGATATGCATAATGTATCCAGTGATTTGGGGGGGGGGTCTGTATTGCTGAATGGGAAATCTCACCATGATCACGGAAATATCAAAAAATTCCACTTGGTGCTAAATTAACAGTAACAACAACAATGTCGGGTGGAGGGAGACTGAGAGAAAGAAAGAGCAGTGAAGATTCAACACTGCAAAATCGATTTGAAGTTTGCAACCCAAAAGCTGGCTGGTTATTTATTTAAAATTAATAAGTTAATGACAGCACCGTTCCTCCTCACCTGGGTTGCCAGCTGTTCATTCAGCTGTTCAGTCCCCTCCTCGGGCTCTTGAGTATAGTCCTAGCATCCACTTTTTAGCCACCCAAAGCCTTGGTCAGCCTCCCCACCCTTCCTGTCTTCTCTCCCTCCACAGCATACAGCTCCTCCTGACCTTCTTCAGGTTCCCAGTCTTCTCCACCCATTTCCTCATTCTCTACCTAGCTCTCCTTCAGGTGGCTCTTTCTAATCCACTGCAGACTCAGACCCATTACTTCAGCCTTGCTGCATCTGGACTCCCTTGTTTTCATTACTTTCTGGGGTCTCTTTCCAGTCCTCAGCCTGCCCATCCAAACTGATAACTGTCCCTTGCTTCACAGATGCTGGACTGTATATTTATTACTTCCCTGAGCATTGGAACATCCTGTGTCCTGGCACCAGCACATCACAATACAGATTTATAAGGTTGCCAGCCTCCAGGTGGTTGTATAACAAAAAAAATGGCTATACAGTGTGTGTAGTATACTAAATCTGAAAAAGACTCTAATGAAGGAGTACACACAAAGTTCTATTTGAAATTACAAAAAACCTCTTATTAACTGTTCTTTAAAGATGCAGTGCAAGTACAAGTTGAATTTAAACATATGAAGCTAAATCACAATGCATGAGGTTAAGAAGAAGAGATTGGATTTATACCCCACCCTTCACTCGGAGTCTCAGAGCAGTTTACAAACTCCTTTCCCTTCCCCTCCCCACAACGGACAATCTGAGAGGTAGGTGGGGCTGAGAGAGCTGTCAGAACTACAGCTTTTCATGGAGAGCTCTTGTCAGAACTATGACTTGCCCAAGGTCATCCAGCAGCTGCAAGTGGAGGAGTGGGGAATCAAACCCAGTTCTCCCAGATTAGAGTCCACGCACTTACCCACTACACCAAACTGGCTCTCAAACTGGTTAACCACATAGCATTAACCATGGCAACAGATGTCCCAGGTAAATCTTCATCGGGCCGTAATCATATGGTAAAGCTGCAACAAAAATTACAAAAATTGAGCATTCTACAAATTTATATTGAATACAGGTTGTAATCATATGATAAGACTTTAACAAAAATTACAAAAATTGAGCACATATTGAATATAATCATCAGAATTACTCTCACCCAGGAGCACGGAGACACTGAACCTATTACTAAGCTGGACCCCCTGATATCAGATCTTCACTCACCTGGGAAAGAGCTGAGGGGACTAGTGCAGGACATGCACAGGCACTCCTCCTCTGTTCCCAGCTGCATTCTACCACTCAGGTGTTATAACAAGCTTAAATATTTTTTTAGGGGGGGGGATTATTACCCATTTGACTTCATAGGAGGCTTGGGAGGTTCCCACAAACACGTTGATGCATATTAATACAGGTATTAATAACCCATAGAGTGCAATTACATGAATCAGCAACACTCTTTGGGGCCCATACCCATAGCCCCCATGTTACATGCGGCAGAGGCAGCTTCAAGACTGCCACTGTGATCACACAGAGGGTAGAAGATGGTGCAACTGGACCCACTTATTGGCTGCTCACTCCTGCACTATGAATCGTCATTAACCATCATTCAGATCTAGTCCAAAAGCCGTAAAATTTACCTGTGTGTCATAAGAATATAAGAACATAAGAGACACCAATGTTGGATCAGGCCAAAGGCCCATCTAGTCCAACACTCTGTCACACAGTGGCCAGAAATACCAGGTGCCACCAGGAGGTCCACCAGTGGACCTTTGTCCCATGCTGTATCTACTTACAGGGAGGGAAGGCGGCATGTTATAGCCCAGTCTCATCAGATCTTGGAAGCTAAGCAGAGTCAGTACTTGGATGGGACACCATCAGTAGAGACTCTGCAGAGAAAGGCAATGGTAAACCCCCTCTGCTTGTGTCTGGCCTTGAAAGCCCCTTGCTGGGGTCACCACAAGTCAGTTGCAACTTGATGGCGCTTACATATGTACATCTGCTTGCAGATTTTGAAAGGCAGCTAACCAAAAGAGTTGTTTTTAAAGTATGTCTTGTTTTGTAACACAAGAGATGTATATTTTTAATTAAGGTTATAGGCCTCTGTCTATTAGCCTTCTCCTCAACCCCCACCCCCCAATATCGAGCCTGATTCTTGTTTTCCATTATGTGGTTTTTATTAGCCTGCAATTTATTGCTCATCTATTTGCTTTGTTTATTCACGTAGTCTCGTTTGGTCTTGATAAAGATGTGCCACCCTCCTTTCAAGTGATTTTCAAGATATTATTTTAATTGCACTAAATAATTGAACTGTTTTGCATATACAAATAACAATGTATTATTTCTCGGCTGCTAGGGGCTTCTCCCCCCACCATTTCCATCAGAAGTAACGTACAACAGAGATTTGATTAATCAGCACTAGTAACAGATGCTCAGAGTCAAGGCTCCATTAACGCTTTCTGAATCAAAGATGGGCCGTGCTACTAAATATTCATTAAATTTCAGATTCCCAGCATAGTTAAATATTGACGGCTGTTATTTTCCTCGTGTCCCCTGCTGCTCCATACCATTCGACTGAAGGCAGCAGAAGTGATGTGGGGTACTGTGTTCCCATTGCCTTTCCACTTTTATGTGCACAGACTGCTAGCCCTGATGAAGCTCAGCGGGAGTCCTTGAAAAGAAGCAGAAGATGTTTCTTTAACTGTCACACACAGGTCTGTTGTGAAAGATCTCAATTGTAAACAGGCATCTTTTTAAAAAATTAAAAAATTCTAGTATCAGACTGCTTTCCAAATGGTTGGACTGTGTCAGACTGTAGTGAGGTAGGCCAGATCCAATTTTTCTTCCCAGCTGAGTGTCCTTTCTTTTCTCCCCCCCCCCACCTCTCTGCCCCTTGAGACAGTCAATCTAATTTCTCCACATTCAGGATTACCATTCAGTAGGATTGCCAACTTTCCGGTGGTGGCTGGCAGTGTTCCCTCTAAGCTGAGTTAGTGTGAGCTAGCTCACAGTTTTTTAGCCTCCAGCTCATAGATTTTTATCTTCGCTCAGGAAGCATGGCTCCAGAGCAATCTAATTTATGCAGTAGCCAAATCATTCGCTCACAATTTTAATGCCAGTAGCTCACGAATTAGAATTTTTGCTCACAAGACTCCACAGCTTAGAGGGAACATTGGTGGCTGGAGATCTCCTAGTATTACAACTGATTTCCAGGCCACAGACACCAGCTCATCAGGAGGAAGTGGCCCCTTTGGAAGGTGGACTCTATAGTAGGGTTGGCCAAACTGCCACTCAGGAGCCACACGTGGCTCTTTCACACAGTCTAATTGAATGTTAATGAAAAGCAAATGTGCATATTCTCCAATTAAAACGTGTGTGTGATATCTGTCCATGTCTTGTGGTTCTCAAACATCTGATGTTTATTCTGTGTGGCTGTTAAGCAAGTTTGGCCACCCCTGCTCTACAGCACTATACTCCACTGAAGTCCCTCCACTCTCCAACCCCCCCCCCTCCTCAGGCTCTACCCCCAAATTCTCCAGGTATTTCCCAACTCATAGTTGAGTAGGCTTGCCAAATCCCCCCGGGGGTGGAGAAACCCCCGCCCCAGAGGCCCGTTCCCCGCCGCCGGCAGATCGGGCCCCGGGGGGGAACTCCACCCCCACGTGCACATCATCCGGAAGTGATGCGGGTATGCCGGGCACACTGGGGGGGCCACAGCCCTGGCCGGGACACCAACCGGGAGTCCCCCGCTGCGGTAAGTTTCTGACTTGGCAACCCTAGAGTTGGCAACCCTACCGTCCAGTTGAGCTTCTGGAATCCAGTGGCAAGTTATGCTGATCTGGATGTGGGAATGGCAGAACCGGTCTGAGGCCCCTGTCTGCATAACCAGAAACTATTTATTTGCAAAACCTATCCAGGAGATCCATGATTACATGGTTACATCCATGGTTACATAGGGTTGCCAGCCTCCAGGTGGGGTGTGGAGCTGTCTAGGAATGCCAACAGACCTCCAGATGACAGAGATCACTTAATCTGGAGAAATGGCTGCTTAGGAGGGTGGATCCTGCACTATACCCCACTGCCCCAAATCGTATCCTCCCCAGGCTCTAGCCCCAAAATCCCCAGGAATTTCCATATCCAGAGTTGGCAACACCTGTCATTTGGGCCTATCTCCTTTGCCCATTAGAGGAAGGCAGTCCTGGTTACTGCCTGAAAGTCTGTATCCCACTGCTTTGGAATGGCTGAAAAGCTGCTTGAATCAGTCGTGCTGCCATGAAGCTGTCATTGAAAACTTTACGACAATAAGTAAAGAAAACACCATGAAATGAATGAATACAAGTTTTAAATTATGAACAATTTTACCAACTCTATTAAAGTATTAAAACAGAAAATATTAACAAATTGACACCAGAGACAACGATGCGCAGTGGCTACAATACACTGCCAATCACATTTGTAGAGAATGTTCCAAACATAATATTACAAAAATTATTGCCAGATTACACAAGATACTGTAGAAATATATCTGCGATGACTGATAAGCAACCAGATCACGTCTTGTTTCAAATGCCGTCCTCTTCAAAGTTGTGTCAACTTCAATATTCCGCTTCAATGGTATTCATTCATTAGGTTCAATTTTTAGACCACCCTTTCCTGAAAAACAGGGCCGTGTACAGTAATACAAATATACATACATAAATTGGCAACAAAAACAGTAAAATCCACTAAACACAATAAGACCTAACAAGATGACATTAAGGCCACTGATAAAGCCACTGCTGTGCAAGGGGAAGGGGGGAGGCAGGAAGACAGGAGACCCAGACCGATGGAAACGGTCACTGCCCTCAAACAAACACCTGGTGGGACATCTCTGCCTTACAGGCCCTGTGGAATTGCATCAGCTCATGCAGGGCCTGGATGTTATTCGGCAAAGAGTTCCACCAGGTTGGGGCCAGGACGGAAAAAGCCCTGGCCCTGGTCAAGGTCAGCTGGATGTCTCTTGGACAGGAGACCACCAGCAGGTTCTTATCAGTCAAGTGTAATGCTCTCTGGGGGGTATCCCAAGAGAGGTGGTCCCGAAGGTACTTGGGTCATGGACTGTTTAGGGCCTTAAAGGTTAACACCAGCACCTCGAACCTGATCCAGTATTCCACCAGAGGCCAGTGCAGCTCATGCAGCACAGACTGACTATCTGCCATTTGTCGGGTCCTGCAGCTCCTGCTAAGGACCCACGCTGCCAGATTCTAGACCAATTGGAGTTTTCAGGTCAGTCTCAAAGATAGCCTGACATAGAGTGAGTTACAGTAGTCTAGTCTGGAGGTGACCGTTGCATGGATTACTGTGGCCAGGTCTGGGCAAGACAGGTGGGGGCCAGTTACCTGACCTGCCATAGCTGGAAGAACACCAGCCTGGCAACATTTATGATCTGGGCCTCCATCAATCAGGAGGCATCTGAAACTCAGCAGTAACTGGAAGGATCTGTAGGATCAAATGTTGGTTCCTTTAATGTTACAACCACAGCCTCTTTCAATTCCTCTGGGAAGGCCCCTGAATCCAGGGACTGATTGATAATGTCTCCTAGGGGCTCCCGTATTCCCTCACCATCAGCCTTAATTAGCCATAAAGGGCATGGGTCTAAGAGTCATGCAGTTGGCCTAACAGCTCACAGAATCCTGTCAACATTGGCCCAGGAGAGTCAGCTTGAACTATCAAATACTGAATCCAAAGGCAATCAAGGGCCTCCAGTTCACTTATTGTATCAAGACTGGCTAGGAGGTTATGGTGGAGTGACAAGACTTTATAAGTGAGATAACTTGCAAAAGCCTCACAGCTAATAGTCAAATTCCTAGTATTTTGAGTTCTCTCAGTGAGAGAAGTTAGAGACCTAATTATCCTAAACAATTGTGCTGGGTGACAGCTAGTGGATGTGATGGAGGCTCCATAAAATTCCTTCTTTGCAGCCTTCACCACCATCTCATAGGATTTCATAAACATCTTATAACATGTTCTTGCAGGTTCATCGCCAGTATACTGGCAAACTCGCTCTAGTCATCTGAGCTCCTGTTTCATCCCCCTAAGTTCTAAAATATACCAGTAAAAAGCTCAGTAGCACTTTTAAGACTAACAAACTTTATTGTAGTATAAGCTTTCAAGAAACACAGCTCGCTTCATCAAATGCATCTGATGAAGAGAGCTGTGTGTCCTGAAAGCTTATGCTGCAAAAAAGTTTGTTAGTCTTAAAGGTGCTACTGAGCTTTTTACTATTTTGCAGCAATAGACTAATATGGCTAGCTCCTCTAAAAGTATACCAGGGGGATGATATAAATCAGGAGCAGAGAAGACATCGGGGAGCAATTTCATAGATGGCTTCAGAGAGAAGGGAATTCCAGTCCTCTATCAGCACATCTAATGAATCACCAGAGGACACTGGATCCCACAGAGCATTCTGGAACCCAATAGGGTCCATCAGTCTCCGTAGGTGACCACTGCAATCTCAATCCGGAACCAATCTTTAAATGAGAAAGAAACACCAATTAATATTCTCAAAGAGCAACAGAGGCTTCAGTATTCAAATGAAGTTGGCAAAGGTTCATAGTTGGCAAAATTATTTATAATTTAAAGTTTGTATTCATTTCACAGTTTCTTTATGTATTGTTATATATACACTGTGATTCCATTTTTTGTTTAGTCAATTTTAGGAAATGTTTAGGAAAATTGGCAGCACTCATGACTCTAAAAGTTTTGCAGCACTGTGATGCCTTTGTATACTACTGGCACTTTCAAATGTTAGCTTGTGTATCATGGGAATGGATGAGGACGAGCTGACAGAGCCTGCAGAAACCACATCTGGCCCCTCTGAAGCAGCAGAGGAGGATAGCTGGCAAGTGCCTGCAGTCTTCACACCTAGCTCAAATAAGAAGGAAGAACTGCAAGCTGAAAGTCCTCCTGACTCACCCCCACATGTGACTCGTTTAAGGGAGCGACTGTGGCAAAACTTAGCAACTAAGCAAAGAGAGGCCAGGCTACAAGGGAAGCACTCAGCTAGCCCAGAGTTTTAACAGGAGCCTGGGCAATCATGCAGCTGGCTAATTGGTAACAGCAGCTGGCTAATTGGTAACAGCATTTAACTCCACACTCTGGGTAGTACTCTTTGTGGAAGTAACAAATCAGCTTCGTACTACTAGCATTCACTTTGGCTCGGCTCTTGCACCTAGATCTTTGGACCCCCTGGCTTTGGACTTGACTCTGTGTTCCTGGCTCCTGACCCCGGCTTGGCTTTGGATTACGCTTCTGGTTGGTGAGTTTGGACTTGGCTCTGTGTTTCTAGCTCCTGGCTTGGCTTTGGACTCTGCACTGTCTTCTTGGCTCCTGATCTCGGCTTGTTCTGAACTCCCTTTGACTGGTACCCCAGCCCATGACATTGTGCTGCATTTGTATCATGAACACATGAGCTACAAAGGGAATGTTAACAAAGGCTGTGGTCACACAGGCAATTTGATCCAGTGTGGCCCCAGTTCTAAGAAATCCAGGTGTTGTTGTTTTTTGGTAATTGGAGAGTTTTTATTTAAACACTTGGAACGAAACTGGAGTCACTGGCTTTGTTCTCAAACCCCCTCCCCCTCTCTCCCTCCCTCTCTGAAACAAACTCATAGTCAATTAAACCCTTCCCTATTCCGTGTGCTGTAAAACTGTAGGCAGGAGAGCACTGAAACACACGAGCTGTGATCCAGGCATACACACATTGCTAAATATTTTTTTAAAATTAATGGAAGTGCAAGCAAAACTTTCAGACATCCTATATGGCTTCAAATCTCTAGGAGGCAGACCAGAAATACAGAAATGCAGAGTGAAGCCATAAACAACTGCAAGGTACCTGATTTTCCTGGTGTTGAGAAATCCGCAATGGAAAAGGGTTGATTGTGGGAGGGGACAAGTGCCAGACAGGAGACAGATGTGGCTTGTCCAATCATCCCTTGTACATCCGTTAGGGAACTGGGGCAAAACTCGCTCAAAATGCCCATGTGATCATAGCCAAAGACTGCTAGCTGTAGGTTATCTCTACATGTACTCACATTAATTGTTGACCCTTTGCTTTCAGGCTTATTGTGTGGCAGTTCTTATCTCATCTTTGTTTTAAGTATGTTGGTTGGTCTGAAATGAATACAGGGATCTAGGGATGCCAGCCTCCAGGTGGGACTTGGGGATCCCCCAGAATTTCAGCTCATCTCCAGACTAGAGAGATCAGTTCCCCTGGGGAAAATGGATGCTCTGGAGGATAGACTCTAGGGCACTGTGCCCCTCTGGGCTCCCTATCCTTCCCAGGCTCCACCCCCAAATCTCAAAGAGCTTCTTAACCTGGATCTGATAGCCCTCTCTCCTATCCCCTGCCAGTGGCTGGGGTTGGGGACCTAGCAGCACTACGGGGATCTGAGTCTGGATGTCACAAAGATACTGGTACTTTCCTAATGCTTTGTTTCAGTCGACTTGAATGGTGGTAGGAAAGAAAGAAACGATGTGCTCCTTCTCTGCAAAGACTCGCGAAGAAGAGGCATTGGAAGGGACCACGCTCGGCAGCATGGCACTCAGCATAGGGTTGCCAACCTCCAGGAGAAAATGGCTACTTTGGAGGGTGGACTCTATGCCATTATACCCCACTGCTGTCTCTTCCCTCCCTAAAGGCTGCCCTCCCCAAGTTCCCCCCTATCTGCAGGAATTTCCCAACTCAAAGCTGGAAACCTTAACTCGGCATAATAACCTGTGCACATGTTTAGAGTTGCAGTAAATGTACAATTTGCCGCTTTTGAGATAATAAAACAATGGCTAGATAGTCTGACGTTACCCGTTATTTATCTCTGCTGTTGTTTAGACACTCTTTAGTCTTGTTTAGTGTGCTGATTTGCCCAGGAAGGCATTTTTAGTGGAAGGACCAGAAGCCAGCATAAATCTGGGCAGACATGAGCACCACTAATGGTTGAGGCAGGGGAGAAGGAAATGAGTAGGTATATGGCATATTATATGGCACAGTAAAGTGTTGGTAGAATAATATCAATCCTGGGCAGGAATCACATTTACCTCATGGTGGTTGCCGACACAATAGACAAATGAGAGGCCAAGAATAACTACTAAAACCATTTCCCACTGAGACCTAAGAACATAGACAACAGGCATTCTCTTGTCTTGGGGATATAGTTCTTGTTCTGTCTGTGCAGCTCCATTAAAACTCCAAGGTCAACCACGTCCAAGGGTGAGATCCACCAGGAGGGGAAATTAATTCAGTAGTGAACTTGAAACTTTAGAAGTCAATGAAAAATATGCAGGCATCTGAGGATCCATTAATTTGGAGTAGGGGGTGAAGAAGGAGTGGAGAAACACTTAAGCTACAAAGGCCCTACAACACTTACCTGGGAAATGGTAAACACTGCAATGATTTAAAGACCTGAGTCTAAGGAAACAATCCTAGGACTAGTGTTCAGCACCTAATTAAAAATGGCTGATTTGTTGGAGATCCTGAGCATCCACATATAAATGAATTTGTGGAACCCTACTGAGAAATTTCACATTCCATAGTAAAAGTGGATTTATGGGGGGGGGGGGCTTGTATTTTCAACCTGTAAGATATTATGAGCAGGAACCTCAAAATTTTTCTTTAGGAAAAGTTCATTGGCAAATCTAGCAGGAAGTTAATGTGATGAGAAATATGACATTTTTTTTCTTTTTTTATTCTGTATCCAAAAATATTAATAACAATTTATATTAAAAAAGAAGTATGACAGTTAGCCATGCCCATGTGGTTATAAATCTTTAAAAAGAACATGGGTATCAGAGATGAACAATGGAAAAGTGCCTCTCACGGTCATTAAAGGTCATCGGGTTGGATCTGGCAAGCTTTTTCGCTCAATCTCACCCAAACCTCATCCTCACTACATGCCCCTGCAGATCCCATGACTCCTAGCATCGCCTTTTTTGGTGGTTCAGAAACCCCTCCTTCCATTTTCACCAGCAGAAAAGTGGGTTGGATGCAACCCAGCAATTATAATTTTAGATCTACGATTCTTCCAGGTGGTGGGTGGAGATCTCCTGGGATTACAACTGATCTCCAGGCGACAGAGATCAGCCCCCCTGGAGAAAACGGCCGGTTTGGAAGATGGACTCTATGCCATTCTACCCCATTGTAGTCCCTCCCCTCTGCAAACCCTGCCCTCCTCAGGCAGTGCCCCAAAAATCTCCAGGTATTTCCCAATCCGGAACTGGCAACCCTAAATTCTGTCAAGCCACCCTAAAGCATAATTTTGCCTAAAAGGAACAGAACCTTGTTCATATGAGATGCAGGAAGACAGAGGAAGGACAGGATGTGAAGCACTTGTGTTGAATGCTCACATGTGGCCTACATTACCTAGTCATCTCACAAATACAGGATATAATCTAGCTCTGTAGAAATCAATAGGAACTTTATCCCTGCCATCAAAAGTGGATTGACCTTATGGGGTGTTTACTGAGATAAAATTGACTTCATGTGGAGGGCGTCCGTGTCCCTTAAAATCCTCTTTTGATGGCAGATTCTCCATTTGAAACCTCTAGGAAATGTTTCTGTGGACCATCGAGACCCAGCTATTGTCGACTGAGCCCAGCGGTGGGATATGCAAGAGCTAACTAGAGGCAGCTAGTAAAAATTGGTACCTCCTAGAGTTCTTGCTTTATTGCTTCAGCAATCATAAGGGTATTACAGCCATAAGCCTATAAGTGGCTTTGAAGTACACACCAGCAGGCCTTGAGAGGGGGCTTAGTCACACAAGCTGAACCTCCGAAAGAAGAGCAGCTCTAGCATGAACATGTGGGTTTACTACGTTTGTCCATTACCAGCTATTTCTTGCAGCTCCTGTTAATAAAAACGATCTCGACAAAGTGAGCAAAGTAAGATTGGCATCTGCTGTGTTTTATCAAATGAATCAGGACCTTCATCTATGGTTGTCTATTGTGGGTTAGGAAATTCCTGGAGATTTGGGGGGGTGGAGCCTGGGGAGGGTGGGGTTTAGGGAGTGGGAGGACCTCAGTGGGATATCTCTCCTTATATATAATTATGTTTTGGTCATGGACTCCCCTGAACATTCCAACATTCTCCAAAATCAGTTTGCTGAATGATCTGTCATTCAGAGGGTCTCCCTATCCACTGGCTGCATTGCCTGAGTCCTGCCTCCAACATTCTAAACAGTTTGCTGTCCCCCCCCCCCCATAGCCAGTCAGAACACAGAGGTCATTTGCATATTTGGCCTGATTGACCTTTGCCTCTAACATTCTAAATAGTCTGCTGTTGCTGTTGGGAGTCCCGAGGTAAAATACATATCCCAATCTCCCTGTGGGGCCTGGAGATCTCCCCAGCCACAGTACATAATTACAACTGCTGTCCAGATGACCAAGTTCAGTTCTCCTGGAGACAATGGCTGCTTTGGCCAGTGGACCCTATGGCATTATACCCTGCTGAGGTCCCTCCCCACCCCAAGCCCTGCCATCCCCAGGCTCTACCCCTCAAATCTACAGGTATTTCCCAACCCAGAGTTGGCAACTGTGTAACTGGCTATGGAACCACTTTCCAGACCCTTGGAACCCAGAAGACATGGCATAGGAGGGGGTGCTTTTCTACCTTAGCTGCCACTGCATAGACCCAAATTAACATAAGCCAACCTCCAGGTGGCACCTGGAGATCTCCAGCTATTACAACTGATATCCAGATGACCAAGATCAGTTCTCCTGGAGACAATGGCTGCCAGTGGACTCTATGGCATTATACCCTGCTGAGGTCCCTCCCCACCCCAAACCCTCCCCTCCCCAGGCTCTACCCCTCAAATCTATAGGTATATCCCAACCCAGAGTTGGCAACCCTGTAACTGGCTATGGAACTGTTTTCCAGCCTCTTGGAACCCAGAAGACATGGAACAGGAGGAGGTGGTTTTCTACCTTAGCTGCAACTAGGTAAAGGTAAAGGTTTCCCTTGCTCGAAAGCCAGTCAAATCCGACTCTAGGGATGTGGTGCTCCTCTCCGTTTCCAAGCCGAAGAGCCAGCACTGTCCAAAGACATCTCCGTGGTCATGTGGCTGGCATGACTAGATGCTGAGGTGCACGGAACGCTGTTACCTTCCCACTGAAGTGGTACCTATTTATCTACTTGCAGTTCCTTGCTTTTGAACTGCTAGGTTGGCAGGAGCTGGGACCAGAGACGGGAGCTCATTCCGTCATGTGGCAAATTAACATAAGTCGGGGTGGAGGGAACCATACCTGTTACCATGAGGCTGTCCTCCCATACTACCCACTTGGGGCAGGAAAATGACTTGAGACCCCCTGCCTTATAGCTAAGCAGAAGGAAATAACAATGGCTTGCCTCCCTCTGTTTTCCCCTTCCCTCTGCCACTTCACCAGCCACAGCCGGGACAGTCACCTGGAGCTTCCTTCCAGTTTGGTGTAGTGGTTAAGTGTGCGGACTCTAATCTGGGAGAACCGGGTTTGGGTCCCCACTCCTCCACTTGCACCTGCTGATGTGACCTTGGGTCAGTCACAAGCTCTGGCACAGCTGTCCTTGAAAAAGAGCAGTTTGTGTCAGAGTTCTCTCAGCCCCACCCACCCCACAGGTTGTGGGGAGGGGAAGGGAAAGGAGTTTGTAAGCCGCTCTGAGACTCCAAGTGAAGGGCAGGGTATAAATCCAATCTCCTCCTCCTCCTCCTCCTCCTCCTTCTCCTCCTCCTTCTTCCAGAGATTGTTGTATTTCTTCCCACAACGGGCCTTACTCCTAGTAGTGTCATAAAGTTCACCCTCCAAAGCAGTTGTTGTTTCCAGGGAACTGGAGATTAGTTGTGATTCCAGGTGATCTCCAGGCCCCACATGGACATTGGCAACATTACTTTCTTCTCTCACAAGGGTCATTTAGAAGCAACAGTTGGATCAGGAGAAGGGAGAAGAAAACAAATCATCAGAGCCATCTTCACTTTGTGCTCCTTCAATCACAGGGATGGGGCCATTCCCTTTCACAGCACATTGTTTAGGGACATGTTGGGGAAGGGCTGTGGCTCAGTAGTAGAGCATCTGCATGGCATGCAGACGGTCCCAGTTTCAATCCTTGACATCTCCGGTTCTGGGTTGGGTAGTTGGTGATGTGGAGGACCGGAGGAGGAGGAGGAGGAGGAGGAGGAGGAGATTGGATTAATACCCCGCCCTTCACTACCCAAAGGTGTCTCAGAGCGGCTTACAAACTCCTTTCCCTTCCCCTCCCCAGAACAGACACCCTGTGAGGTACGTGGGACTGAGAGAGCTCTTTCCAGAGCTGTCCTTGAGAAAACAGCTCGTCAGAACTACGGCTTGCCCAAGGTCATCCAGCCAGGTGCAAGTGGAGGAGTGGGGAATCAAACCCAGTTCTCCCAGATTAGAGTCCACACACTTAACCACTACACCAAACTGTTGCTTATCTGAGTTGTCAATACCAACTTTGATAAACCAATGGCCTGATTCAGTGTAAGGCAGCTTTGTGTGTTCATGTGACATATACCACTTTTGTATATGGAGTGGGAAGGAGTTCTTAGGAGGGTATTTTCTTTTTTAGCTGTTTCATTGCAATCTAAGAATTGGGTTGGGAGGCAGTGCTTAAAGCTAGAACAAAATGCAAGTCTCTGCCAGTGCAATCCCATACAAAGGTCCTCCAGTCTAAGCCCATGGGTTTAGATGAGAGGAATTCTGCATAGGACTGTGCTGTGCAACTGCTTTTTAAAGCAAGCACTGTGGGAGCAGATCACCAATTTCTCCCTCTGACCTTAAATTGTGAGGCTCTAAACCACTGCAAGCTCATAGGAGAGGGTGGAATATCGATGCAATAAACAAACAAACAATACAACCATTTAATGATTCTTAAATGTCATTGATATAAACCTTTTCTAAGCATTTGGCAAGGCAGCACCAGAATTACATTCAGGTTAGCATAACTGTTTTCTTTCAGACATCTACAACACTGACCAGAGTGAGGATCTTATACAAATAAGCCAGTTCCCTGTTTAATGTTATAGACCCTTCTGGCATGCAGTCTTTACTCCTGACTTTACCAGATCTCGAGTCATTTCACTGTTACTTCGGATGATGTTCTTGCATTCTGCACTATTAATTTTGCTCTGGCTTTCCCCCCTGGGTGCCTAGACTATGAGGATTATGCTTTCTGCATTCTATTTGGAAAAACATCTGAAGTTGCTGCCAGCTTTCAAAGTTTGTGCGATTGGCTGACAAAGATGTTTGATGGGTTAGGTGGAGTATTGGGCCATGTAATTGGGCCATGTGTCTGATTACAATGGAGGTTACACTCCCCAGATTACTTGATGATTACACCAATACCCCCAACATTTTGGTGTGACCCTGCTGTTCCGAATGCAAATTTAAAATTAGTTCTGTAAACTGGTGTGTGGATGAAAGGATTTTTTAAACTCAGCATCTTAATCTTCCCCTCTCCCTTGTTTTTGACAGCATTCACGAGCTCTCCCCTCTCTTCTCAGCCATGGCCACTTTGCGTCACTATGGAAACAAAGAAGCTTTTCCCCCGGGAATTAAAGGGAGAGAAATATCAAAGTGGGTGGCCAAAGATTTTGTAGCCTGATTATCAGTAGCAATGTCCACCTTGTTTAAATGGGCCTCCTCCCAAGTAAGAGTTGTTTAGGAGTGCATTGCTGCAGTCTTCTCCTAGCCATGTTAACTGATCAACAACGCCTACTTTATTAAACAGGACGTATCCCTATGGAAGTGTACATAGGGTTGTAACCAATGTTCCCTCTAAGCTGTGGAGTCTTGTGAGCAAAAATTCTACTTTGTGAGCTACTGGCATTAAAGTAATGAGCAAGCAATTTGGCTACTGCATCAATTAGGTTGCTCTGGAGCTGTCCTTCCTGAGCTAAGACAAAAGTCTGTGAGTCGGAGGCTAAAAAACTGTGAGCTAGCTCACACTAACTCAGCTTAGAGGGAACACTGGTTGTAACTCGGTCCCAGACACATTCCAGTTAGAAGTCATTCCCGCTTTGGTCAAGAAAGCATATTCTCAAGCGAGAGAAATTAAAAATTAAAAATAAATTTTAAATAACTAAATTTAAATAAATAAAGAATGTATAGAACTGGCATGCCACAGAAAATTTTCTGGTTATGGGGCTGACTCAGCATCTCAAGTAATATATGACACACGCCTGAAATTCCCGTTGAATGCATGCTAGCAAGGTGAGAGCAAAGGCTCAACTCACAAGCATCTTTTAACATCCATGGACCCCAGTGGACCAACGGTAGCCATGAATGCTGAGTGGAGGGTGTGTGGGTAATTCAAAGGTCTTGTAAATATCGGTATCCCTTCCCCACCACCAGGCAACCTGCACAAGTGAGATCCAAGCCCTCCCCCGCTTAAGGAGGGGTGAACACAAATCAAGATCAGCGACTCTGTCTACATTATCGTTAAGACCTAAAAGGGCTGTTTAAAAAAGAAATTACAATGATAGGGTAACCTCGCCCCACAGGAGAAGGAAAGGTGGAAGTGGGAAGGAGGAAAGTGCAGAGTGGGAGGGGGAAAACATCAAACCTGGGGGAGACGTGACAAAAGAAAGGAAGGGTGGAAACGGGGGAGGAACTAATTTTAAATCCGTGGCAAAAGCACTCTTGGAAAACCCGGGGTCATGGCGTAGGGATTTGATGGCTGAATGACCAAAAACATACGCAGAAGAAAAAAGAAAACCCAATGGACTGTAGAGGTGAAAGCGGGAGGAAATGAGGAATTACATTTAAATGGCAATGGAGAAGTGTAGAGACAGTGAGGGGAAAAGGCAGGTGCAGAAAGGACCACACCCTAATATGACTAAGACAGAGCAGAGATGGGCTGGCTGAAGTTAGATCTCAGTGGCTCCCGATCAGTGCCAAATAGGCTGCTCTGACACAACTGAAAGGGGGGAAGCCTGCCCTTTACCACAAATGACAGGAGAAACTGATGATCAGGGTGCTCTTCTAGCACATCAGAAGTCTAGCCGCAGGTGCCCCTTCCTCTTCTCCTTTTAGAATGACTAGCATTTTGCTTTTGGTTTCACAATTCTTTTTTTCAATCTGATTAAAGAAGAAGAGGTGGTTTTTTGACCCCACTTTTCTCTGCCCTAAGGAGTCTAAAAGTGGCTTGCAAAATCCTTGCCTTCCTCTTCCCACAATAGTCACCTCATGACGTAGGTGGGGCTGAGAGAGTTCTGAGAGAACTGTGACTGACCCAAGGTCACCCAGCTGGCTGCATGTAGAGGAGGAGTGGGGAATCAAACCCGGTTCTCCAGATTAGAGTCCACTGCGCTTAACCACTACACTATGCTGGCTCTTCTTGATTTCTAAATCTCATTTTCTTGAAAAAATAGTTGACAGAGGTTGGGTTTTTTTAAATCTTCACCTTGTTTCTTCCACATTTCCCCCCCAGCAAACTTTAGAGCACAGCTATACCATTGTCACCTCGAGTCCCGCTGTGGTTTCTCTCCCCCCATCCTCAATTCTCCAGTGATTTGCTAACTACTGAGGAATATTAATTACTCTTTCTCCAAATTCTGTCAGAATGGCGTAGTTACTGGCTGGATTTGTTCTCAACTCCAGGAGCGAAAGTGGTTGACAGATGTTTGGAGGATTTCTGGTCTCTGGACCAGTGCTTCATCTGTTCAGAGTTCTGCAAATATTAGGCTGCCATCAGTGATGTATTCTTGGAACTGGAATGTCAACTGAGAAATATATTTAGAAAGACAAGTGCTGAACAAACTTTGCATGCAATTCCCCACCCCACCCAGGAAATTTATTTTAAGCAGAGCTTTACATCTACATTTTGTACAGCTCAATGAATTGTAGGAGATGAGAAGATGGAGTGAAGACCTTGAGCGCTACACGAGTTTTCAGATGGTCAGATAGCTATAAAGAAAAAGGAACTTCTAAACTGCCATTTGCCCCCTTTCTTTTCTGTTGCTTATTGTTCATTAATCCCACTGGCATTAATGCCATAGAACAACATCCTCCTTTTATTTTTGTACTGAGGGCAATTTTAACCCGCTTTTCTCCTTACAATGGATTACAATGCTATTTTAAAAGTCTACCTCAACAATAAACTAAGCAACAACTGAAACCTGCAAATACTACAGTTGAAATGGATTTCATAAACCAAAGAGTGATTGATCAATGTAACAATCTATTCTATGCAATGGCTCTTAGCCAACTGGCGCATTCATGCTCAGGGACAAATGACCTGTTCAGCCATGAAGCTCGCGGAGATGTATATTGTGAATGATACTGTTTTGCTACACAGAGTGGTAGGCAAACATGTAGCAAATGTATATAAATATGATGGGGTAGCATAGGATACATACTGCACTTTGCCATATGTTAAGTAGTGGCTCTCCCATAGAAGCTTTCCACTGATTCATCTAAGATGTTGGAATGCACCAATCGCTTGGTTCAACCATGTCATATAGATAATTCCTAGATAAGCCTCCCTCCAGCTGGGGCCATGTATGCTGGCATGAAAACTACATGATCAGGTTATGTCTGGTGAACAGTTATGTGATTAGTGCTATATTACTGCTGTGGTGTGTGCTGTGATCACTTGGGATCATTTCTAATAGCTGTCATCACCAAGGTAGGGTCTTTGGTCAATCTGACTTGTCAAGCTAGCAGTACTCTTGACCGATGGCTGATTTTCCTCTGATCTAGATTTGGAACTAGCTTGGCCCTTTTCACTTTCTTGACTGAAAAATGTTCATCTGGTTCCTCTCTTGGCTTAGAATGCTGGCACACACATGCATCAGATGCCATACATGCGTGCATGATCATTTCAGCTTCTGGAATCTGTAGTTAAACTTAACCTGCCCTACAGCCATCTCACAGAACCAGACATGTGGAGAGACATTCAGCTCTGGCTCCTCCCAAATTACAAAACAAGACAGAGTTTTAGATCTGAATGGAGGCAACAAAATCACAGAATATTTGTAAGAAACAAGAGAATTGACTCCCCCTCCCCCAAAAGACACCCAGTAAAAAGGATGATTCATTTGGAAGTCTGGTCACATAGCAATCAATAAATGTTTCATTGAGTAAGGAGTGAACATTTTAAAAACCCTCTACACATGCTGCCTACAAAGCAGATGCCTCAGTTGAATATAGAATCTCATTTTTCAGATGATAACTTCTGGATGAAATGCTCCTCCATTTGTAGTACAGCTGAGCATGATGAGTTGCATAGGTTTTGGCTCCATCACTAGGACTATCTAAACCTCTCATACTGGTGCTTAAACATTGGATAGGGGCCAATGCTATGTTGAGTCCAAGATTTTACATAGGCAGACCCTGATTCCACATCAACTGCTTTTTGAACCTCACTTTCAAAACCATTTTGTAGTGTGATATGGGAGAATGCTGTCTGAGGAGCCCACGTCCAGTCTCTGGTATGTGTTTAAGGGGGCTAGCACTTGTCAAATGCTTCTTTGCGCCCTACCTGTAGCTTTCTGTGTTTCCAGTTTCTTTTAACTTTATAAAAAGTCAAGAAGGAATTAACACATTATTTATTTTGTGCCATCAGCTTGTAGCAGAGCTCCTAGGTTCATTAGATAGATTGAAGAGCTGACTCTTGACTTGGGAGGAAGGAAGCAACGATATATTAAATTAAGCTGTCTACTGGGCCGGCATCCTTCTTGTTTGTATCTCTCCCACCTAAGCATAAATAACCAGGAAATAGAAGGCAGGTAGTGTTATAAATTGTCAAACTACACATTTGCCTCGTGTTCAGCATTTGTTCTCTTCTTCACATATCATCCATTTTAAATTAAACTTCCATCAGCCGGTAATCCTGCTTCTAGAAGGTGCAGAACATGGTCCCCCCCACTCCCGGACCCAAGTGTTTACAAGGATACCTGTAATTGAAATGTTCAGCAACTAAGGAACAATGTTATGACAATGGCTGCAATCAAGATAAGAGCACTGGGGGGGGGGCGGTTTCCACTGCCTTCAGAAGACTTGAGAAATATTGTGTAATAAGGCCAATAGGGACTGTCATGCTACAGTTTGAAAGGACGAGGTTTGGTTTTCTGCATGGTACAGTCTAGACTATATAGGTTCACACACACACACACACCCGTTATACACGCTTCTCGTGATAATGAGATAAGCACTTCTATTATGAGATGTGGCTGCCCGGTCTGCAAGCATCGTTATTATTTATTACTTCTAGAGTGCCAGTGAAGGTACACGATGCAGCACAGAGTAACAGAAGCAAAAGAGGGGGTCCCCAAGGAGTCGACAGCCTAAATTTAGACAAGCTTATGTGGAGGGGAGAACAATACAGTGAGATGAGGAAGAGAGATACAAAGGGGGGGGGAACGGCTATATATGCTTAATGTTTGTTTTAATTGGGAATGGAGACCAATGAGTGAAGCTAGAGAGGTTTTACTTAAAAAAAAAATCAGTCCTGACTTTCTGAAGTTCATGGCAGCAAACACTAGTCAAGAGATAAGAAATATGTTTAAATCGCTGTCCAGTAAATAGTCAAATAACGGTTCTGTTCATTGTTTCATGGAAACAGCTGTATGAAACATGACAGTCTTCCACGCCCAGTTACAGAAATCTAAGTGGATGCTTTGAGTCCTTGTTCCAGTGTACCCTTCTGTAAGGCAGAAGCTGCAGCAGTTTTTGCAAATGGGAATCCAAGGAAACAAGAGATCCCTCAGACTTTTCTGAGGGGTTCCTCAAGGAGATCAGTAAATGTGAACCAGCGGCTCTAAAAGACAGCTTCTGTACAACTACTGACCTTCCCTTTCATGGGATGTGTTGGGTATAGGGCAGAGAGACTCAATAAGCTTGGGTGAAATGGGTGTATGTTCAAGAATGCACCACAGAGACCTCTGCACATAGTATTCTGTGGTGGATGCACCAGGATTAGAAAATATGGAAAGAATTCTCAGAAGCTAGAGAATTTATATCCAAACATCACTTAAAACGTCAGTGTTGAGCTTGAAACTGAAGGAAGAGATTGTTATTGACTCCTTTCTCTGTTCTCTCAATTCCGGATATGCATTCCCTTCAAAGAGCGTGGTACTTTCCTTCTGCAAGTCTTTTTGAATAGGATAGCTATTCTCCATTCTGTATGTTTACCACTGAATCTTCCTTTACTCAGAATTTATCCTATTAAGTGTATTGGGATTTATTAGAGAATAAGTGTGTGTAGAATTGCAGCCCTGTTTACAAGACCATACTGTCTACTGAAAAGCGCAGAAACCCACTTTAGGGTACAATGAATCCTGTAACCCAGGAAATAATGGTAGGGATGTGCTGATTCCTCTCAGAAATTGTGCCAGAGGATGTAGAGATGGCCACAGGCACAGATAGCTTTAAAGGGGGATTAGGCAGATTAATGGAGGATAGGTCTATCGGTGGCTACTAGCCATGGTGACTAAAGGGAACCTCCACATTCAGAGGCAGTCAGCCTCTGAAACCCAATGCCAGGAGGCAACGTCAAGGTATGACCTCAGCCTCTATGCTCTGTTGTTGGCCTTCCAAAGGTTGACCACTATGTGAGACAGGATCAGCCCCGTAGCTAGGGAATCCTTTGGGAGGGGGCCTTGGGGGGGGGGCCGCCAGCTAATTCAATGGAAGTACAGTGCAGGTGGTAAGTTGGAGCACTTTGGGGGCAGCCGTGGAGGGAGGGGGCCCAGAAGAAACACAAGGGGGCCGGGCCCCGTGGGCCCCATGTTAGCTACGGGCCTGGACAGGATGCTGGACTAGATGGCCCACTGGTCTGATCCAGCGGGGCTATTTTTATTTTTACAGATTTTAGATTTACAGATTTTAGATTTACAGATTTTAGATTTATTGAAGGGATAAAACTAGAAGACATACAGGGAAAAAAACTTCCAAAACCAAACACCATAAAACAAATTAAAAGGAAAAGGGAAGGGGATATAAAAGGCTTCCGATTTTCTCTACAACAAAAATAATTTTGATTGCAAAATTACAAACACGAAATCTCTCTTTTCATTTCCCTTAGGCATATTTCTTAGTCAGAAAAACCACAAATCATCAAGTCATCTTAATCTTTTTCATGCAAAACGTCAACAAGGGGTGCTTTTCTTATGTTCTTACGGACTTATGTTCTGAGAGAAGCAACTCTTGCCCACTTCACCAATATGTTTTTCAGACATCAAAGTTGGGTTCATGAACACTTCCAAGCTCTGGACCTGGTCTGCGAAAGCAAACTTTGCACCATCCAGGACATCAGCCTTCCCAACCAGCATTACCTGTTTTGTCTGGATTCAGCTTCAACTGATTTGGCTTTAGCCACCTGATCACAGCCTCAAGGCATCGCTTCAGACCCAAGATTCTTGCATTGTAAAGTTGCCTGGCAACCAGCTGGAGACCAGGGTGAGAACATGGGAGGGGAGCCATCTTGGAAGTGACATCACACCTCTTTAGAAATCATTGGAAACTCTGTGGTTTAAGATTATTCCTAGAGGTGTGACATTACTTCCAGGTTTTCCTGGGAAGTGAAGTCACACCATCAGCCTTACAGCCATTTTAAAAAAAGTTTGCTCACTGCCTCACTGGGGGCAGGGCATCCCCACCCTCATTTAGCTGCCAAGACTAATGGTGTTGTCCCTCCTTCTAGTGCTGTGTATTTATGTGTTTTTAATTTAATGCTATAATTTTAACTGTATTTTTAATTGCTTTAATGTTTTTATGTTTTTAAGTTTGCCACCTTATAAACCCCGACTGTGTGGAAAGGCAGCGTAAAAATGTTTTAAATTAATATATAATGCATTTAGAGGCTTGGATAGAGCTGCCTGTCATCTGCATATTGATAGCACCCATCTCAAAGCTGTGGATTATCTCACTCAGTCTCATTTAATACATGGGAGCTGGGATTGAAATCAGACTTGAGAGTAGGAGAATTAAAAATTCTTAAAATCCACATCCCTTTCTGAATTCCCTGCTTCTTCCTCTCTCAAATAAACAGCCTGGTTTTTTATCTTTAGCCTTGTGTGTATGTTCGGTCATTAGTTTTGGTGTGATAAGAGAAAAAGGAACCCCTGGAGCACTCTCCTTTATTTCAGGCATACGAAGACAGTTCACATAGCAATTTTGGTGTCTGATAAAAATGCCCCTCAGAGCACTCATTGGGGTGATGTTAGGTTAATCCCCAAAGGGCACCAGCCAATATGAACAGAGAGGTTAAAGGCTGAATAGATACAGAGTCAAAACTTACAAACCACACTTTTTACCTTCAAAGGCAATTGCAGTAAAGAAGGGTTGGTGTAGCCTAGATGAACTTTACTCAGCTACTGCTTGTGAATTTACTTCTCTTTGTCACTAGCCAGAAGACTTTAGCTATAAAAAGCCCTTTTTATGGGCACTGAACTTGTAGGGCTTGGGTTGCTTTTTAAAAAACGAATTGACTCTTACTATAACTTGAGGGGTTGAATTTTCCCATTTGACAACTCTTAAAATAGCTGGATTCCAGAATGATTCCTCTGTGTGTGAGTTTGCAAATAACAGCTATTGGCTCGCACTGCTGCTAAGTGTAGGGTAAGGGTTATTAGCTTGGTTTTAACACTTCTCGCTTTAGAGAACCTCTGTGGTATAGAACATGAAAAGCCACATCAGGCCATTGGTTTTTAAGCAGAACACTCCCGTGAAATTCACATGAACAGGAGGGGGGGGGGTTCATAAAAAGTGATGGCGCAGTATAGGCTGCTGTAGCTTCTAAACAAGCCAGACAGGCTTACCGAATAGATATGTTCTTTAAACAGCAAACACTTGCAAAGTGCATCTTGTGTTTGATTTTCCAGACCTAGAAAGGTATGATGTCAGTAGAACCAAGTTGAATGTTACCTAATCTGTATAATATAAGCAAATGAAGGATACCCACCCACTTCAGGAGAATATCATGAATTCTGTTGTGTGCTGGAAGAAAGGTGTTAGGATATAGCCATTCATGATCTAAAAGAAAATATATATATTGTTCCATACGGTAAAATAGTTACAGGGATGTAATGTGGCTCTAGTAACACACTCGCAATCAATGTTCCCTCTAAGCTGTGGAGTCTTGTGAGCAAAACGTCTACTTTGTGAGCTACTGGCTTTAAAGTTGTGAGTGAGCAATTTGGCTACTGCATAAATTAGTTTGCTCTGGAGCCATCCTTCCTGAGCTGAGACAAAAATGTGTGAGCCAGAGGCTAAAAAACTGTGAGCTAGCTCACACTAACTCAGCTTAGAGGGAACACTGCTCGCAATGTGTATACAGACACAAGCAGGATCACACAATACCCACCGCACGGGGCCAGTCCAGGGGGTAGAAGTACAGCCATTTGGTCTGAGCTTCAAAAACAAAAGGCTAGAAATAAAATGAATTTTAAACTTTCAAATTATGTTGCGAGTCTTTTGGTGCCTTAGTTAGTTTTCATATGTCATCATTTTTAATTGTCGTTATAGATATGGGTCCCTATAGCTGTTCTGGTACTCCTGGACCTCTGAGAGGGCCTGTCATAACAGGATGTGAAATTGAACCCATTCCCCTAATAAGATGCCAAGTTAAAGTCATCTCATAAGAACCACGGGTGGCCCTGACCCAGATATCCCAGGCAAGCCCAATCTAGGAAGCTAAGCAGGGCCAACCCTGGCAAGTATTTGGATGGGAGACCTCCAAAGCCACTTCTCCAGTAGGAGTTACCAGAGGTTGCCATGACTTCCAGGTACAGGCACACATGCCCATGTGCACATGCGCACACAGAGAGAGAGAGAGAGAGAGAGAGAGAGAGAGAGAGAGAGAGAGAGAGAGAGAGAGAGAGAGACAGAGAGACAGAGAGACAGATGCAACTGTAAAGGGAATGACCCGTGGGATGGAGCAATAAAACAAATGAATGGTTAGCAAGTCTGAGATGCTGACCTACTGAAAGAATATGGGTACTATCCATGATACCTAATTGATGGCCTAATCACTCTTTATGAGA
>NW_015161412.1:1432429-1440174 GCF_001447785.1 Gekko japonicus | reverse complement strand
CCAGTCTCCTATGGCAGCTAGCTGACACTTTGACTGCATTAGCTTAGTTGGTGTTAAATACCATCTGGTGGTCACTTTTAGATTAGTTTCTTGGATATTTAAAACTTTAGAGATCTTAGCTTGTGTTTGCCATATTTCAGACCAATTTTCTTCTGTGAGTTGAGTTTTTAAGTCTGAATTCCATGCAGTTTGGTAATTTAAAAGTTTTTTGTTGTGAGCATTGAGTAAGATGTTATAGATTTTTGAGATGAGGCCTTTTTTGGAGTTTCCTTTGAAAAGTAGTTTTTCCATTAGTAGAAAAATTACAGTCTGCACCGATGTTAGTTGTCACCCTATATGCATGCAGATCTGCTGGCACTAGACTTTAAGTGTATGGTGATTTTTACACATCTGCTTGTAACGTTTTCTTTATCTCACTGTTTTCATTAGGCTTTAATCTCACTCTATAGCAAGCTGCAGTAATAACAAATATAAGGGCTGGCTCTAGACAGTTGGTTTCTGTTGGGAGATCAGGCCGCAATGGTTACAAGTGAATGGAGCTACATTTCCTTCTGATGACATCTCTGGACCAAGTTACCTGTTGCATGCCAATTCAAGAGGTACCTTAAAGGCTAAATAAATTTTATACTGGCATAAGATATCATAGACTAGAACTGACTTCTTCAGAAGCAATGAGTGGCTTCCGACTAAGACCTTTTATATAGGAGGTCTGAAAATATTAATAAACAGCTCGTTGAAGGGGCTATATAATGCATAAATTTCAGGGTTAGATGTGTATGTAAAAATCAGATCTAATCAAGAAAAGTACAGAGACATTCACTAGTTGCCTGAGCTAGTTAACACTCATAATGGGTGGAGAGTTCCAGATATTGCTAAATCAGTTAACATGTATATAGGGCTGCCAGATCCCCTGGGGGAGCGGGGGTTTGCCCACTTTCAGGCCCTCAAATCTGCCAGCGTGGATTCGGCCGGCAGGGGGGAACCCTGCCCCCCAAAGTGCCCCGTGCCGAAGAGATCTCGGAGAGGGACTGGGACACACACACACCCTTGCTGGCATGACGGTAAGACCCGGCAACCCTAAATTTATAGTATCTAAGAAATCCCAAATTCATAAGAACATAAGCGACACCAATGTTGGATCAGGCCAATAGCCCATCCAGTCCAACACTCTGTCTCACACAGTGGCCAGAAATACCAGGTGCCATCAGGAGGTCCACCAGTGGGGCCAGGACATTAGAAGCCCTCCCACTGTTGACCCCCCCCCAAGCACCAAGAAGACTTGCCCCAGAGCCCCTATCTATACCTTGTGGCTAATAGCCACTGATGGACCTCTGCTCCATATGCTTATCTAATTCCCTTTTGAAGCCGTCCATGCTTGTAGCCTCCACCACTTCCTGTGGCAGTGAATTCCATGTGTTAATCACTCTTAGGGTGAAGAAGTACTTCCTTTTATCCGTTCTAACCCGACCGCTCAGCAATTTCATTGGGTGCCCACGAGTTCTTGTATTGTGAGAAAGGGAGAAAAGTACCTTCCCATAGGTACTTTCTCTACCTGCTTTATCCCATGCATAATTTTATAAACCTCAATCATGTCTCCCCTCAGTCGTCGTTTCTCCAAGCTAAAGAGCCCTAAGTGCTTTAATCTTTCCTCATAGGGAAAGTGTTCCAACCCTTTTATAATTCGAGTTGCCCTTTTCTGCACTTTTTCCAAAGCTATAATATCCTTTGTAAGGTGTGGTGACCAGAACTGCACACAGTATTCCAAATGAGGTCTCACCATTGATTTATATAGGGGCATTATGATATTGGCTGATCTGTTTTCAATACCCTTCCTAATAATCCCCAGCATAGCATTGGCCTTCTTTATTGCAGTCACACACTGTCTCGACATTTTCAGTGAGTTATCCACTACAACTCCAAGATCTCTCTCTTGATCAGTCTCTGCCAGTTCAGACCCCATCAATGTGTATTTATATTTAGGATTTTTAGCTCCAATGTGCATCACCTTGCACTTGGCCACATTGAACCCCATTTGCCATGTTGACGCCCACTCGCCCATCCTTGACAGATCCCTTTGGAGTGCCTCACAATCCTCCCTGGTTTTCACCACCCTGAACAACTTCGTATCATCCGCAAATTTAGCCACGTCACTGCTTACTCCCAACTCCAAATCATTAATGAACAAGTTAAAAAGCAGTGGACCAAGTACTGATCCCTGCGGTACCCCACTGCTTACCACCCTCCACTGAGAAAATTGCCCACCTACACTCACTCTCTGTTTTCTATGAACTAGCCAGTTTTTGATCCATAAAAGAACTTGTCCTTCTATCCCATGATTTTTGAGCTTACTTAGGAGCCTTTGATGAGGAACTTTATCAAAAGCTTTCTGGAAGTCAAGGTAAATAATATCTATTGGATCCCCCTTGTCCACATGTTTGTTCACCCCCTCAAAGAACACTAACAGGTTAGTGAGACAAGATCTTCCCTTACAGAAACCGTGCTGAGTCTGCCTCAATAGGTTTTGTTCATCTATGTGCCTACTAATTCTTTCCTTAATAATGGTTTCCACCAATTTACCCGGTATCGACGTCAGACTGACTGGCCTGTAATTTCCCGGATCTCCTCTGGAACCCTTTTTAAAGATGGGAGTGACATTAGCTACCTTCCAATCCTCAGGAATGGAGGCAGATTTTAAGGAAAGATTACATATCTTTGTCAGGAGATCTACAAGTTCACATTTGAGTTCTTTCAGAACTCTCGGATGTATGCCATCTGGGCCTGGTGATTTATCAGTTTTTAAGTTGTCTATCAGTTTTAGGACCTCCTCTCTCATCACCTCAATCTGACTCAGGTCTTCCAACACCCCTCCTGAAATCAGTGGTTCTGGAGTGGGCAAGCACTTCTCATCTTCCACAGTGAAGACGGAGGCAAAAAATGCATTTAGCTTCTCAGCCATTTCCCTATCATCCTTCAATACTCCTTTTACCCCTTGTTTCCATTGCTTAAAGGAATCCTTTTTACCTTTTACAGCTTCCATTACTTTGTTTGTTAACCATGCAGGCTTTTTCCTATACCTGTTTGTGCCTTTCCTAAGCTGCGGAATATTTTTTTTGAGCTTCTAGGATCGTAGTTTTAAATAGTTTCCAAGCTTCCCCAATGGTTTTGACCCTTTCTACCTTTCCTTTCAGTTTCCTCCCCACATGTCCTCTCATATCAGAGAAGTTACCCCTTGTAAAGTTAAAAGTGGTTATGTCAGTCTTTTTGGCCAGTTCCCTATTTCTACAAATGTTGAACTCAACAACATTATCACTGTTCCCAAGTGCTCAGAGTCCTACTGAAGCCCACTAGATGGAGCACAACACCTTAAAGAGAAATAAGAAGTAGGTCTCATTTCTAGCATGGTAGCAATGTAGCATCTGTAAGCAGGAAAAATAAACAGGAATATTTTTAAATACTGTGCTTTTCAAAAACATGATTTGTTGTTGGCTTAATTGTGTTAAATGATGTTCTGATGACACCTTCACTCATTCATCTAAGCTTAGTGAAATCATGTTCAAAATGTACAAGTGAACGTTACACATTTAACTCTCAAAACATACTTCAGTAGATGCTTGGTGCAGGTTGCCCCATTATGAATATATGAAGCCACCTTTGACCGAGGCAGACCATTGGTCCATCTACCTCAGTATCATCTACTCTGACTCTTTCCAGGATCACAGGCGGAAAAGGGTCTTCCCCAACATCTGCTACCTGAAATCCTATAACTGGAGTTACCAACAGAACAACGTTTGAGTCCAGTGGCACCTTTAAGACCAACAAAGTTTTATTCAGGGTATAAGCTTCCCTGTGCAAGCACACTTCTTCAGGTACCAATATCACTAACTGTACCTGGGAACTGAAGACATGGGAAGTTGCCTTATACTGAAACAATCCATTGGTCCATCAAGGTCAGTATTGTCTATTCAGAATGGAGCAGCTCTCCAGAGTTTCAGGTAGAGATATTTCACATCACCAGTACCTGGTCCTTTTAACTGGAGATGCCCGGGATTGAACCTGGAGCCTTTTACATGCAATGCAGAGGCTCTGCTCCAGTGAGCAAAATTGTTGTGGCGGAGCTACTTGAAGTGGCGGGCTGGTTCCTTATGACATTTGGGATTGCACAGAGCCTTGAGCGGTGGTATTTAAAAAACATTTGTTTTTGTTATCATATTATTTGGAAAGACAAAACAAATGAAACACGCAGCAAAGACCAGCTTCATACTCCACAGCTCGCTGTCCTGGTCACCTTTCTGCATCGCTGGGCATTAACAATCCTCTCAGCCTCCACCATGTCTGGACAGTTTTGTTTGGGTTTTGAATGTCCTGGAAGGAAGCATATAATACAATCTACTAATTAAATATTTTTGTAACATTCTAGTCCTTTTTCAGTAGCATGGGCATTAGTAGCCTGACCTATGATTAGGAGCATAAAACTCCCTTATTCTAAAAAAGTAGTGATAATTTCAAAGGCATACTTATACTTCAGGTCTCACAGGTGTTAGGAAATCTTCAAGGTCCTCAAATGTTAGAAAATCACATGTCTTCCTCTAAAACAGATGCCCCTCTTTGACTGAAAGGAGAGGACTCTGAAACTCAGTAGAGCAAATGTACTTTCTATGCATCCTTGTTTTATTCTTCAGTATTTTTAATTAGTAGGATTTTGTTATTTATTTGAGGCTTGTTTGCCTTTGTCATGTCCTAACCCTGTGCCCACGACTGTATTTCAAATTAATCCCTAGTTATTAAATGGCACAATCTTCTCCAGGAAAAGAAGAAGAAGAAGAGATTGGATTTATACCCCGCCCTTCACTTGAAGTCTCAGAGCGGCTTACAAACTCCTTTCCCTTCCCCTCCCCACAACAGACACCCTGTGAGTTGGGTGGGGCTAAGAGAACTCTGACACAGATTGCTCTTTTTAAAGGACAGCTGTGCCAGAGCTTGTGACTGACCAAGGTCACATCCGCAGGTGCAAGTGGAGGAGTGGGGAATCAAACCCGGTTCTCCCAGATTAGAGTCCGCACACTTAACCACTACACCAAACTGGCTCTCAAAAAAAGAAAGAGATTTGGTTCAATGATTGCTTGGTATTTAGTTAGTTACTCAAGCATTACGTAGCCAAAATCATCTTGCTGCTGTTTAATCTGTCTCTTCATATTTGTGTTCTTCCACAATGGAAAATGTCATTTTGTTTCATCGGCCACATCAGGATCCTTGCACCACAGCAGCTACACATCTAAGTTTAAAAGAATACAGTTAATTTAATGTGTTCACACATTGATGTTTTTACTTAACATAAACTTGTTCATGGCGGAGGCTGATAGAGGCAATTGAACCATTCTTCCCCCCCCCCCCTCAGTCACAGGAGTAATTTCAATGCCCAAGGTTATGTTTTGTAATGTTCTCTGATCAATGGTGGAACTCATTGGATGGCCTGCAGAAGAGCTGGCATCTGCATACCCACTGTGGGGCACTGCTCAGGCTCAGGGCCTTTCTCAGAGCCCACTGCCCCTACCCCATGCTTGCCTTCCCTGCTGCCCACCTGATTGCTTGTGATCCTCCTGCCACCCATATTTCCGGGGTTGCCAAGCAACCAAAGTAAAGTTAGCCTTCTGTGGGATAGTTATTTATGGAAGATATCCACATCCCAGACTTCAAGTAACATGTATACCTGTGAACTTGGAATATAGATTGGTGGCCTCACACTGGTTGCTAATAGATTATCCTTCTTTAAAATGCTCAATTGAATACTTATGTCTGCAACTAAGTCTGCAGGAGGACGAAGAAAAAAGCTGATTTTGTGGCTGACGTATAGGGTTGGCAGATAAAGATCCTTAAATCAGTAGCCCAAAACATCTCACAGAATGTTGCTGTTAATTTGGTTTGAGGTCAGTTACTAGAAAGACCCCTTCAGATATATGTTTTTAACTTTACATGAACAGACGGCTTTTTATGTTATACTCCACTCATCCAAGTATTCAGAATGTATTTATTATCCAGTTATCTTCTTGAGGTGGGGTGTGTGTGTGTCAGATCTGTACCTTCCAAGAAAAGTCCCTTCTTTGTCCATCACCTTCAAACCAAAAGAAACATCTGATTTGTCATATCATCACCACACACAGGTGTATGCAAGCCAGTTTGGCACATAATTTGGTACACTTATGTTAACAATTATACAATGACGGTATGTTGTCTCTGTCTTCTCACTGGCCATACCACTGAGTTATGATTTTCCATGGCCTTCACTATATCTCTGAGCCCTCAAGATTACATAGCTAGGCTGTTTCCCTTTGTGCAAGATGCTGCTTGTTCACCGTAACTGGGCCAATAAGAGGCCAAACTCCAGAATCTTCAGAATTTACTGGAATGAACTTCTTTGGGATTTGGAGGTCAGATTAACAGGCTATAGCAAAGCACCCACCAAGAGAAGAGGCGGATCAGACAGTAACCTTGTTCACAAGCTACAGTGAACGTATGCACAATCTGTGTATGGTATACACTTTATAAAAATTGCACTGAGTAATTCTTTTGTTACATTGAACACATGTATTGGCCCCCCCAGTTTCATTTGTAGAGTTGCCAACCTCCAGGTGGTACCTGGAGATCTCCCACTATTACAATTGATTTCCAAATGACTAAGATCAGTTCCCCCGGAGAAAATGGCTGCTTTGGAGGGTGGACTCTATGCCATTATACTCTGCCAAGGTAGAAGAAGAGTTGGTTTTTATACCCCACTTTTCTCTATGTTAAGGAGTCTCGAAGTGGCTCACAATTACCTTTCCTTCCTCTCCCCACAACAGGCGCCTTTTGTGAGGCAGGCGGGGCTGTGACTAGCCCAAGGTCTGTGACTAGCCCATGGTCATCCAGCAGGATTCATGTGGAGTAGGGCAAGCGTGTCCAAGACTTCTCAGGAAAACCGGGTATAAAGTACTGGGTCCAGACACGTAGGAGTAATTTCAGCTCATAGTTTATTACGAACATACACTCAAGCCTGGCATAGCAGGACCGGAGCCCTGCTTAAATCCGTGAGGCACACCACACCCAACACACACCCCGCTCCCCGTGACAGGTCATTTGCACAGTGTCCATACCCATAGGTTGGGCGTAGGATCCGGAGTAGCCAATAGGCTCGCTCTAGGATCCTCGCCCGCTATCGTTTCCGATCTTCAAGCTGCGCTTGTTCACCCGGCCACGTGTTTGCCCAAGCACATGTGGAGTCCTTGTTAGTACACAACACCAGGGGAAAATACCGAAACAATCCTGGATATCTTTGGGGATTACCGGGGTAGATTTGAAAACAACTGAGAGTTTTAAAGGGACTGCAGAAGACAGCCCAAGGATCAGCTGTGCCGGTGGGGAGCAGACTGTTCCTGTGGGCTCGGCTTGGGGCTGGCTTCTCCTGCAGCCTGGTTTAAACTAGGCTGTAGAAGAAGGCAGCCCCAGGACCCGCTGTGCCGCCTGCAGCAGATTGCTCCCTGCAGGCTGGGCTTTGTGCTGGCTTCTCCTGCAGCCTGGTTTAAACTGGGCTGTAGGAGAAGCCAAGCCAGCCCCAGGATCAGTCTGGCTTTAAAAAAAAAAATGGTATTTTTCTTCTTGGGTCTATTGGACCCATCCCAAAAAAGTTCAGGATTTCCGAAAATCCTGGGGATCTGGGGGTTTTCAGAATTCCCCCCCCCCCCAAAGTCCAGTCCAATAGATCCAAACTGAAA
>NW_015161412.1:1412370-1432380 GCF_001447785.1 Gekko japonicus | reverse complement strand
CCCGGGCAGGGCGGGGGTTCCCCTGAGCTCGGGGGCTCCAATTCGCCACCGGCCAGTTGGCCAATGGGGGAAGCCTCGCCCCCAAACAGCCCACTCCCATGGTGTCAGCATGATGATGTCACCCAGAAGCGATGTCATCATGCTGGGCATGTCACGTGGCAACACTCTAGCATTTTGACCAAAACTGTATGGTAACCATAGAGTTTTGGTCAAAATGCTATAGCGTCAGCGCATGACGTGCCCAGCATCATGACATCACTTCCAGGTGACATAATCATGCAGCACACATGCTTTGTGCGCACGCCAGAAGATCCAGGCATGGAGCCCAGAGCCCCCTGCCACAAGCCCGGTAAGACCTGGCAACCCTAGAAAAATACCAGTTAAAAAAATATTGCACACAACTAGGGTTGCCAAGTCCGGACTTACCTGCCGGCGGAGGACTTTGGGTTCGCTCCTGGTGTGTGCGTGCGCGCGCCGCATGCACATCACTTCCCTGTGACGTCATGACGCCAGGCACGCTGGGGGCAGGGCACAGCCATTTGAGGGGAAAACTCTATGTTTTCCCCGCAAATGGCTGTGCCCCGCCCCCAGCGTGCCAGGCATCATGACGTTACAGGGAAGTGACGTGCACGCGGGGGTAGGGTTTCCCCCGGGGCCCACGACCATCCGAGGGAAAAACATAGAGTTTTCACTCGGATGACCGTGGCCCCGCCCCCAGCGTGCCCGGTGTGGTTGCGTCACTTTTGGGTGACGTGCATGTCGGGGTGGGGTTCCCCCCGGGACCCGATCCGCCGCCGGCGGGGAACGGGCCTCTGGGGCGGGGGTTTCCCCGCCCCCCCGGGGGGACTTGGCAAGCCTAGGAGTACTTCAGATTTGTGTCTCTAGAACACCATCACCCTTTCACACCACCCCCACTATGAAAAGAATTTTGAAATCAAGGTGATGTTGCATGCATAGTTGGTGGCGCTATGGCATGGAAATCCAATTTTAAAAGTAAAAAATAAAGAACTACTCCAACTACTGTGCACACTTCTGGCCACCTTCTTGTAGCTCTAATGCAGGGGTCCCCAATGTGGTGCCCACCATCACCTTTTCTGGTGCCCAGCAAGTGTTTTTAGGAAGTGGGTGGGGCTGGGTAGACCTTTTGACCAGCAAGGCTTTCGATTGGCTATTAGAGATTTGATTGGCTGTGCAGATTTTTTAAAATGTTGCTTTGGCAGCAGCTGCTGCCACAGCACCCAAATCTACACTGTGTTACCAAAGTTAAGTTGTGAGAATCATTTTGTGGCTGGCTACACCTTCTGTAAGGAGCTGCGGTGGCTCAAGTAGTTAAGACGCTGAACTGCAGGCTGTCGAAGGTCAGTAGTTCAGCAGTTCGAGACCCGGGTGCTGCATGATGGCCTGGGTCCGACCTACCTGAGGGACCGCCTTTCCCCGTACATACCCCCAAGAGCACTTCGGTCGGAGACCCGGAGCCGATTAGTGGTTCCGGGTCCCCGAGAGGTAAAGTTGGCCGTGACAAGGGCCAGATCCTTTTCAGTGGCGGCCCCTGCCTGGTGGAACGAGCTCCCGGATGAGATCAGGGCCCTGCGGGACCTTATGCAGTTCCGCAGGGCCTGCAAGACGGAGCTCTTCCACCAGGCTTATACGTAGGGGCCGCCACTACTGCCACCACCACCAACGGTGGTAGTTACCAGCAGGGTCTGGAAAGCCCCGAATAATCTGGAGGTATAAGATCTACCTGGCAATAAGAACAATAGACGGGTTCGGACTTTCTAGTAGACAGCGATACCCCAAACTAAGGGCTGTTGGAAGTTATCATAAGAACAACTAAGACCATCTTGCCAAGTTGAAGCACTTTATTACTGTTATTGTTGAATTGCACTGTTATAAAAGTTATGGTTTTATTGGTTTTATGAATGGGCTATGCCCCTTGTAAGCCGCCCTGAGCCCGCTCGCGGGGTAGGGCGGGGTAAAAATACTTATAAATAAATGCGTTCCGTGCACCTTGGTGTTTAGTCATGCCGGCCACATGACCACGGAAACGTCTTTGGCTCTTCGGCTTGGAAACGGAGATGAGCGCCGCAACTCTAGAGTCGGATTCGACTGGCTTTCGAGCAAGGGAACTTTTACCTTTACCTTTACACCTCCTGTGGCAGCCATTTTGCAGCAGTCATTTTGTTGCTGCACCCACCATGCTGTGTCAGAATTCCAAAGGTGCCCACAACTTCAATACAGTTGCAGACCCCTGTTCTAACGTGTCAGAAGCCCATTTGCATCATCTTCTGTGGCAGTTACAAAAGCTTTTAAGGCTTCTAGCATGAGACTATCTGCAGAACGAATAGTCTACTTTTTCCCTCCTCTTCAACTTTTTGGCTTCCCTTTTTAAAATAATAGTAATAATAATAATCAGCCAGCTTCCTTGTCAGCAGACTTTCCCTGGCGTGTGTACCTGCACTCCATTCAGCCCAGCCCCCAGAGACGTTTGCCACACAGTTCTGAGAAGAAAAAAGTGGCAGATTTTTCAGTCTAACCGGGTCTGTACAACAGCTTTTTGTGCAATCTGTTCTGGCATGCATGCAAGGAGGGGCCACGATCTGAACTGTGAACTGGTTTTGAGTCCCATTTCTTTTGTTTAATTGTTCAGCATATTTTAAAAAATCGACGGTATTAAAAGGTGTGAAGAGTTTTAGTACACTGCCCCTTCTTAGTCTATTGCTCTTTCCCTTCTCTCTTTTTTAAAAAACCAGACCTTATTTTTTAGAAGAGGGAAGAAAATTGAAGAAAAATTGTGAACTTGTACCATGACAGTCTGCACCTGGATATATTATTAATTTTGTCCCCTAAAAAAGGGCAGAACTTGTATTCCAGAACTTGGCCTCTCAACAAGTCTTGACTCACTTGTTGTTGTGAAGAAACTGGCCTGGTCTAGCCATTTCTTGCCCTTCCAAATTTTGGTTCTCTCTGGGAAATGAAGGTCACACTGACTTGCATTTTCCAGAGGGAGATAAGGGACGAGATGGAGTCAGACGCAGATGCAAGTGAGATCATGGGCCTGGGAGCTTCAAGGCCAGAGGTTTTGCACTCACATTCAATTACATTAGCATAAGGAACCTTGGGTGTGGGTGAATTGCTTGATGGTGAGTACGTGCTAGATGCAGAAGTACATGGTCATGTGTTTTAGCAACCCACTTGATTGGCCAGATGGGAGCAGACCAGCTGCGAACAGTTTGTCATAAAGCAAGACCATTCATTCTAGTTTGGATCCTCCTCCCCTCCCAATGGGCTGCATTCCTTCTTGCCATCCTTTTGATTGTAGGTTGGGCCTTGTGCAGGCAGAACACCTGGTTCTTGGATTTTAGGCTCTGGTGTTCTTTCTGGAATCTGTACCTTCAGTCTGACCAGGTAACACCTTAGTCAGAGAACTAAAGCCTGAATAAATATGCTAGGATAGTTATTTAGTTTTATTATTTTCTTCCCTGCTTCGCACTGCTTCAATATTTGCATAGTTTCCCACATTTTTTTCAATAAACCTTCTTATAATCTTGTGCTGTTATTTGGGCTTGGGAGCTTCAATCTACGCCCAGTAGTTTGGCCTATTTTGGCTACAGCTGCCAAGTAATTGTTTGTGGAACTCAACTTGCAAGTGTCCTATCTTGCAGGGCTTTCTTGATTAGCACCCAGTAGAGCTGGAGACTTTGTCCTTCAGTCTCTCTGCTGAGAGTTATCTCAGAGGGGCTGATGGTAGCTCTGGGAAGTGAGGATTTGCTCCCTAGTCTTGTGTGTTTCTCTCTTGACCTTCAATGAAAGCCTTCTTGTGGGACAGGGGGGCTTTGACAGTCATTTTCTCTTCCCCATTTTTCCCGGCATACTGAACAAAGTGTGATGTATGTATATGTGTGTGTATATATATGTGTGTATGTGTGTGTATGTGTATATATATATATGTGTATGTGTATATGTGTATATATGTGTGTGTGTGTATATTGGGGAGGGCTCTGGCTTTATGATAAAGTACTTGCTTACCATGGTGAATATCCCACATTCAATCTCCAGAATCCCCAGTTAAAAGGTTCAGGTAGTAAGTGATGCAAAAGACCTGCACCTTGGAGAGCAGCTGCCAGTCAGAGTAGACAATACTGACATTCATGGGCCAATATAGCAGCTTTGTATGTATATTTGTTTATTTATAAAATTTATACCCTGCTCTTCTGCCCTCATCACAGCCACCAAGGCGGCTAACCAAAAACACATTTTAAAAACCATTAAAAACAAACAAAAACACACCATTAAAACAATTAAGACCAAAGCTCGTATGACAAATATAAAAACAGCCATCAAACAACCCACAAAACAGGAAAGAGGGATCACTGAGGGAGCGCCAGATGAAACAAACGTATCTTCACCCCATGGCAGAAGACAGCAACAGCAAGGGACAGATGAGTCTCCCCGAGGAGAGAGGTTTAGAATTTTGGTGTCATAGGGTTGCCAAGTCGACTTACCTCTCCGGTGGGGGACTTTGTGGAGGCTCCCGGCATGTGCGTGTGCGCGCTTTGCGCGCGCGCGCCGCATGTACGTCACAGGAAAGTGACGTCATGACGCCGGGCATGCTGGGGGCGGGGCCACAGCCATTTGAGGGGAAAACTCTATGTTTTCCCCTCAAATGGCTGTGCCCCAGCGTGCCCGGCATCATGACGTCACTTTTCTGTGACGTGCACGCGGGGGTGGGGTTTCCCCCAGAGCCCAATTCCCCGGGGGTGGAAATCGGGCCTCCAAAGCGGGGGGAAATCTGCCCCCCGGGGGGATTTGGCAGCCCTATGGTGTCATGACCGAGAAGGCCCTCTGCTGGATTGCCACCTGTCTAATCTCTGAAAGCTGGGGGCACCTGAAGCAGGGCCTTGGAAAATGACCATAGCAGTTAGGTACGTTCATATGGGAGCACATAAAACCAGACATGCCATTGGAAGGAAAAATCACAAAACTGCAACTGACTTATTTCAGCCATGTCATGCAGAAGAACTCCCTAGACAAAGCAATTATGCTTGGATTGGCCGCCAAAGAACATGGTGGCTAGACACCATAAAAGTCAACACCAGCCTGAGCATGGAACAACTCAAAGAAACAGTACAAGATCGGAAAACATGGAGAGAGCTGGCCCATAGAATCGCCAAGAGTTGGACATGACTGAATGGCTAACAACAACAAAAATCTATATGTAACCAGGGCATGCAGCACAGTGGCCCTATCTTTTCTGGCCAGAAAAGGCTGCACTTGGCTCATCAGCTGAAGCTAGTAAAAGGCACTCTTAGCCACAGTTGCCACCTGTTTATCCAGCAGCAGGCCTGGGTCCAAGAGCATCCCCAAACTACAGACCTGTTCCATCAAGGGAAGCGCAACCCCATCTACAACAGGTGACACTTTAAGTCCCAGAACCAACCTCCCACTCATCAGTAGCACTTCCATCTTATCAAGATTAAGCTTCGGTTTACTAGCTCCCTTCCATTCCAAAATTGCACATAAAACTAAAATATATATTTATTACAAAGCTGTAGAGAAACTACAGATTTCAATTCATGCTGAACAACATATCCGCATAAAACATGTAATAAAGCATATTAATAACAAGTGAGATATACTGTCACCACAACACTATCAAGGGGAAGAACCAGGGCTATTTTTGGGCAGGAACGCACAGGAACAGAGTTCTGGCTGGCTTCAGAGATGGCCATGCCCACTACAGCCAAAACCTCTGTGTGTGTGGCTACAGAGGGAAAGCCTGGAGAGCAAACCCCCCCCCCAGCGACTCCAAGGCGGGGGCCCCAGGGCCTCCCCATGCCTTCCCTGGCCAGTCCAAGGGCCGGCTTGCCTGAGCTCCCGACAGATGCGGGACACCCGGGCAAGCTAAGGGAAGGCAGTTTAAACTGCATTCCATTCCCTTGGGGGGGGGGCTTGCCTGGGCTCCCCAAAGAAAGGCATGGGTGTGGCCTAATATGCTAATGAGTTCCTTTCCTGCTGATGGGTGTGGCCTATTGTGCTAATGAGTTCCTGCTGGGCTTTTTCTACATAAAAAGCCCTAGGAAGAACAATTATACATATAATCTCCAATCCACTTTTCTGGTCTCAATGATAAAGTAGGGGCTTCCCAAGTTTTGTCTGCTGTCTCTAAACCACACCAATAGACAATTTGGCTGTTTGCCATATTCAGCATTTTGATAGTTATATAATTATTGGATTTTCTGAAAGCTATAATACACAGACAAACCCAACCCCACCTCACAGAGGAAATGCAGAGATGAAAGACATGAGAGAAGCAAACAGGCAAACCAAAGAAGACAGTCATCAATCCATAAGTAAACAGAAGGTTAACTAAATGATACTAGCTCTCAAGTCTGAAGTTTTTATGTCGGAGAGCAGAAAAAGATTCTATCAGATGGGCTGAATGCCAAGTCTATGTTTTCTCTCTGGGATACTAATGTATTGTGCTGCAAATAAATCATCTAATTTGAACTCATGATGAGTAAGATCGTTTGGATGTGTTTGGTTGGACCAAAATTATTTTGTACCAGCTTCCTAAAGAGGAAGCAGAGATAGATGTCCGGTACACTGCAGTTTTTGCCCTTTCCTGCTTCCACATGGCCTTGCCTCCCAAACTGGAGCTGATCTGGATGTCCATTTGTGCACTTTCTGACTTGCACCCTGCTTTGCTGTGACATTTCTGGAAAAACTGCAACCAAGGCAGGTTTGTACACTGTGTGGACAGGATGGCGCAATTGTTAAAATCCTGTCCACATCAGCACCATTTTACACCTATCATTCCCTCAAAGCCCTTTGTTGATGGGGTGCTGGTGAAATGCCAGCCATGAAAGGATGACCTAGGGAAATGGGGCAGGAAAACTCAGTGTGGATGGTCCATTGCCACTGCAAATGAATGTACAACAGAGAATCGTTGCCACATGGAAGCATCCTTTGATGTTGCCTCCAAAGTAAGGATGTGGCTGCCTATGAAATATTTCATAGAGATGATCTGAAATAAATGTTTAGGAGAACAGCGTTAGGATAACAGTGTTATCATGTGGTTCAGTATCCATGTTAGTCTCCAGAAGCACAAACAAGAAGGAGCTTTGTGGTCTCTTAAAGATTAACAGGTTCACTGTGGTATAAGCTTTAACTGACTACAGCCCACAACTAGATGCAAATTAAATGCAAGAGATGGATAGAAAACACATTTCTATACAAGGCTCAGTTATATATTAGGCAACAACAGTGAGCAGTTACAGATGACAATTCTGTATTCCTAGAGTAAATAGGATTCCTCTAGAGGTTTTATTTTGGAAGTCCTTTCATCCAAAACCTCTGTATAAATGGACATGTCCACCACATGTGAATTAAGGTACTTAGGGCTGAACATCCTCTCCAACCTATATTAGTGGAGGTGGGGTGTTAACATGGTTCCCTGAGCATATGCCGTTTATTAATAACCTTGAATATTAATTCCTTTGTGCACATTGTATAGGATTTCATAATGCTCACAATTAAACCCAAAAGCCATTTTTACAGAAACATCCCTGTTTCTAGCTGATTTCCCCAGATTTGCTCAAGGCTTGGAGGATGGTATAAATATGCATTTTGTAAAAGATGGAACCCCTCCCCTTTGCTTTCAAAGCTCTGTTCAGAATAAACTGTTAAAATCCAATCAGATATCTGCACCTGACTGAGCATAAGAGCTTTTGTTGATATGGTTGCCATGTGCCCACTAAGGGTGGGAGAGCTCCTTCCCCCAGTAGGCCTTGCCAACTGGCACTCATGTGGCCAGCAGGAGATTTTTTTTTTAAGTTTCCCATCAATGATAATGTGATGTCATTTCTGGGAGAACCTGGAAATGGCATCATGCTTCTCTGGGAAATGCTAAAAGCTCTGTGGTAAAACCATAGAGTTTCCGGTGATTCCTAGAGAAGCTCGACATCACTTCTGAGTTTTCCCAGAAGTGGTGACATGCTGTTGCTGATGGCTGCCCCCCATGTCCCCACCTCACCCTGTCTCCCACTGGTTGCCAGTCTGGGCCTGGCAATTCTAGTTGTTGATCAAATGTTGCACCCATAGAAGTTGATATCATTAATCTCAGTTGTTTTATAATCTCTCCCAAAAAGAAGTATAATTTGAAATGTGGTGTTGGAGGAGAGTTTTACAGATACTGTGGACTGTGAAAAAGACAAATAAGTGGGTTCTAGATCAAAGTAACCCTGCGCTTTCCCAATGACCAAACTGGAGGCTATCATACTTTGGTCACATTATGAGAAGACAAGAGTCACTGGAAAAGACAGTAATGTTAGGAAAAGTTGCAGGCAGCAGGAAAAGAGGAAGACCCAGCATGAGATTGATTGACTCAATAAAGGAAGCCACAGCTCTTAGTTTGCAGGACCCGAGCAAGGTTGTTAACGATGTGGAGGACATTAATTCATAGGGTCACCATAAGTCAGAAGTGACTTGACGGCACTTAACACGCACACACATACAAAGATGTATTTATGATAATCAATGAAACAAGCTAATTATTTTTTAACCTTGCTCATCCTTGATATTAGAGCCAGTTTGGTGTAATGGTTAAGTGCTCAGACTCTAATCTGGGAGAACGGGGTTTGATTCCTTACTCCTCCACTTGCAGCTGCTGAATGACCTTGGGAAAGCCATAGTTCTGTCAGAGCTGTTCCTGAAAGAGCAGTTCTTGAAAGAGTTCTCTCAGCCCCACCTACCTCACAGGGGAGGGGAAGGGGAAGGGGAAGGGAAAGGAGTTCGTAAGCTGCTCTGCGGGGTATAAATCCAATCTCTTGTCTTCTAGATACATTTTTGCCTCTCACAAAAGAGAAATGTTAAAGAAAGGAAGCTAGTGGAGACAGAGCAGGGTAATTTTTTTTCCATCCACCACTTCCAAACTTGGGGAATGGCTTTTGTAAATAAAAATTTACTATGGCTGTTGTGATGAACTAGGAAAAAAACACTCTGAGGGGAGGTAGTAGCAGAGGCTCACTCTGATTGGTGAGTCGCCTCCAGGACAACGGAAGCATCCATGAGGGGGCTGGGGGGGAAGGAGAGCTGACAGTTGGAAGGAAGGTTGGAGGTGTTCTTTTTGGAGAGAGTGAATCTAATGGAGGAGGGGGCCTTTTGAGTGGCTGCCTTCAGAGAGAAAACACTCAGTCTGGGAGACAGTGGCAGGATGTCCCAGAGAGAGGGGCAGAGCAGACTCCACTGAAGGGTTGTGTCAGAGTAAAAGGTCAGACCCAGGTTAAACAAGAGACATCCACTCACACAGGGGCTAGTTGGTATTCAGAGCCTAATCAGGGGAACCCTAGTTTATTGGTTGTATAACTTCATTTGTTCGTTGCCAACAGTTTGCTATTATAAAACCTTTTCCCATTTCCCTGCCTTTCGTTAAGAATAAATCTTTCCTCGTATTTCATTTTTAAACCCTGCTATTGGTGCCATTCTTTCTTACCTGTCGGGAAAGGTTTGGGCTCCTGAGGTTCCCTTTACCTGAGAAGGGGTTCTCACAGCTGTGTACAAATATGCCTCCCTTCAGGAACAATTGCATGATCTCTCATGGAAGGGCAAGTTTTGTTCCTCTGTGCCTTCACTCTTCTCCTGCCTCATACTCCAGTGCCCTCATGAATTGTTTGGGCAGGACTTCAGACATTTTAAAACCATTTTTAAAGGTACCTGGAAAGTTTAATCATTCATGTTTTTAACTTTGGACAAGCTAGGGGGGAGGAGTATAGTCATGATTACCACAATGGGTAGAGTTAGGCACTGTGGGCCAGCACTGCTGATGGCCAGCAGTGCCAGAGCCTTGCTTTGTGTTCTAGCTGAGCAGCTGAGGGCTGGTGTGGTGTAGTAGTTGGATGTGGACCTGGTACAACTGGGTTTGAACCACCCAATCCACCATGGAAGCCTGCCAGGTGACCCTGGGCCTCTCACAATCTCTCAGCCTAACTTTCCCTCACAAGTTTGTTGTTGTGAGGATTAAGTAGAAGAAGGGGGAACCATGCAAAAAGCTACTTGGAGTCCCTGATCAGGGAGAAAAGTGGGGTATAAATACAACAAGTTAAAAAAGTTAAAAGCCTGAAATGCTTTTAATTTCACTTCAAGCAAGATTAGGGAGAGGCGTAGGTCTAATCTCCTCTGTGCCACAGTCGTTGTCTCAAGATGGCAGCAGAGGAAGCACACCCTGCCTGGAGGGACTTGCTGACTGGAGGGTTCAATAAGAACCAAGCCGGGAATTCACTTACCAGGAAATTATCTTGCTCTTACTGCTCAGTGGCCACCCACAGCAAGATAGTATCTCTTCCCACATTAATATTTAATTTTTTTAAAAACAAACATGCAAATTTAGGATGGGAAGGCATATGCATGTGGGACATATATTATTTGGGACTGTGGAGAAGCTAAGAAATGAAATGGAGCTGGTCCCACTAGAATGTATGTGAACACACGTTCCGCTGGGCAGGATAATTGTATGTCAGCATCTATGCCACTTCCTCTCCCCCACAACTGCTACAAAGTGAAATAATTACACATGTAACAAAAAATGTGGTGGGGTGGGAAGCCATCACAAAGTCATTGTGTCCCTGCAGAAACTGAAATTTAAGCAGTCCGTCTTTTAAGTTTTTAACAGCATACTTCCTAAACAGGATTATACCTTTCTAAGCCTGTTGACCAATGACTTAGGCCTCCTATCTACTACCCCCATCCCAGTTTCCCATCCCCAGGGAATTGAGAAGCAGGACAAAAAACCCTGCCTCTATATAGGAACACTCTAGGAATTTCCACAGTGTCTATGGTAGAAACCAGAAGAGGCAGCCTAGAGCATCACCTGGAAGTGACCTCACATCCTTCCCAAAATCCACCTCCTCAGGCACTGCCCCCCAAATCTCCTGGCATTTGCTGGGACAGCGTTGGGAACTCTAGTAACTCTGTTTAGGACTACACTCCAAAATATATTAAATAATGTTATTGACAAGAAAATGCATTTGCATAACATTAGAAATAAATGCCCCATGGACTATCAGACTAGACTGGACAGTGCATGAGAAGGTTTTCTCTGGCTAATTTGTTTTGCATTGTTTATTGGGTGTATAGAATTCATTTTTTAGCTTCCGAGGTGCTTCTTTGTTTTTGTAAGGGACTGATTGAAAACCATGTCAAAACTTATAATAAAGTGGGATGGGATTTTTTTTTTAAAAAAACAAGTAATTAAAAAGTGCCAGTTTCCTTCTTAGTGAGCAACTTGGTAGAATGTTGCCTGCATAGCTTTCCTTATTTTATTTTTTGAAAGTAAAAGAACTAAGCGCAATTCCAAGCAAAGTTACACACTTTCCTGGAAGTCAGTGGGCTTAGAAGGGTATAACTCTGCTTAGGATGACATTGGTAGAGATTTACTTATTTTAAAATGAAAACTGATAATCTAGCAAAGGGGTCTGGAATATCTCTGGATGGACCAGGTTCCTACAGGCTTCCCTCCTTGGCTACAGCCTGATACATATTCAGATAATCTCTACCCATATACAATACTCAGGAGGGGCCTTTGACCCCATCTCTTGCCTATATTAGGAACACAAGCAAAGTCACTCTCATGCAGCTTTTGAGAGGGAACACTATTTCAGATCTAGATTTGAGTCCAGTAGCGCCTTAGAGACCAACAAGCCTTTCAGGGTGCAAGTTTCCAAGAGTCGATGCTCCCTTCGTCAGCTCTGAGTCAAATCTAGCTCTTCTACTGCAGACTGGCACGGCTGCCCTCTTGAAACCTTCTTTCAGGCCTGCTCTCTTGTTTGTTTTTATTAATATAAATGTTAGCTTTAATTAGCAAATATTTGCATGATTTTTAAAAAACAACAGACTGCTTTGACCATTTATAAAATTGTTGGCGAGGTTGGCAGGGGTAGTCCTATCATGGAGAGAGTTGGCTGGCTCAGATTTAAAAGGCAGCAAGTTGTCGGGGAATTTACGTTCTTCTTTTTTTCAACTGGGGAGGATGAGGAGGAGCCATTTGGATTTTACAGCACAGGCGTGACAAATCAAGCACTGGGAGGTGAAATTCAGTCGACTGACTGTGGGCTGCCATTTTCCTTGTTCGAAAAATTCCAGCCTGTTAACTCAGATTTTTAAAAAAAATAAATAAAAAGAGTACAAAATACTGTGACGTGGTTGCTACATTTCTTGCTTCCCTGGCAACATGCATCACGTGGGGGTGCTCACAATGGCATTTTTGCACTCCCACTCTGGGAAATGGAATGGAGATGGATTTTACCAAATCATCATATCCTGTGTAAGGAGAAACCTCCTCTATGGGCTTAACTTTCCCTGATTATGCAAACAATAGCACTACCAACATTTACTGTACATGTCAGGCTTGTAAAATGTTCTCTTTCCTCATTTCCACCTCCTCCCTACTTTTCCGGTAAATGCCCTAAGTCTCTCCCCCACGATAAAGACCAGGCAGCCTCTATCACTTTTCTAAATAGCTCAGAACAGTTAACAGGTTCCACCCAGTCTAGTGAGTCAGCAGCCTTTGCTCAGCATCTTTGGAGATCGCAGAGTTCTGTTTCCTGTTCAGTCAGAGTGGGAAACCAGAAGGATCTTGCAGCTGCCTGAAGGGCTCCATGTGCAGAAACGCAATCATGGGGATGGAATAGCAGGATGGTATGATTCTAAAATACACACAATACTAGAGGTGGAGGAAAATGGGCAAGGGCCCCGGAAAGATCAAGGGCAAGTAGCCACAGCTATTTTTCTCTCTTGCACGTTTAAAAATGCTCATTCTCAGAGTTGCAACCTGGCAAGTTGTGGCAGCTCTACCCAGGGCCGGCTCGCTCACTAGACTCTCACCTAGAGCGGGGCCATCATGGGGGCGCTGGACTGAGGCCTCCCTCCCCCCTGCCAAAAGCCCCCCGCCCCGAGCAAGTCCCAGGCACTGCAGCGCCCCACCTCCGCCTCTTTCCTCCGGTGAAATGGACAAGCTCCAGGGCTTTTTTCCCCTCCGGTGAAATTGACAAGCATCCCTGCTTTTCCCTCCACTGAAATGGACAAGTGCCTCTGTGAAATTGACACTACCAGTGCTGCTGCTTTTCCCTCTACTGAAATTGACAAGCACCTGGGCTTCCCGCCCCCTGAAATTGACTCTACCAGAGCCCTGCTTTTTCCCTCTGCTGAAATTGACAAGAGTTTTTCTGCTTACCCCTCCGGGGCTGGGCTGGTAACTGCACCCTTGGATCACCCTCTTTCTTTGGCGGGGGTTGTCCCTTCCGGGCAGAGAAGAGAAATCCTGGTGAGGATCCAAAGTGCGCCTTCCCAGCCGGTGCCCTACCGGAATTGGGTCCTACAGAGGTGGGCGTGAATCATGCCCCTGTGTCGCTGGGGCCCGGGAGACATCTGGATGTGATTCCCCTTTTGCTGAGGGCAGACCTCCCACCTCCAGTGGGGTCTCTGACCACGTGTCCAACCTGGCTGTGAAGCCACTTCAAAGGAACTGTTTACACGTGTGTGTCTACGTTACAAGGCCTCGCCCGCCTGAACTTCTGGATGCCTCCTGCTGTTCTCGCACTAGGCTTCTTTGGACTCGCTATTCCAACTGCGGTTGCCACCCGCAACTACTTGCCTGCCTGCCTTTCCTCCCCTTGGCCTGAGCGATCCGCTTCGTGCATTCCCAGAGGGGGGGCTGCATGGTGCCGGCGCTTCCAGGACGCCGTTGGTCCCAAGCCACGATCAGGGCCTGCCTTCCGAGCCAGTGGGGGTGGGGGCCCAAGCCGATGTGTAGTTGCTGCTTGGAACCAAGCCCCCAAGGGAATGAGAGGGTCTTTCATCCAGTTGGGAAGCCAGGGAGCCACGCTGCTGTCTTTGCTATCAAGTGACTGAGGACATGGAAGAAAGTCTTCCTTCTTTCCAGGCCCCGCCTGCAGGTTGGCAACCCTGGAATTGGTGGGGTGCCAAAAGGTAGCCTCGCCTAGTGTACAAAAAGACCTGGAGCCAGCCCTGACCCTACTATGCAAATAGCGCGGGGGGGGGATCCAGTTTCTACTGCATCATAAGAATGTAAGAGCCCTGGTGGATCAGCCCAGTGGTCCATCTAGTCCAGCATCCTGATCCACATGGCAGCCAACCAGATGCCCTGGAGGGCCAGCAAACAGTGCACAGAGACCAAGGCCTTCCCCTGATTTTGCCTCCTAGCACTGGTATTCAGCAGCTTACTGCCTTTAAATATGGAGGTTTCCTTTAGTTATCATGGGTAATGGCCATCGACAGACCTTTTCTCCATCAGAGCCAGTTTGGTGTAGTTGTCTGGTTAGGAGCATGGACTCTAATCTGGGAGAATTGGGTTTGATTCCCCACACTTCCACATGTGACTGCTGGTGTGACCTTGGGTCAGTCATGGCATTTCTTTCAGAGCTGTTCTTGAAAGAGCAGTTCTCTCAGAGCTCTCTCAGCCCCACCTACCTCACAGGGTGTCTGTTGTGGGGACAGGAATCCTTCAGGTAGTGAAGGGTGGGATATAAATCCAATCTCTTCTTCTTCATCATCAACCCAGCACTGTGTCCTTTACATAAAATTTAGCAGACTGGGCCTGTGCAGTAGTTTATCACATAGTTTTGCCCATGTTGTTGCTCTGCATTCTTTATTGGCTTCATATATACCCTGCCTTTCTCCACAATGGGGACCCAAAGTGGTTTACATCATTCTTCTCTCCATTATATCCTCACAACAACCCCATGAGGTTGGTTAAGCCGAGACAGTGTGACTGGCCAAGTTCACCCAGGGAGCTTCCACAGCACAAGTGCGGATTCAAACCTGGTTCTCCCAGATCCTGGTCCAGCACTCTTAATAACCACCTCACCATGCTGTTGTTGTTTTGTTGCACATGCCACTTACTGTGGAGGTTGCCATCTCTACTTCCCCATATTTTTCACATAGATGGGCATTTGTTCTAATAATCTGTGGATACTGCTGCTGAACTTGGATGTAAAGCTGCCTTATAGTGAGTCAGGTCATTGGTCTATCAAGGTCAGTGTTGTCTACTCTGACTGGCAGCAGCTTTCCAGGGTGGCGGTCTTTCACATCACCTGCTACCCAGAGGTCAATTCGGGGGGGATCGTGGGGGATCGCAGTTCCCCCGGGTGAGGTGTGGGGGGCGGGGCACACAACGAAGCCCCACCCCCTGCTTCCGTCCCTCATTCAGCCAGGAGGAGGCAGGAGAAGAGGGAGGGTAAGTTGATTCCTCCACGCCTCTCCCCACCCCTGCCTGCCTGGGGCCAGGGAAGGCCTTGGCGGGGCTTCCTTGCACTCCCGCCAGCCTTGCAGGTCCACTGCCGGGCCTTATGATGTCAGAGGGTGTGGCATATGCTAATGAGTTATGCTAATGAGTTCCCCTAGCTCTTTTTCTACGAAACGACCCCTGCTGCTACCTGATCTTTTTAGCTGGAGATGCTGGGAATTGAACCTGGGACCTTCTGCCTGCAAAGCAGATGCTCTACCATGGAGCCAATGTCCCTCACTGAAATTCCAAACATAGTCATAGCCAAGGTCTTATATAATGGAACAGTTTGTTGTCCCTGTTTTCCAGATTTAACAGTATCAAATGGTATTTAGGTTCTTTAAAGATTGCAATAGCATTTCCCACAAGGTTTTAAAATATCGTTTATATGTTGATGTTTTTGAAGTGTTTCTGAGAAAAGTTGACTGAGTTCTGTAACTATGTTTGCTTGTATGCTGTATGACAAAAGGGTTCGGTTTGGTGTGCATCTGGAGAGAGAGCTGAGTACGGCAGCCATCGTCAAAGTAACAACAACAACAACAACAACCAAGGGCTATTAATGCTAGCACTTTATGTCATCAATTGGTTGTAGTATGGTTTTAAGTGTTCTCATTGTTTTTACTGTAATTTATGTACTGTTTTATGTAAGCCGCCCTGAGCTGGCCTCGGCTGGGAGAGCAGGACAGAAATCTAACAAATAAATAAATAAATATAGGCATTTTGATTTTAAAGTGTAAAATTAGTGTTTTAGGGGATTTCCCTCCTCATTTCCCCCCATTTTTCAGAAGGAGCACACACGATAGAGACACAGTTTTAAAAAATATCTCAAAATCTGCTTGTGTAAATAATACTGTGTAGAGAATGTGCATTGATAATTTAAATGATCCACAGCTGGGGCTTGTTTCAGTGTCTCATCCAGCCCTCTACATCAGTACAGAAAGATCCAGGAAGTAGTGATAAAATGCTGCTGCAATACGTGGAGAGATAGGTAGAAGTAACATCTTCACACCATAGCAACAGAACAAGTCAGTAACTAGGGGTGGAGCAACAACAACCATGGAACACTGCAAAACCAGCCATGGTCACCTGTATTGCAGTAATTCAGCACACATTTAAGAAATGAGTCAACTTTCCCACGTTTCCCATGTGGTAAACTGGTTGTCCGTATTCACCTGCTGACATCAATGGAAGCCACGGGGCATCCAGCAAGTGTGCACTTTGAGAGTTTGTGTGTATCTTCAGATTTCTTTCCTTCTCATATGGTCTGGAGAAGTACCATCGATTTCAGTTGCCAAGCATTTGTGCATCATGGTTTCAGTGATCTAAAAAACCCCAACTCATTGGAGTACCATTGGCTAGCACATGCCTTAATGTTAGAGAATAAGCCTGATATTTGCTTTATGGACTATTTATTGCTACACACAATGGACTGTGCATACACACATAGGCTCAGAAAGCTGTACACTTTAGGTCACCTGTTGTGATGCCACACATAGAGGGTGCCTGCACATACCTTACATGTAAATAAGGTTTCAGCTACACAGTTACCCAGCCTGGTGAAGAAGCACAAACCTCCATTATTGTGAGCAATGAAACAACAACTCTAGGAGGAAACAGCCCCCATGACGGAGCTCCTTGTAGTCACGTACTACCCATCACTTGCTTTGTTCCTGAGATGGAATTTCCTGCCATATGGACATTTGGTTACCAATGGAATGGCCAGCTTCATCAGCACTACAATGGAGCATCCTGACGCCTAGGTTTCACACCTGTCCAGATGCCATACTCGGAGTAAGGTTTTAGGTTACAATATTGGCCACCCCTCTTAGGTAACCTCCCCTTCCCACATGCAACCAATAGGATTGTTTTTGGGACGGACTAACAGGTAGGTGGGTCAAGAGGTTGGCAGTTACCACCCATCTCTTGGACCCCCTATAAAAGGAGAGAACCAGTCACCTGGCCCCTCCTACTTGATCAACCCGCAACAACCCCTGTCTGCTTTTACTCCCCTTGAGTCCCACTTGCTATCCCCAACCCTTGCCTCTACTTTGATCTCTTGATCTGCAGTCAAGAGACCCACACGTTCTGGCTGGTTCTGGTCGTGTGTGAATTCCTTTGTTTTCCATTTCTTCCCATCCATTCTTCATTGGAACAACCAAAGCTGCAAGACAGATAAGTATCGCCCACCATCACCCCTACCTGCTAATGCAACCATGCTTATTTCCAACTGTAATTATTAGGAACTTGATTGAATGTGTGAGTGCATCAGTATTGTTTGTATGAGATATATTTTTAAGCAAAAGACATCTATTTTAACCACAACAGCCTCGAATCCTTTACTGGTAACCCTTGGTGGGAACAGGACCTTGGTATAAACTGGCAAGAACCCATTTATAAATTGCCAATTGCTGTAAATAAAGCAATTCAGCTAACATTAAAGGTGGCTGTATCATAGAAACAAGAGCTGAAATAGGATAGGGCTAAAAATGTGGCCCCAAAAGACACCTCCCCTGCCCTAAACTACCAAGAGCCACCATAAAACATGAATAACATAAGAATCTGCCTTATACTGAATCAGACCACTGGTCCATCAAGGTCAGTAGTATCTATTCAGACTGGCAGTAGCTCTCCAGGGTCTCAGGCAGAGGTCTGTTGTCTCCTGGACCAAGATGCCTTCTAGGCCTTTCTCATACCATCCAGATCCAACCACCATATAAACCCAATCACATGACTGGCCCAGCTTCACAAGCAGACTCCAGGGTGACCTGAATTTTCTACCCCTGTTCCTTCCTCTTGGCGGTCCTATCTAATTCAAAGGCAGGCAGAGAGATTTATAGAGGAAAGGTTCATCACTGGCTACTAGCCACAGAGAGCAAAGGTAGTTAATCTCTGAACAGGAGTGTTAGGTGGCAGCATCAGGAAAGGCTAGGCCTCTATGCCCATTTGTTGGCCCTCCAGAGCAACTAGTTGGCTGCTGTGTAAAACAGGGGCCCTTTCTGCACTCTCCTTTTAATCCATGTTCACTGTGGTGTTCTCCAAGAAATTCTGCACTAAAATCGAATTCAACCTTCTTTTTACTCGAGGTTTCCACCCCCCATTCTGCACTAAAATCAATATCAACCTTCTTTTTATTCTGTGTTTTCCTCTCATTCTGCATTATCTTACCTCCCTTCAGTTTCAGCCTGCTGTTGCGCAGGGTTATTTGGATGCTGTTTTGCCGTGGACTTTAATTGCCTCGACTCAAACACTGAGAAAATCCTGAGTGTCAAGCAAATGCAGAAAGGACCAGGAATATGTTGGACTGATCACTGATCTGATCCAGAAAGGTTCTGGTGTAGTGGTTAAAAGCCGTAGACTCTAATCTGGAAAGCTGGGTTTGATTCTCCACTCCTCCACATGAAGCCTGCTGGGTGACCTTGGGTCAGTCACAGATCTCTCAGAACTCTCTCAGCCCCACCTGCCTCACAAGGTGCCTGCTGTGGGGAGAGAAAGGGAAGGAGACTGTAAACTGCTTTGAGACTCCTTAAGGTAGGGAAAGGTAAAAAAGGTAAAGGTTCCCTTGCTCGAAAGCCAGTTGAGTCCTTCTCTAGGGTTGCGGTGCTCATCTCTGTTTCAAAGCCGAAGAGCCAGCGCTGTCCGAAGACGTTTCTGTGGTCATGTGGCCAGCATGACTAGACGCCGAGGCGCACGGAACGCTGTTACCTTCCCACCAAAGTGGTACCTGTTTATCTATTTGCAATTTCTTGCTTTCGAACTGCTAGGTTGGCAGGAGCTGGGGCCAGAGACGGGAGCTCACTCCGTCATGCGGCAACTCTGGTCTCGAACTGCTGAACTACTGACCTTCCACAGCCTGCAGTTCAGCGTCTTAACCACTTGAGCCACCGCAGCTCCAAGGTAGGGGAAAGCAGGGTATAAAAACCACCTCTTCTTCTTACGTTCACCTGGAATTTATACTCTCTGACACTTCCAAATATGAGTGGTCTGCTCAAGCACAGGGTGGAAAAGACAATTTGTTCATGACATATTTCCTTATTTTCTCATTTATTATTCCTGGACATTGTCCAGGATTTCTGGACATTTAAGTCTTTGTGACCCTTATTTGCAACTAACTAAATTCACAAATCCCATTTGCACCTGACAGTTTGCCAACTGGTCAGACTTGTTACTGGTCCAGTCAGGAAGGACATTTGTTTGTGCACACTGCTATGTACAGGTTCAGAGAGCCTGAACAGGGGCCGGGCTGTGGCTGAGGGGTAGAGCACCTGCTTTGCATGCACAAGGTCCAAGGTCCAGTTCCCGGCACCTCCTTTAAAATGACCGGGCAGTACGTGACACCGAAGGACCTCTGCCTGGGACTCTGCAGAGCTGTTGCCACAGTCCTAGGAAACACTGACCTTGACCGTTGCATCCGTTTCAGTATGAGGCAGTTTCATAAGTTCATACCGTATATACATCACTCCGAAGCTGTTCCCTTCCCTGTCACAGGGGAGAGACACTCTGCACAAGTTCAGAGGCCGTCTGCTTTTAGCAAAGCACGCCCTCCAAGCAGAAACGGGAAAGCCATGCTCAGCAGCAGCAATCCAGAGAGATCACGAGAGCGGGTCTTGGGGGCTGCAGTCCTAGAGCCACTTACTCGGGAGTAAGCCTAGCGGAACTCCGCGGGGCTGACTTCCGACGGCACGGGCCGAGAGAGGGGCTGGGGGGGGGGGATGCCA
>NW_015161412.1:1392779-1412096 GCF_001447785.1 Gekko japonicus | reverse complement strand
GGGCAAATGGAGACCTGAAGGGTTGCTGCGGCGGCGGCAGTCTCAGTCAGCGGGCGAGCCCGGCTCCAGACGCCTCCCTCCTCCCGCAGGGCGGTCTGTACAAGCTCCGAGTCGCCGTCGCCTCCGGCTGTGGTTGCTGGGAGAGCAGGAGCCGCCTCCGCCTGCTCCATTTAACCGGCAGAGGAGGAGGAGGAGGAGGAAGGCGGCTGCTGCTGCTACCGCTACCGCTACCGCTACCGCCACCACCACCGGGGAGACGTTTTCCCCTCCGCCGGAGGCACCTTCTCGTTGTCTCGGAACCTTCCTGGACCTGCTTGGCCTCGGAGGGCCTGCAAAACAGGGTGGCACCCAACTTGCTCCTCGCAAGGAGCCCGCCTGAGCCATGCGCTGCCTTTGGTGCGGGGAAGTTTCCAGATGGCTCCTGGGCGACTGCTGACTTCTCCCCCCCTCCCTCCTCTGCAAGGTTCCTCCTGCCGCTGCTGGAAATCTCTAATGTGTGTGAAATTCTGAAGAGCCCCCACCCCACCCCACCCCCCGCGGACAGACAGAGTTCCGGGCACCCCAGAGACTGAATGAGCGCCCTATAGCGCCGTGTCTTGAGAAGGGGGGGGGGGCGCCCTCTTGGCCGCTTGTGTCTCCGCCGTTCGCGCTCCTCCTCGATTCATTATTATTAAATTATTATCTGAAATAACTCTGGTGAAGAGGAAGGGAAGATGCAGACCTTTCTGAAAGGGAAACGGGTTGGCTATTGGCTGAGTGAAAAGAAAATCAAGAAACTGAATTTCCAGGCGTTTGCGGTGCTTTGCAGGTAAGCGAAAACCGACTTTCGGAACTCCGACGTCGTCATGGGTTACGGGTGGGGTGGGAGAGGTTAAAGGAGTCCGTCCCCCCCCCCCTTCCCCTCTGGGATTCTCTGGCTTGATCCTCCTTGGCCTTTTCCTCGCTTCCTTTAGGGAAGCCCGTTCAGACGGTGGGCCTTTTGCCTCGAAAACATCTTCTGCTTAGCCAACGAATGTGCGGTTTGTCAGACCTTGGCGATTGCCTCTTGGGAAAGCGAGCCTTGACACCTTCTCTCTCCCCGAACAAGGTGAAGCCTTGCTTGGCACGAGGAGGATGTGAGAAACGTTATAATTTTGCTAAGCTCCCTTCCCCATTCCAATATAACTAAAGAACAGTGAGGTAAAATGTGAGGCTTTGGGTATTACAGAGACACGTGCAGGATTTAAACAAAAACAAACAAAAAGAAACACTGAGGGAAGTTACAGATTTGGTTTGGATTGCTTAGAAATTTCTTGTGCTGTAAATGCTATAATAGGAGCTGGTCCATGAAGGCAGTTGAATGTAAGCCAGAGGGGAAAAACCCACAGGTAAACAGGGTAATAAGATCTGGGGGTTTTGTGTAGGGGTGGAAGCAGTGTATGTCTATGCTGTTTTGTAGAGTTAAGCATCGGCTGCAATCCTAAACACACTTAATAGGAAGTAACTGAATTTAGAGGGATTTACTTCTGAGTATACATGCTTAGGCTTGTACTGGTAGAGTATCGGTCCATTCGCTCTCCCAGTATCTTCTCTTGGTGACACATTCTTTATCTTCTCCCTTAACATGTAATGCTATCAACATATGTGTTAGTCTTAGATGGGCCTGGTTTGGCTTTTTGGGAAAAGCCTAGGAATACGAATGATTTTTCCTAACTCTGTGTCTTTGCTGTTTGTGATCTGAGTAAACTTCCACGTTCTGTTTTTGAAAGCTTCTTGGTCTTATCAGTTGTTAAGGACAAGATGGACTTTTGCTTGGGAATTAAAGTGACAACACTAAATGGCTCCCACTAATAAGAACTGAACTAATGAATGAGTTGATTGTCTTGAAGTGGAACATGAGCTATTGAGGTCTACTGTATCTTAGTCCGGCTGCAGACACTGAAGGTCTCATGTGGGCATTTTTGGTGACTTATGAATGGTTAAAGAGTAATGTAGATCTTGTCTGGTCAAGAGACAATTCTCACATAAAGATAATTATTTTCCATGATTCCCATTCCGGGTAGTTCTTTCTATGTCGCTTATTACCCCTTCCTGACCTGCTGAATTCCCCAAGTCAGTTATGCCAGATAAGATTTTCAGCTAAAAGCAAATGAGCACAATTGAGGCTTTATTGTTCGACACCCAGAAAACATTCTGAGTGGGCTGCTATTCCAAGACTATCTTCCTTGCTACTTTTAAGAATGATCGTGATCTCCTCTTGAAGTGTCTAGCTAGATTTCACAAGTACTTTGTCACAAAAATGTAAACGCTGAATTTTCAAGTTCTTTTTGTGAGGGGCAGAGAAAGTTAATCAAGTTTTCTGGGCCTCCTGTTGCAGTTGTGAACTTTGGTTGAAAGTGGGAGATGGACTGAGGGGGACACTTAGTCAGCCTACTAGAGAGGATGACCTGGGAAGCCGAGCAGAGCTTTGAAAGGGTAAAACGTGTGCGCCACCAGGGTATGGTGAGGGCATCTTTTCACTAGGCAGAATGGGGTACTTCGGGCTCTGAAGATTGGCTTGGGACCTTTCCCTCCAAAAAAAGGAGTTCTGGACTAACATTGTCAATATTATTCAGGCTTATACAAGTCCTTGAATGTTACTTGTATACTTGAAGTTAATGGTTCCTAGCATCTTTGGTATGGTGACCCACATGCCCAAATTAACTTGATAAGATGACCCAACCAGGGCTGGCCCATAATTTTGGCATTTTAGGCAAACTGTGACCTTAGCACCCATCTAGTTCAGCATTCTACTTCCTAGAGTGGCTAACCAGATGATTTTGAGAAACCAAGAAACATCACACAAAGGGAGCAGCTTCCCCCACTATGACCTTCCGACATAACACAATCTTTGCTTATGGAGGTTACATTCCAGACTTTGACCACCCTCTCCTTCTCCATTTCACCCCTTAATCCCTGCTAAGAGTCTAAGAAACAAACTCGAGTATATGCAGTGAAGAAAAAATACCAACTACTGTATGGCATGGAAGGTACTGTTTCCAGGGTTTGGTCTCCAAAATACAAAAGAGTGTAATGGAAAAGGCAGTGGTGGCCACGAGGGAGGGTTGGCCCACAACCCACTTTTGGGTCTCAACCCATGGGTTGGGAAACACTGCTTTAAATGATAGGGAAGGCCCATCTGCTGTGTGATAATTCTGTTGGGTGGGTGACTGCTTTTTCTTTATTTTATTTTTTTTTCTTTGAAAAGTCTTAGGGTAGTACCTCATGTTTCTTCCTTCTGAACTGGGGTTAGCTTGATGCAGGTCCTTGGTGAATGCTTATCTGGTCATGCCTTAACAGTGTTGCTGCTTTTTCAACTGCACCTCTCTTTAGATCTTAGCAGTTTATTTAGGAAGTTGATCTAAAAGATGGACATTGGGGTGGTTTTATCCCAACTAACAGAGGTCCAACTTCTCCCTCAGTCATTTATGGGTGATGGTACTGTGTGGTCTAGAACTCTTGCCAGGGGGGGCGGAAGGAGTTACAGGAGGATTAAGCATCCCTCCCTCTGCTTAACTCTGAAAATCGCCTCACTTAATGTCATGGTGCAGAAGCCAAGGCTGCGATTTCAAAATACAAGATGGAGGCAGATTGTCTAGTTGTGTCTTAAAATGGTTTTTTGTAGCAGCTTGATCTCATTCTTGCTTCAGACATGTTTTGGGGGGGAGGGGCGTTCTTGCCACTCTTAATATTTCAGGAGCAGTTCCTGAGTGACTGCCTCTGTGGCTTAGACATGCTTGCGGCTTTGTAATTAGGTTGGAGGCCAAGATTGTCATCTCTCTCTTCATTTATTCATTCATTCTCATCCTGTTCTTCCTTCCTCAGAGGACCTCAAGGCAGCCAGCATGGTTCTTTTCTTCTTTGTTTCATTTTCACAATAATAACTCTGTGGGACAAGTTAGGCTAAGAGAGAGAGTGAATGGCTCAAGGTCACCCTTTTGTGGCCAAGAGAGGATTTGAACCCTTGTCTTCCAGTCCTGCTCTGACTCTAGCTGCTATACTACATCAGTCTTTACCATTTTTCCGTACCTGGTATATGACACTTTCTCTGCTGGCAAGCTTCTAAGCACATGAAGCTGCCTCATACTTAATCAGACTAGTGGTCTATCCAGGTCTGTATTACCTACTTGACTGGCAGGGTCTCAGATGGAGGTCTTTCACCTCACCTATAACCTGATTCTTTTTGAGGTAGGAGTCAAATAACACTACTAAAGTGTCCCCACCTCCAATGCATACAATTAGTATCTAGTTTTTGGCAGTTAACTATAGCTGGCACATTTGAAATGTCTCCTCTTTCCCCATTCTTCTGTCCCTGAAATCAATATCAGTGTTACAGCACAGACTAATAGTGGCCAGTCTTTCTGGAAACTGTGGCACAGGACAAGTTTAAGATGTGAAAGAGCTCCACTGTAGTGTGATTTGTGGTATATAGTCATCCCCCAGTATAAAAAGGTAATGGTTCCCTTGCTCGAAAGCCAGTCGAGTCCGACTCTAGGGTTGCGGTGCTCATCTCCGTTTCAAAGCCGAAGAGCCAGCTCTGTCTGAAGACGTTTCCGTGGTCATGTGGCCGGCATGACTAAACACCAAGGCGCATGGAACGCTGTTACCTTCCCACCGAAGTGGTACCTATTTATCTACTTGCAATTTCTTGCTTTCGAACTGCTAGGTTGGCAGTTCTAGTATACCTCTCTCCAATATCTTAGGGCAATTCTGTTCATAATGATGGAGAGCAGATAGGATAATAGATCTCATAAGCCCATGGGGCTCCCTGTATCTTTCTGGGAGCAATACTGTCTTAAGACACCTGTAGCATAATAGTGTAATTAAACTGGCATTAAGACGCTAGCCATTGTATCTAATAAACTGGAGCTGGGAACAGGCTTGATCACAAGGTGGGGGGGGGAGTGGGACTTCAGACATCACACCAAAGTAATTGGATTTCTCTGCTTAAATAAAAAATACAGCTTATGTACATTTTGCTCCTCGTGAAAACAACTTTCTAGTTAATGGTGGGTTTGAAACAAGGTGTACATTGTGGTCTCCCTGAATACTGGCCAGTGTTTCCACCTGTTTCCTATCAGTCTCTCAGGATATGAGTTTACCTACTTTATTAAAATTCATCCAGATTTCCTACATAATATTGGTTCATGATTGCTTTATTTTCTGGATCATAACATTTAATCTGGCGAGGGTGCGGGGAGGGTTCCCCGTTAGCTGCTTGTGAGCAGTTCTCACTTAGCTTTTAATGAACTTGGACATGCCCACCCTTTTAAGGCTCTCATTAAATGTCATTTTCCCTGGCTTCCAGACCATAGTTCAGGGAGCGTGCCTTCCTTTTCTAAAACTATTTTTTGTGAGTATTGTGTGTGTGTACGCTTGTGAGTTCAGAAGTCGTGGTGACTTCTAGCAACCCCTAGTGGGGCTAGGATGTTTCAGAGAGGTGGCTTGATAACCTGCCTCTGCGTCCCGGCCCTGGTATTCCTTGGAGGTCACCCTTCCAGATACTTGCCAGTGTCACTCCTGCTAGCTTCTGAGATCTGATGAGATGGGGTTTACCTGGGCTTTCCAGATCAGGGCTTTTTTCCTTTCTTCTTATGAATGCATTCTCTGTTCCCTTGCATGGTGTGCCATAGTCATAGCGTAGTATTGTGTCCGCATTGGGGTCAGTGAGGTTCAGGGGGCTAAGTCAGATTAATGTCATGGTTTGCAGTCATAGTTTGAAGGCTTTGGAGGTTAACTCCAGTGAGTCAGGAGAGTGAGGAATACAAGGTGGCTTTGCACGCGCCATACATGCGAGAAGGCCATGCTTAAAACAGCTAGAAGCCCACACCCAGACAATCCACATTCAGGGTTAATGACAGGGTTTTTTGACCTGTGTTAGTTAATCAAGTTTGCACAATGGCCTTCTATTTTTGTATAATTTATTGTGGCTTAGCTAAAGCGTGTCAGGTAAGTGAGTGCTATGGAACTGTGCAGGGCATTCAGGCTCCAATCTCAAGCTTTGGAAATCTTACTTAGCTTCTACTTGCTGAGCTTTCACCAGACACCACCCACATACTTTTAAATAAAATAACAGCTAAGCTTCTTGGGAAGCCAGTGTGTCCAAAATTGCATTCTGTGATTTGCCTGCACCTCATGCAGAGAATCCTCTCATAGCCTTATGCAAATGTTTGGTGCATGGGTGTTGAGGTAGATTTTAGCATGGCATTTATATATATTTTATGCTTCAGATTTAGATGTATTGTAACCCAACTTGGCTTCTTCAGGGACCAGGTAGGAAAATGCTCAAATAATGCAAAGCAAATGTTCGAGTGTTATTCATGCATCACATTACAGGGCCTCCAGACCAGGATTTTTGAGACCAGGAACCTGCCATAAACTTCTGTACATGATTTCCCCTGTGTGCTTCTTGGTTTACTATGACTATAGTGTATGCCTACAAAAGGATTGAGAATTGCTGGAGCAATCATATAAGACCAACATTTTGTTCACTTCACTGGTCACTAAGTTGTTTCTGGGTTCATTTTGAAGTGCTGGTACCATGGTGGGAAGACCAGAGAAGAACTAGCAAATAAATATAACCATAGTGTAGTATTATGTCCACATTGTAGTATTATGTCCATTTCTATTCACCGTCTGACTCTGAGCTTGGAGGCAAATAACCTTGGTCCTCATTGGACTTCTACCCCACTAGGCTACCTCACTGGGTTAGAAAACCACTCCCAAGGAAGGTACACCCAAAGTGTCAGCAAAGTAAGACCCAAGGATGAACCTGGATATCCAGACTGCTGCAAAGGTGGCCAAACCATGACCCCAGTCCCTTTCTCATCAGGCATTGGCTGTCTTTGACATGTGAAAATCGTGACTTGTACCTGTGGCAAATAATTCAGATGGCTCATTCATGTGTGTGGCAAAATCTGGGATGGGGAGCAACCAGTCTTATGGAAGATGTCCTTATATAACAAATGAAAGACTTTTTGTAATCTTTCAACCACCTCTTCTAGTCTTGGTTTGCTGAAACTTGGTTTTTTTAATAACTGGTATGGAGATACAAACACAACTTTTTGAGGCACATGCTCAAGGTTGTTCAGTGTGTGGTCACTTACTCCTTAATGCTCTTGAGACATGCTTCTGGAATAGGCGGTAGGGTGGTATTTCTAATGGTCTAATGCAGTGGTGGCGAACCTATGGCACGGGTGCCAGAGGTGGCACTCAGAGCCCTGTCTGTGGGCACGCGTGCCATCGCCCCAGCCGGGCCCAGACTATCATTAATGTGTCAAATTCTCTGCCAAATCATTTTAAGTAAATGAAAGCATTTGGGATTGCTTTCCTTACTTTGTTTGGATCATCTTAAGTTAATGTATGAGTTGTTTTTTCTAAAGTAAAACCTCAGTATTCAGGTTAAATTGCCGTGTTGGCATTTTGCGATAAATAAGTGGGTTTTGGGTCGCAGTTTGGCTACTCGGTCTCTAAAAGGTTCGCCATCACTGGTCTAATGCATGTATTATGGGGTAGCTGAGAATATCCCTCTCTGTTGTGCTGAGGCATGGGTTAGGATGGGGGTTACGTTCTCCATTGGCAGTTCTGAATAAATAACAAAAGTTAACAGTTTCCGCTAATTAATTGGAACCTTGTAGATATGCTGTTAATAGACTGGCTTAAGCATTATTGTTCATTTTGTATAGTGTGCTAGGTGCAAGGGACTATGCTGGCTATAGGATGGAGGTGTAGAAAATTCTGATCTGAAACATTAATCAGCTTTTTTTATAGCCACCAAGCATATTGCATATCCACCTAGGAATTCTCATTAACTCCTCCAAAAGCTTGCAAAAGCTAAATAGTCTTTTGTCAGATGCCTGCCTTGTGCCAGTTAAAAGTTTACTTTAGACTCTAAAGTTAAAATTAAGCGTGTTGAAGAACAGTGTCTCTTGTTACCCGTGACTGTTTTGTAATTTTCAAGTGTAAGCTGTAGATAGAATAAACATCTCTTCCTTAACCAGGTTTTAAGAGCTGTGAGGTACCTTGTGCTAGCTGTTGACTGGATTTGTGCAAATTTTACGCTAAAGGCGACAGCAACAGACTGCTACTGCTGATAAAAGTCTTAGAGCCCATGAGGAGCTGAACTTTACTTGATGGAACCAAAATCCTGATAGTAGGCATGTAACTCCAGGCGCCTTGGCTGAAAGAGAATTTTTGCAAAGGAGATCCAGTGTGGGCTGGTAAGACTTGGGTCTTGGAGGGCTGGGTCAGTGTTACAGAGAGAGCAACTCCACAAGTTATGGAGTAGTCCTGTTTTCCACTGCTACACTACACTAGTGTTAAGTGAGTGTTCCTAGGTTGCCATCCTCCAGGTGGAGCCTGAAGCTCTCCTGCTATTATAGCTCATCTCCAGACAATAGAGATCAGTTCCCCCAGAGAAAATGGCTGCTTTGGAGGCTGGACTCTGGCATTGTACCCTGTTGAGGACCCCCCCCTCCCCAAATCCTGTCCTTCCTAGGCTCCCCCCCAAAAAAACAAAACAAAAAACAACTCCAGGTATTTCTCAACCTAGAGCGGGCAACTCTAGTGTTTTCCCTGTAGCAAATACATAAAATCTGTATACAGTACTTAAATATAGTTACTGATTAAATTGTGGCGTTCGCTACCAGTGGATAAAGTGAATGGCAACTAGCATATGTATGTAAGTGCCATCAGGTCACAACCGACTTGTGATGACCACAGCAAGGGGCTTTCAAAGCAAGTAAGAAAACAAGTTGCCTTCCTCTGCAGAGTCTACCTTCATGATCTCCCGTCCAAGTACCGACCCTGCTTAGCTTCCAAGATCTGACCATTCCACCACCTACTGGCCACTAGCATTCATTGGTTTAAAAGGCAATTAGACAGGTTCATAGAGGAGAGGTCCACCAGTGGCTGCTGCCCATGCTGACTAAAGAGACTGTCCATGACCAGAGACAGTAAACCTCTGAATTAGCAAGGCTAGGAGGCTACATCAGAGGGAGATGTGTTAGTTGGTCGGCTAGGTGTATGAGACAGGATTCTGGACAAGATGGACCACTATTCTGATCCAGCGTGCCATCTCTTATGATGACAGAGGAACATACCATGTGATATTGCAGTACACAGCACCGTTCTGAAAGCCTTGTTTCTTTGAGTGTTGTAAAAAAATCAGAGCGGGACTGATTTGAAGAAATCGGGGTGAGGTGGACGATTAGACTTTGGTTACAAAACACAATTTAAAAGTGCAAAATTGTACATTGCAGTCATCAACATGTTATTTGGAAGGGAGTGCTGCTGAAATAAATTGGGCTTACTCCTGAATAAGGTGACTGGTCATCAGTCAATGGAATTCACTCAATGAAATTGCTGAGCAGTCAGGTTAGAACAGATAAAAGGAAGTACTACTTTACCCAAAGAGTGATTAACACATGGAATTCACTGCCACAGGAGGTGGTGGCGGCTACAAGCATGGACGGCTTCAAGAGGGAATTGGATAAACGTATGGATAAACATAGTCCACCAGTGGCTATTAGCCATATGGTATAGATAGGAACTCTCAGGCTGGGGCAAGTGGTACTCTGTATTCTTGGTGCTGGGTGGGGGCAACAGTGGGAGGGCTTCTAGTGTCCTGGCCCCACTGCTGGACCTCCTGATGGTATTTGGTATTTTTGGCCACTGTGTGACAGAGTGTTGGACTGGATGGGCCATTGGCCTGATCCAGCATTGGCTTCTCTTATGTTCTTATGTAAGCAGTGTGTGTGCACTCATATTTAACTTAGAACCAAGAAATGAATAATTTTTTTGATGTGTGGGGTTTGACTCATGATACAGTAATGGATTGGCAATGCTGAGAGGCTCTTGCGAGCTGGTATGGCTTACCCTTTGTGATTCTCCAAGAAATCTTCATTTAGCATTTTACGCACTCTCTGTTCCTCTAGTTACGGATATGCAACCTTGTGATGTTTTACGTATGTTCCCTGTTAGGCTGTCAGCGTGGAGTTTCCTCCAGAATCTGTGTTCTGTTTATTAGATCAGTTCATCTTGTTATATTTTTCTACCAGGCAAGGCTTTGCCTCGCTAGATGTAATGGCAGTATGACCTGTTATAATATAGGTAATGCTGAGCAGCTATAAAACTGGTTAAGGTATGGTGTGTTAATTTTGTAAAGTGGAGAATCAGCATGGAGGAAGAGGGTGCAAAATCCCTTCCCCTTTCTAGGCCTTTTCTCCTGAAAACAGCTTGGCAGAGTCAATGTCTTTCTCAGCTAAACTGACTTTCTGAAGATCAGCTCAGAAGAAAAACACTCAAGGGAGGAGGATGTCAGCAATCTCCCCCATCCTTGTCTGCATGAAATTGCTCCCCCAGCCCCATTTCACTCCCCTATTTCATCTTTTCTTGTGTCTGTGACCAATGTTCCCTCTAAGATGTGGAGTCTTGTGAGCAGAAATTCTACATTGTGAGCTACTGGCATTAAGGCAGTGAACAAGCGATTTGGCTACTGTATAAATTAGTTTGCTCTGGAGCCATTCTTCCTGAGCTATGACAAAAATGAGTGAGCCAGAGGCTAAAAAACTGTGAGCTAGCTCACACTAACTCAGCTTAGAGGGAACACTGTCTGTGACCCATGCTCATGTGTGGTTAGATGTAGTGTCACTATATAGGAAAAAGCTGAAAGCCATAGACTGCAATCCTGCAGGCGCTTTCTTGGAAGTAAGCCCCATTGTATAACTTGGGACTGACTTTTGAGTAGACCCATCAAAATAGAAAATGTAGCATGAGTGTTTTGCTGCGAGTTCCTAGATTGTGCTGTCGTGTTGCGTGCCAAGTAACTAACATGGTTGTTTCTGCCTTGGAGGATGTACTTTGGCTTAAAGCTGCTGGATGCTTTTCTTTGGTTCACATCGTCCCCATAACTCATGGATACCCTGAATTCTGCTTTGGGGCCTCCATTTGCCCATGGGACATATGGGGGCAATTGTGGGGTCAATAAAGATGGAGAAGAAGAGTTGGTTTTTTACCCCACTTTTCTCTACCCCAAGGAGTCTCTATGCAGCTTACAATTGCCTTCCCTTCTTCTCATCACAACAGTCACCATGTGAGGCAGGTGGGGCTGAGAGAGTTCTGAGAGAACTGTGACTGACCCAAGGTCACCCAGCAGGATTTGTGTGGAGGAGTGGGGAATCAAACCCAGTTCTTCAGATTAGAGCCTGCTGCTCTTAACCACTACACCATGCTGGCTCTTAGATATACAGACCCAGCTGCAGCATTGGTGTGTCTCCTATACCATACAATTTAACTTCCAGCACTGAACTGGAAGAAAGAAAAGTCCTAAGTAAGCACAAAATACAATCTGTGGGTGTGTGGATGGCATGGCAGAAAAAACGCCGTTGGGGGAACACTTCGGACCTTTTCCACAGGGCAGTAAATCAGGACTGAGAGTTCTTATTGTTCTGCTCATCTGCTGTATTCTTTTAGGGCATGCACCTTAATTACCTATTGTACGTATAGATTATAGGGAGCTGTCTTTTCTCTTGCTGTTTATTCTGACCGGGCTGAGAGCCAGTTTGGCGTAGTGGTTAAGTGTGTGGACTCTAATCTGGGAGAGCCGGGTTTGATTCCCCACTCCTCCACTTGCAGCTTCTGGGTGACCTTGGGTCAGTCACAAGCTTTGGCACAGTTGTCCTTGAAAAAGAGCCGTTTGTGTCAGAGTTCTCTCAGCCCCACCCACCTCACAGGGTGTCTGTTGTGGGGAGGGGAAGGGAAAGGAGTTTGTAAGCCGCTCTGAGACTCCAAGTGAAGGGCGGGGTATAAATCCAATCTCTTCTTCCTCTTCTTCTTCTTTCCTCTCCTCCGTTTTATTGTTACAACAATCCTATGAGGTAGGTTAGACTGAGACTCTGGCTGGGCCAAGGTCACCCAGCAAGGTTCTTTGGTAGAGTGGGGGTTTGAGCCTGGATCTTCAGATCCAAGGGTGGCACTGTGACTACTGCACTATACTGGCTCTTACAAACAGTGAACATCCCAATCAATTAAGAATCAATTAATTCACACTCTCCAATATTCTAAGGAAGCAACAGTACATTAAATATAGTCCTCTTTCTCTTATATGCTACAGTGATCCTTTCAGAAGAGGCAAATTTTAATTTTTTCTTATGGGAGGCAGAGCAGACATTCGAAGGAACAACCAAGGCTATGCGTTAATTTCATTTGACAGGAAGTTCCTTTGAATTGTGTCAAAAAGCACGATTGTGGTAACCAAGATGATGACCATTTGAAACCTGTTATGTTGCAGTCTAATTAGAGAGCTAAAGTACAATAGGTTTAAATGAGGGGCACCTCTTTATTTCTCTCAGAGCAGCTTTTGAGTGGGCAGACATGAAGGTTTTTGCGATGTCTGGACTGGTATACATGCAAGAGGGAATGGCTGACAACATCAATCTGTTCACGAGTTGCACATTTAAGGGAAGTCCTGATACAAGAGAGAAATGTTGACAGAATCTGCTGCTGCCTTGGAGTTATTTCCCTTCTAGTGCTGCAGGAATTTTTGGAATTTCAGAAGAAACTCACTTCCAGTTGTGATTGGATTTTGATTGTTTTAGCTCCCTGGTCAACAAAATACATTGGATAGGCCAGTCTAGCACAGAGTCTGGATCTTTTCCCTTACGCCCCTACATCTTTTGCTTTTGTTAGCATGCCTGCAGATATCTGAAACTGGAAATTCTAGGCTGACATGGTGCTTGTGCTAGGAACTGGAAGAAAACCACGAGAAATGTGTTGAGGGCACCCTGTATGCTTCTATCCATTTTTCCTTCTTCCTGAAGCTGCCTGCGTGTTTGGCTGGAACAAAAAGCTGCCTCGTTCAGTTGGTGATCCCTGAGTCTGTGTGACCATTTGCCTATGGCTGAGATTTGGTGTGTAGATCCTCAATGTAGCAGTCAGCAATAAGTATTAAGAATCACGTGGGTAGATAAAACCTATTTGTGTTTTAGAAAAAATACCACCTTAAGAAAGCTTTCTTTGTCATAGAAGAAATTAGTTGGTGAAGACAAAGTCCTTTGTATATTTTACATTTACTCTTTTCGCCTTGTAAAAGTTTACAAATAGCTTTTATAGGCTATTAGTGTTATAATGTTCCATAGCCCTTTTTGTTTGGCTTGTAAAAGAGGGAGTGTGCTTGGACTTATTCTGCAACAACCAAACAGTGAGCTGTTGGCGTTAGCTAATGGGTGGAATTGTGGGCATGGTGTTTAGATGAAATGCTAAGAAGTGAGTAATGTGGAATGGGTTAGAAAGCCAGTAGTAGTATTCACATATGTGAGCTCCTTGTGTTCAATGGGAAGATATCTTTATCATTAGCATGCAAGAATTGCACGGCACTTGAAAAATGTTGAAGTTAGCTGTTGTCTAGCAGTGTGTTGTCCATCAGCACCTTGGAGGGAGCCTGCAGGCTAAACCCAGCTGTCTAAGGGGTCGGCTTTTCAGCTAACATGAGACTAATGAGGGGTGAGTGGTTGGATCCAAAAGAAAGGAAGAAGAAAGTAACTCATACTGAAAAGAACAGGAGGGAAAACAGGGAGAGGCTCAACTCTTGTACTGCTACTTGATGTGAAAAAGTTACCATAAAAATCAGTTTCACATGATGAATATCTTGTTGTAGTGTTATCCATATAGAGACTTCTGGCATCTACTGGCTCGTAAGATTAGAATGTGACATTTTTGTGATAAATATGGCTTCATGGTAAGTGAAGTCACAGAACTCGATACTTCTAACCCTGACAAGTGATCTAGAAGGGTACTATGGTTTAGGATATTAAAGTAGCTCAGAAACACAGGCGTATGCAGGATCACACTTCCTATGCCTCTCTGCCCCTTCTAGTTTAAATAGTTGATCAGGGCAGTCGGAGCTGTTTCAGTCAAATAACTGGGTTGGAAGCCAGACTGGCCTAGGAAATTGATGTTACCCAGTAATTTCTGCAGTTGTGCCTCTATAACACACACCTTGAGCACCTTGCTTAAGGTGGAGGGCTTTTGGCTGTTAGTTGGGCAGTGGTTAGGAGCTAAAAAGGACTCCTTTGGGAACAGTCTCGCAGTTACCTTCTTGAAGACTGCTGGGACCACACACTGTTTCAATGGTGCTTTCATCAGTTTTCAGATCTGAGTGTTCACTTGTTTATTTGTTTTTATTTATTTATTAAATTTATATGCCACCTTTCGCCATCAGGTAGTCTCGAGGTGGCTAACAAACAATTAAAGCATCCACAAATCTCAGTTTAAAAACATAATCCAAATAAAACTAGAAGGCAGCCCACATAAACCAAACCCAACTAACTAAAAGCCAAACAAAAGAGCTCTGTTTTGCAGACCCTGCAGAACCTAGATGAATCCTGCAGGGCCCGTGTATCATCTGACAGCTGGTTCCACCAGGAAGGCGCCACCACGAAGAAGGCCCTCATCCTGGTGCATGCCAGGCGAATGTCCTGGAGGCCAGGCACCACAAGCAGGTTGCAATAAATTGTTCTTGATGTTAGCAGCTATGTTTATCAAGGAGAAAGCATATAGGTTGTAGGGTAGGATATTTGCAGAGGTGTTGCCTGTGTGTATCTCTTTATGATAATAAAGTGCTGTCAAGTCATAACTGACTCATGGAGAAGACCCCTCATGGGATTTTCAAGGCAAGAGATGAGCAGAGGTGGTTTGCCATCTGGGTTGTATAACAACCCAGGTCTTCCATGGTAGTCCCCCATTCAAGTATGGCCATGGCCAATCCTGCTTACCTTCTGAGTTCTAATCAATTTGGGTTTATTTGGCCTGCTGTGTATCTCTTGTGCTTCTGAAATTAAGCAAGGGCTAGATGGCACTCGGTGATATCTCTGCACGCGTACTGTATTCAACATGGAATCCAGGTTGGAGCAGATGATTTTTTAAATCTGTAAAGAAACATGTACAGAAAACATTAACTGGTTCTTCTTTGTGAATGTGGACGTAAAGTAGGTATTCCTGTAAAATAAGAAGACATTTTAGCCGACACTTATTGGTCTAAATATGCTAATAATTTCTGTATATGCTGTTAAACCTTTTTTCCCCTGCAGAAACGAAATAGACAGTGTGGGTTCTCCCTCTGAGGTGGAGGCCATCTTGTGGGTGATTCCCATCCATCACTCAGGGAGGCAGGATTAATTTCAAACTTCCTGTTTCCTGTGGTGGGAGTCACCGTAGGCTCAGTTCTTTTCCTGCCTCAGTAGGGAGAGCAACTAGGTCTAGGCTTTGCCTTATCCTTTAACTATTTTCACTGGCTTACTCTCTTTTTTTCTTATCTCTATCTTTAACAAACCTTAACTCTAACCTCCTGCTTACAAAAAAAAAAAGCCTCTCTTCGCTATCCCCCCCCCCACTTCTGCCGAAGACTGGAAGGGAAAAAATATTCCTGTGCCCTCCTTACTCGGCACGAAACCAAATCCTCCAGGCCGATGGCAAATCGGGAGGACGACAACGACTTTCTCTCTACTCCGGAGAGGGACGCCCTGGGAGCTAATGCCGTGGAGATCGAGGGCTCGGCCCGAAAAAGGACCGCAGCCGCGGCAGAGGAGCGGGGAGAGGGCGAAGCGGCGAAGCCCACCAAAACGGGTGCGCAGAAAGAGCCTGCGAAAACTCCAGCGGCCATTTTGAAGCCTTCCGGCCGGCGCTCAAGAAAAGACGGGATGGGCCTTCAGAGCCAATTCCCGCAACCACGAGGCCCCGAAAATTATGGGCAGCACAAAAGCCGAACCACAGGACAGAACTAGTCCTATGAGGCTTCTGATGAGAACGACGGCATAGAGCGTTCAGAGGGTAACGTAACCAAACATGGTTCCCCCCCCTATTTCCCCAGCCTTGATGGCATACATTAGACAAGCAATGAGAGAAGAAATTGCCCTTTCCAGGGACCCCAGGGGCATGGACTCCCACTTTATCCCCCCTCCTCCATCACCTCCATCATCCCCAAGCAAATTCAAGGGAACTCCGCCATGGCCCACCAAAGCTGCTCAGAAGAGGCTCCCTTGGGAGGGTTCTTCACATGATATGCTGGATGAGGAGGAGGAATCTATATCCCATATTCCTAGTGATCAAGAGGAGGGGGAATTCTCTTCTAATGAAGAGGATCGAAACAAATCAGTTCCCAAGGATCAATCCTTTAGATTTTTTAAAAGGGAAGATATTTCATATTTACTCACAAAGACCCTCTCAGCTCTACACATACAGGGTTCCCAACCTGTGGGTGGAAAACTAGCTGGTACACAGGACAAGAAAGAAGGGGATGAAATCACAGATGAATTCTTTCCCCCTGTTGATTATTCAGAAATGGCTTTTCCTTTTCCTGACTTTTATACCAGAAAAATGAAGGCAGAATAGGAGAGACCACTGGCAAATAGACCCGTGTCAGGGGCTGTTAAGAAACTGTACCCCATTTCATCTTCTGCTTCAAGTATGTTGCAGGTTCTGGCAGTAGACGCACCTGTAGCTGCGCTACAGTAATCAGGACTGGTTACAGAGGACGGGCATGGCAACCTGAAAAACAATTTTGACAGAAGAGCTGAATTTGGGCTGAAAAAAGCCCATGAAGCCTGCACTAAGGCGATCAAAATGTCGGTGACAACATCTACTGTCTCCAGGGCGACCATAGTGTGGATGAGGAAACTCATTCAGTTACTACCAGATAACAACCACAGACTTATGCGTTTTGAAGGCAGTGTCCTATGCAGTCGATGCTACCCTGGACACCATGGTCTGTGCCTCTAAAGCCCTGGCATGTAAAGCACTGGCTGCCACAGCGGCTGTCCGCAGAATGGTTTGGCTTAGAGCTTGGCCAGCAGACTATCAATCCAAAGCGATTGTTTCTGCCTATCCCTTTCAGGGAGATAAACATTTTGGAGAATCATTAGAGAGGATCCTTGTAGAGACTCGAGATAAGAAAAAGGCTATGCCCAAGATGGTTCGCCTAGGGGACAAGGGAACCTCCTCTTCGACTTCTTCTTTTTGTACACAACACACGTTACCTAGATTCAGGCAAGACAGAAGACAGTCATGGAACAACAACAAGCAGTCCTTTCGTAGGGGAGGTTTCAATGCCCGGTTCTCCAGACCCAACTTCAACAGACAGGGAAAAGGAGACCCCCGGGGCATGACTATCAAGCCCCGCCGGTGGGAGGCCGTCTTACACTCTTCCATCAAGCATGGATAGCCTCACATGCAGACGTGTGGACAACAGATATAGTCAAAGACGGTTACAAGATAGAGTTTCGACTTCTTCCCCCCACCGATTTCTTGCGTCTCCAACACACAAAAATGTTCAAAAGAAAGAAAGAACCAAAATGGCAATAAACCATCTCTTAAAAACTCAAGCAATAGAAGCAGTTCCTGCAAAGGACCTGGGGACAGGAGTCTACTCAATCTTCTTTACTGTCCCAAAGAAGATAGGCGACTGGAGAGCAATATTGGATCTGAAGTATGTCAGCAAATTCGTGCAACCCAGACACTTCCGGATGGAAACCCTCCGATCAGTAGCAGAATCTCTACAACCAGAGGAATTCCTCACATCAATAGACTTGACCGATGCATACATGTACGTCCCGATAATCCCCTCTCACTGGAAGTTCCTACGCTTCAACATAGCAGAAGAACACTTTCCATTCAGAGCGCTCCCATTCGGGCTATCCTCGGCTCCCCATGTATTCACCAAAATCATGGTGCACCCAGTGGTGGTTCTTCGGGAAAAAGGGGTACACATTCATCCCTATCTAGATGACCTGCTGATTCGATCCAGGTCAAGAGAACAAGTGACATGCGACACGCAAAAAAACCCCAATAGAATGTCTAAGAGAGTTCAGTTTCCTGATCAATATAAAGAAAAGGTCTCTGAAACCTACTCAACAGCTGGAGCACCTAGGTGTGATCACAGACACCAGGTCCACAAAATTATTTCTCACAAAAAACAAGGCAAAAAAGATCTGCTCACTGGCAATTCAAATCATCTCAGCGAGAATGTCTTCCATTTCCATTCTAACCAAAGTGATGGGACTCATGGTGGCAACCTTCGACACACTTCAGTGGGGAAGACTTCATTCCAGACAACTCCAACTGTTCCTGAGACCCTTTCAAAAACACGTTACCCTTCGAATAGACTTTCTGGTGAAGTTTCCTCTACAGGTGAAGACGAGTCTCTGTGTGTGGACACACATCAACAATCTTACTCAAGACAAGACGTTCTGGATCCCAGACAGGACACAGATATTTACGGACACCAGTTTGTCAGGGTGGGGAGCCACCCTGCAGAACATTACTGCACAGGGAAAATGGTCACCAGAGGAACACAAACTGCCGATCAACCTATTAGAACTACGAGCTGTCAGATTGGCACTTCAACACTTTGCCCACCTCATTCAAGGGAAACACATCCTCATCAGGACAGACAACATATCAGCAAAGACGTACCTGAACAAACAGGGAGGTTCCGAATCGTTAGCTCTACACAGGGAAGCGAAGAAACTTCTGGAATGGGCAGAATCCAATTTATCCCCAATAAAGGCGGAACATGTGAAAGGAGAAGTCAACATCCAGGCAGACTGGCTGAGTCGCTAATCACTGCAGGAGAGCGAACGGTCTCTGAATCGGAAGATCTTTCAGTTCATAACAGAGACCTTAGGAACTCCAGTGGTGGATCTCTTCGCATCACCAACCAATGCGCAACTAGAGAGGTTCTTCACTCGCTACTATCATTCACGGGCGGAGAGCAGAGACGCCCTAACGTCTCCATGGCCTCGAGGACTTCTGTATGCCTTCCCACCACTATCAGTCCTTCCACAGCTACTCAGAAGAATTCAAATACTGAAAGCACAGGTTATAGTAGTAGCGCTGTACTGGCCACAGCGGCCATGGTTTTCATCCCTGCAACAGATGTCGGTAACTCAGCCTCTGCATCTTCCAACGCCTCCAGACATGCTGATACAGGGCCTGCTTTGGCATCCCAGACCAGAGTGGTTCTGCTTGACCGCGTGGAAATTGAAAGGAGGAAGTTGCAAAAATTAGGTTATGATCCTCAAGTCATAGAGACGATCCTGGCATCCAGAAGACCGTCAACCTCCAGGATATATAATTGCACATGGAAAGCCTTCGTCCGCTGGTCCAGAAGAAAAAAGGTGGATCCTCTGCACCCTAAGATTGCGTCAGTACTGGCATTCCTACAAGACGGCATGGCTAATGGTCCAAGAGCGGCGACACTAAAGAGACAGGTAGAAGCTCTAGCCTCCATTCTACCGCTTTACAAGA
>NW_015161412.1:1357422-1392445 GCF_001447785.1 Gekko japonicus | reverse complement strand
ATAGAACAAGCTCTTTCAGAAAAACAGAAGCCCTGTTTGTGAACATTTCTCCCCCACACACGGGAAAGAAGATGTCAAGTGCAGCCATCAGTAAAGTACTTAGATCTTGCATAGCGGAAGCTTATAAGAGCCTAAAACAGTCCGCCGGAGGGAATTACAACACATTCCTTACGCAGTGCAACCACGAATGCTACTTTTATCAATAGAGCTTCAGTAGAGGAAGTTTGCAAAGCTGCCACATGGTCATCTGTGTCCACATTCATTAAGCACTATAAGATCAGTTTATATGCATCTGTGGACACAGCATTTGGCAGGAGAGTACTTCAGTCTATCATTTCCTGTGATGACGACCAATGTTCCCTCTAAGCTGTGGAGTCTTGTGAGCAAACCTTCTACTTTGTGAGCTACAGGAATTAAAGTTGTGAGCGAGCGATTTGGCTACTGCACAAATCAGTTTGCTCTGGAGCCACCTCTCCTGAGCTAATATAAAAATGTGTGAGCCGGAGGCTAAAAAACTGTGAGCTAGCTCACACTAACTCAGCTTAGAGGGAACACTGATGACGACCCCCCTCCCAACATTTAGGGACACTGCTCTGGGAGGTCTCACAAGATGGCCTCCACCTCAGAGGGAGAACGACCACTGGATACTCACCGTGAAGGGTCCTTCTCCTCTGAGGCTTGGAGGACATCTTGGCCCTCCCGGGGTCGTCCTCTTTACTTCTGTTACCTTTATCTGTACTATTCCTTATGCCATATCTGGCGAGCAGAAAGAGAGAGTATAAGCCTTATTTCTTCTATTGTTTCCTGTTCCACGTGTCTGTGGGGGTTTCTTTATATGTGTTAACAAGTTGTCAGGGGTTTTTTATGTTACGCTTTGAAACGGAGATGAGCACCGCAACCCTAGGGTCGGATTCGACTGGCTTTCAAGCAAGGGAACCTTTACCTTTACCTTTTTTAGAGAATGTTAGTTATTAAAACACTTTAATAACTAGAACCGAGCCTAGGGTGACTCCCACCACAGGAAACAGGAAGTTTGAAATTAATCCTTCCTCCCTGAGTGAGGAATGGGAATCACCCACAAGATGTCCTCCAAGCCTCAGAGGAGAAGGACTCTTCACGGTGAGTATCCAATGGTCGTTTTAGTTTTGTTGGAGTTCAGCATAGTTCATCGTAGTTAATGAAGTCACTGTGCTTGAACTGTATCTAATATTGTCTACGGCCTGTCTAATCTCATTGTTATCATCCTGCTGGAATTGCTGGTTAACTGTTAACTGAATGATGGATGTGTTCGATGATTAATGGTATGGGCAAGAGAAACGAAGACGTTATAAAAGGCTCATTTAGAATGCTCCCTTCCCTTTTACTACAGCGATAAAATGCTTCAGTTGTTTCATTACGCCACCCCTAAATTATTTCTGTGGTTAGGAGAAGCTATACCTTGGTTCAAAGTACTCTATGATTCTGTTGCCATGGCATAAAGAGACATGCTTTTATAACAAAGTGGGGAAAAATTCAAAAACACAGTTGTAAATTTTTCTTTTTGTACAAACGACTTTTAAAACATTCCTTGGTCATATATGGCGTCAGCAAACATATTTTGAAGACTGAGTATCCTATTATTTGCAGGAGATATTCGCCCAACATTGTTATATTATAATTTTGTTTAGATACTTTTGTGTCTGTGTAAAGTGCCGTCAAGTCGCAGCTGACTTACGGTGACTCTGTAGGATTTTCAAGGCAAGAGAACATTCAGAGGAGTTTTGCCATTACCTGCCTTTACACAGCAACTCTAGAGTTCCTTGGTGGTCTCCCATCCAAGTACTAACCAGGGCCGACCCTGCTTAGCTTCCGAGAGCTGACGAGATCAGGCTAGCCTGGGACATCCAGACCAGGCCAAAAGTGTGTGGTGGAAAGTACCATCAAGTTGCAGCTGTCTTATGGAGACCCTGTTGGGTTTTTCAAGGCAAGAGATGATCAGAGGTGGTTTGCCATTACCTGCCTTTACACAGCAACTCTAGAGTTCCTTGGTGGTCTCCCATCCAAGTACTAACCAGGGCCGACCCTGCTTAGCTTCTGAGATTTGCTGAGATCAGGCTGGCCTGGGCCATCGAGATCAGGGCTAGATATAGAACACCCAGCTTTTTCCTCCAGTGGCACCCCGCAGAGGTTCAGGTTAGGCTGAGAGCAAGTGACTGCCCCAAGGACCCCCAGTGAGCCTCCATGGTGGGAGGGGGGATTGAACCTCCCCTCTCCTGCTGTGGCATTGTAACCACTATACTGCACTGGGGTCTCTAAACAACATTGGCAGAATTTTCCTGGTGGTCTTTCTTCCTGCTTTTCTCTGTAATGACTGAACTAATCAGCATAGTCCTGTCCCAGCAGTGGCAAGAGTGAGCAGCAGTAGCTAGGGGGTTTGTATATGAGCCTTTAACCACAGAAATGTCCTTTTTCCAAGTACCATAAAGCCCAGCACCTCTCCTCTACTTCCTGGCCATACAGGTGATGTTAGTAAGGATTGATACAGAGGATAGCCTCATGTATAATTTTTCTCTCCCCTCACGTCCTGGTATACACTACTGTATTTAAAACTGCTGATAAATGTGATCACAGGCAACATAGGTACTTGGCTGTCAGTGGCATGTTTAGTTTTCACAAATGCCATGTGGCAGCCATTGTAACCGCTGGAGGCTTGGGCAGTTTGTAGAACCTGCTGACTAAAAGGAATAGTTCCAATTAAGAGGTGAACCGAGAAATTGCGTTAAGTGATTTGACCCATTTAACTGTCTGGAAATTTTAAAATGCAGGGGCTACATGCATGAATCTAGGGAAAAATAGCTAACTTCTTTGTGTTCTAGAAGTGGGAAATGCTGTCGGACAAAGCCTCCAAAATTACCACAGTGACAGAGAAGAGGGGCACTGTCCCTCCATCTGGGTGTTTATTTTCAGTTTTTTTAAAAAAATGTAATATTTTTAATTTTTTTGTTAAAACCATATACAAACAATCTTAAAACCATACAAAACAGTAAGGATTGTAGCATTGTACAATTAAGTTATTTTTAGAGAGTCAAGATAACAATGCATCTTTTAAACATTACAAGGTAACTCCGAATTTATTAATCTAAATTTTTATAACTGAAATACAGTCTTGTCACAGCTAGTTGTCTAGAATCTGTTTTTCTAGATATTTCTACCACAGCTGGAGATTGTCCACAGAAGGTTTTCGTTGCTCCCATGGAAATGTAGGACGCATGAACTCTCCAGTGGAAGCAAAATCCAGAGGGGGAGTCTTGTATAGAAAGGGGGAGTGTCCTGTGGAAGCTTTACTCCTCTCTAGGGTCACTACAGGGTTACTTGCCTGGTTAGACCCCATCCTTAGGATAGCCTTTACAAGCCATTATAGGAATTAGAACTTTACCTGTCCAGTAGTTTGTCCCCAAATGCTGAGGCCTCAACCTTTACTTATTTAGTTAGTTGGTTAGTGGTTATATCCCACCTTTCTTCTTGGTTCAAGGCAGCTTTACAATGATAGTTAAGGCATCCCCTGCTGAAACCAAAGATAAAATAGCAAGCCCCAAATCTCTCCGGCATCCTAAAAGATTCCTGCCATTCAAAACCCCCTTAAAAGCCCTGGCAAAAAGGCAGGTCTCGCAAGACCTCCTGAAGATCTCCAGGGAGGACCACCTCTCACCTCTTCAGGGAGCCCATTCCATAGAGCCAGAGCCGCAATGGGAAAGGTGGAGGCTCTGGTTGATGCTAGGTGGCCCACCCCCAAGTGGTGGGATAGCTAGCAGATGGCTGCCTGATTAATGTAAGTGTTTCACAGGGACATATGGAGGGAGAATGTCCTTCAAATATGTGGGTCCCAGTTCATGAAGCACGATGTGGGCCACGCCCCCAACGTGAGCGCACACGCATCCTGGAAGAGCTCCCGGAGCCCAGCAAGGCTTCCCCGCTGCCAAGGATAAGTACACTTGGCAACCCTAGCATATATAAATCTACATATATAATTTTAAACTTGGCCCCACTGTGGATGTAAAATTCAGCACAGTGGGCCCAGTACAAAAATAAGAGGTGTTCCTACAAATCAGGAGGAACCCAGGTTTACAGAATAATCTTATTTTTAAAAAAGATGGGCTAAAAGAAAATTCAGTTTTAAAAGGCTGCGCTCTCATGAGATTGCAGCTATTTCGGATTGCCTAGGCAACTTCAGACAACAGTTTTAAAAGGCTGCGCTCTCATGAGATTGCTTCCTGAAATCTTAGCAGCTATTTCAGATTGCCTAGGCAACTTCAGACAACACTATGCAGTTGTTTAGGTAATCCAAAATGGCTGCTGCAGTTTCATTTTGAAACCAGAAGTGAGTCGTGGGGGGTGGAGGCAGCAGGCAAGGAAGACAAGAAGGAAGGTGGGGGGGGCTAGAGGGGAGGGAGAGAGGAAAGAATGGAACAAAAGGAGGAAATGGGGGCTGGGGGGATGGATAGAAGAATTAGGAAAAGGGAAGACGTTGTGAGGGCTGCACAGGACAGAGGGGAGAGCATGGAGGTAAGGACTAGCTAGAGGGCACAAAGCCGTAGTGGAGGGCAGAAAGAGAACTAAAGCATGAGTAGGGGTGAGGAAAAATGGGCTGAAGGGAGGGAAGGAAGCAAGGAAAGGGGGAGACGTTATGGGGGTTACAAGGGAAAGGAAGAGAAGGAAGGACCGGAGGGAAAGTGGCAGCTATGGGGAAGTTGAGACCAGTTGGTGGGAAGGAAGGAGGGGGGGGATATTCAGACGCTGTAAGGGAGAGGGAAGGAGGGAAAGTGGAGACAGCATAGGTGGGAGGACCAACAGGGGGTGAGCCTCACCCCCCCACCCCAACAATTCCTTGCTGGTCCTCCATTTTATAATAATTTGTCTCATAGTATGAGTGCAAGGAAGAGCACGTGGTCAACATTCCCTTCTTCCTTCTTTGCTTTGAATGTTTTCTTCCTCTGACAAGGTTTTTGTTTTTTAGACTTTGAAGTCCCATTTGAGCTTAAGTGCCCTATTTAGGTGACATATACTGGGTTCAGGTGTGTAGAAGTGATCAGCTCATAGTTTATTAGTGATTCAGCAAGAGAAAGAAGACTGCAATCCCTGGCCGAAGCCAGGTATTTATGCCTGAAAAGGGTTACACCTAAAAACACCCCACTCCCAACGATAGGCTATTTACACTCTGTTGTTTCCCAATTGGTTTACTCTAGGATCCTTGTCTCCCTACTGGTCCATTCTAGGATCCTGGCAATCTATTGTTATGCATCCCAAGCTCTGTCCTTTTGCAAGGGCAGTTCAGGCTCAATACATAACATTAGGATTGGCCTGTAAGTGTTTTAACATTAACCTTATAGCTTTAGAAGGCCAGTGAAGACTTTCCTTTTTAGAAAGAACTTATACTGAGTTTTCTGTGGCTTTCATTGTTCATTGTGGCTTTCACTGGCTTTCATTGTTACTCTTTCATGTTACTGATTTTAATTTGACCATCCATTGGGTGGAATCTTAACAAAAGCATCAGGAAACTTGATTTGGGGGGGATTTAGTCCATCTGTTCTGCCGAATCTTCGGATATTTAGTTTTTTTGACCACTAAAGAAGTATGATTACACATCGATTATACGTTCAATGAACTTGTCTCAAACTTGGGCTGGTACATTTCTGTCTTTAACACTTTGATAACAAGAGGTTGCCTCATGGCTTGCAGAGATGGGCCATGTGCCATTTCCCGTCCCTACTAAAAGTTGTATAACAGCAGCACCTGATAGATTTTACTCATTATGTCCCTGAATTTTTATCCCTTTTGCTTACTCTGGTTTCGTTATTTCCTGATCAACCTTTCCCCCTCTGTGTACACATTTGCACAATGGACATTGTTTAGTGGCAAAGAGCACTTTTCCTGTCATTTTTTCCCCCTACTGTTGCCTTGACGTTAAAAAGTACAAGGCAGTCCAACCCTATGTGATTTTTTTTTGGGGGGGGGTCAGCTCTCCCTGTGATAACTGTTGCTAAAGGAAGGCAAATGTTCTTGGTCGTCAACAACTCTGGTCCGCACGTATGGCAGGATTCAAATGCCGCTTCATTGGTTCTAAGCTAAAATTCGTTCTGCATAACTCTTTGTCCGTTGCATAAGGGAGGCGAAATGTAGCCCTGTAACACAAGCAGGTAGATGGGTGATAAATTGCTTATTTCTATTGACTGTTCTCCTCCACAGATGCTTCTTAATCTTTGTCCCTAGTTCCTCGAGTGAAGTGGACAGTAGCTGCCTTAATAGTGTGCTAATTATTGTGGTCGATGTGGGAGGTAATTTTCCAAGTCTTTGAACTTGAAAATTGCTTGAGCATTGTTATTACAAGCCTGTGTGAATGATTCTATTTTCTTGTGCTATACAGGATTTTTCTGAATGGGATATTGCTGTAGAGTCATTTGACCCTGCACCAGAAGTCCTGTGAATATAAAATCCATTAGTAGGGTGCTGCTTTGCAGCTTATGGGGGGGGAGGCAAGAAGTTCCTTCGGCTTCATTTTGCTCTCAAACAACGGTCAGTTAGTGACTGTGAAACAGCCATATGGCCATATACTGTATATTGCTCTGGATCTTTCTTTGGAAGGCTGGGAGAGCCTCTAGACCTGGAGTCCCCAGACTTTTCAAGCCTGTGACACCTTTTGGTATTTCAAAAGAGGATGCTGAGTGTCACCACAAAATGGTTGTCTCAGGAAGCATAGCCAAGCATGAGCATGCACATACACACTAGTGGAAGGGTAATTGGGAATAACACCCTCCCCGAAGGCCACTATGGAGAGAGGGGTAAGACCTCCTTAAGTTGTATGAGGGCAACTAGTTGCAGGTTCTGCCTTCACTTTGGGACCATCCTCTTCCCTGAAACACATGCCAGGCATCAGGGTATGTGCTGACAAGCACCATGGTTGGGGAATGCTGTTCTAGACTGTCCCTGGACAAGCAAGTGACAGAAGTGGGTTGGCTTGCCTGTTGCGGTCATTCCTGAAGACAACAGATGTGGCTGCTATTTCACATGCCGTGGGACCAGTGTACTGTAACACACTATGTATGGAGTTGCTTTGGAAGATGGTCCAAAACCTTCAACTGGTTCAAAATGCCACAACTAAAATGAGGTTCGCTACAACAAACATATTGAACAGCTTTTTGCACCAAATACTTTGGTTTCCAGTATGCATCAGCAGATGCATAGTATAGCAAGAACTGAGAGAAGGTGACCTGAGATCCTTTTATGGTGTTAATTCTTGCAACAATACAGTGTCCTATAGCAAAATAACCAAAGGTCAGATTGCTCCAGGGTAAACATTCATATAGAAACCTGTTGGGAACGACACAATTATCTAAAGTATCTCCCAGCATCTGGTTTGCACTGCAGTCGAATGCTTGCTTTTCTTCCTCGTGCCATGTTTTGAGCTCTTAAAACAAAATTCAGTTATCTTCTTTCTCCTCTCTTCTCCCCCCCCAAACACACAAACAAAACTGTACAATAAACCCAAGAAAGTTTGGGAGTGTATTTATGGGAGTATTTATCCTAGTCAGAATGTTCTTAAGCAACTGTGTTCAGTTGTATTTGACACATAGAATGATCGGTTATAGTCATTTCAAATGCTTGTATCATGGCCCGCCTCTTACTGGCTCTGAGCTTTCTTCAGCCTTTCCTTGTTCGGAAGTGAATCTGTCATTGAACATATACTGTGACTGAATATAAACTTGTTCCCTCTACTTGAGATCTGTTCATAAGACTGGAGGCAGCACATATAAAGAACTCTTAAGAATTTTTTTTTTTTTAATTACGGTTAGGGGGGGGGGATGGTTTATTTTGCTCACTGTAGCCAAGAATGGAACTAATGTTGTTGCTTTGGGAAATGGAGCCCAGGGAGGATATTTTCTGCTAACTGCATGTTGTTCATTCTTTAAGAATCTGAAGATGTGCCTGTGTGTGGGTGTCTAGAACCAGGATGACGGCAGTTGCCTGCAGGAGATAATTACTAGAGTATTTTATGATGCAGAAATGACTGTGAGGCTGAGTTACGGAGGCCTGGGCCCCCTCCTTTTTCCTTCTTTGCCTGAATGGAATCTTTTTTTAAAAAGGCTCTTTCCTCTGATAACTAACACCTTCAAAAACCACGATGTGTTCTGAGACTGACAGTATAGACAGTTCCAGCATTGAAGTTCTGTGTTAAGGAAGCTATAGAATAGGGGTCCCCAGCCTTTTTGAGCATGTGGGCATCTTTGGAATTCTGATACAGCATGGTGGGGCCCATTCACAAAATGGCTGCCACAAAATGGTTGCTGCAGGAGGTGGAGCCAGCCCCCACATGGCTGACACAGCTTACCCTTTGGTCACACAGTAAAGATATTTGAGCTGTGGTGGCAGCTGCTACCAAAGTAATGCTTTTAATAAATTGCACAGCCAATCAAATCCTCTGTGACCACCCACTGGCTCAACCCACTTTCTAAAGACACTTGGAGGGTACCAGGAACGGTGTTGGTGGACACCATTACACCCATGGGTACCACACTAGGGATCCCTGCTCTAGAAAGTGAGAATCTGCATCTTTATATTTGTAACTCAGACACTCTAAACCAGGGGTGTCAAACATACAGCCCACAGGCCAGAGCTGGCCTGTCCAGGGCTCTTATCTGGCCCACGATCAACTGATTCTCTTTATTGCCAGATGACAGAGGCTGTGCATTATGTCCTTGTATACTGCCCCAGTGCTAATGCATAAGGGGCGGTGTAAGTGGGAGGGTGGGCATCAGGGATACACTGTAAGAGTGCTAAGGTTTTAAGCATGTTCGTATTTTGAGTAAAAAATAATATCATTATTTGGGTTTTATAAAGTTTATAAAGTTTATATCTCTGGTACCTGGCATTACGTTTTATGGCACACATGACCTGGCTAGACAAAGTGACATTTATGTCAGATCTGGTCCTCATAACAAATGAGTTTGACACCTCTGCTCTAAACTTTACCAGAATCACCCACAGTGTGCAAGTAATTCTGTCCAGGCACTTTCAAAATAACACTTAACCTTTCTTAGGCTTTATTTATTTATTTTGACCTATTATTTATCAATAATAGGTCAAAATGACTTATATAATGTGAAATAGCTGGAATCGCTCCCATTTCATTTTAACTAAATTCAGATTTTATTCTTTTATGTGCACAAAAATAGCAGCTTTTTATAGGGATGTGGAGATGGAGTTATCTTTTTTTTAAATGACTGGTTGGTATATCATTAGCCATGGTAAAGCTGAATAAATGCCTTTTTAAATTATTGAAACAATATAAAATAATTGCTTAGTTTATTCAAATATGGTGAGAACAATATAGAATTGGACTAAAGCTGCCATGTTTCGAGCATAATAACATTTTACTAACCCACTACAATTACAGAGCAACTCTTACATTCTGGGTATCATAGAGAGGGCAGGACAGACAGGAGTGTGCAGAGATGACTGGAAGGGACTTGTAGGATAAAGGAAGTTGTGAGGGCTGGGCTATATACAAAAAAGTACAAGGCTGTATCTCCTGCCTAAATTTAGTCTGGTCTGTTCCAATGCTCCCTCTAAGCTGTGGAGTCTTGTGAGCAAAAATTCTACTTCGTGAGCTACTGTCATTAAAGTTGTGAGTGAGTGATTTGACTTCTGCATAAATTAGTTTGCTCTGGAGCCATCCTTCCTGAGCTATGAAAAAAATGTGTGAGCCGGAGGCTAAAAAACTGTGAGCTAGCTCACACTAACTCAGCTTAGAGGGAACACTGGTCTGTTCTCCTTCCCCATTGGACCATAGATGATTATTCTTGCAAAATTCCTGCGAGGTTCACCTCTGAAAGCAGATGGGCTTTCATCCAGTAGCAGAGCTAGTACATAGTTGTTAGAAACTGTTGAACATCTGGCTATACTCAGGTCGTCTCCATTTAAAACTGCACTAAGCTTAGCTTCTGCAATTACCAGCCCTCAGGTAAGGCCTGGAGATATCCCAATATTATAAATGATCTCCTGACTACAGAGATCAGTTCCCCTGGAGAAAATGGTTGCTTTGGAGGATGGACTCCATGGCAGCTTACCCTGCTGAGGTCCCTCCCCAGGTTCTACTCCCAGATCTCCACAAATTTCCCAAACCAGGTTTGGTAACCCTACCAGCTTCCTAGATATGACACTTTCCCAGGTTTTGGCTGGTCGTGGGCGGGGGTCATCCTTAGTCCATAAAACCGTGAGCTGGTCCAGGTCCAGATCAATGTTCCCTCTAAGCCGTGGAGTCTTGTGAGCAAAAATTCCACTTTGTGAGCGACTGGCATCAAATTTGTGAGCGAGCGACTTGGCTACTGCATAAATTAGGTTACTCTCGAGCCCTCCTTCCTGAGCTAAGGCAAAAATGTGTGAGCCGGAGGCTAAAAAACTGTGAGCTAGCTCACACTACCTCACTTTAGAGGGAACACTGGTCCAGATGGGTATACCTGTGGCCACAAAATGTGGTTCTGTTGGAGAATATACTCTCTGACTATAATTTGGTTCATGTTGAGTATTGCAAATTTTAAGCAAATTAAGCAGGATGTACTTATTTCTGTATTTCCTTGTCCTCTGGACATGTATGTAGTAAAGTTTAGTGTAAGAGATTACAGAATATTTTTCTGTAAAAGCCAGAAAGTGTAAATCAGAAAACCCCAGTGAGGTCTGAGTATGTTAGTAGGAGAATTGCACAACTCTTCTCCTGATACCTCTTACACTGAGATAGACCATTGGTCCATTGGTCCAAATTCTGCTTCTTCAGACCGGGTTGTCATTCTCCGAAACCTTAGTTGTGGGTATTTCGCACTTCTCAGTGATCTGAGGACATTGAGTGATGCCCCCTCTCCAGTTGTTGTGTATATGGAAGATTCGGAAATCAGACGTGTTAAAATCGCTATCCAAAGAGGGTGGGCGGGCTGAATCTTCTTTTTTTGTGGACTTATGTATATGTGCTTGCATGCCTGGAAGTCATGGTGACTTCTGGCCACCCCTAGTGGGGTTTGGGGATTTCAGAGAGGTGGCCTGATTGTTTGCCTCTGCGTCTTGAGCCCTGGTATTCCTTGGAGGTGTCCCTTCCTTTTACTTGCCAGGGTCAGCCCTGGTTAGCGAAATCTGACGAGATCGGGCTTGCCCGGGCTACTCAGGCCAGGGCAGCTGAATCTTCCTTTTTGTGAACGTTTTTCTTTCGTAAGGATTCAGGCTAGCCCTGGTCCAGCCCTAGCTCAGGGCTAGCCTGGATGGTCCAGTTTGGCCCGATCTCATCAGCTCTTAGAAGCTAAACAGTCGGCCCTGGTTAGTGCTTGGATGGAAGGCCACAAAGGAAGTGCAAGGCTGCTACACAGAGGCAGGCAATGGCAAACCACCTCTATTTATTTCTGGCCTTGAAAACCCTTTGAGGTTGTGGTAAATGAGCTGAGACTTGATGGCATTTTTTTACTACCACGGAGGATTCTAAAGAATACTTAAGGTTCGACTTCGACTACACCCTCTTTTTCTCTTTTTAGGCTTCTCTGTTCACAGGAGTGAAAGCAGTTGCTGAACACTTCAGTGTCTTTGTTTCACTTTCAGCCACCTTTTCAAATGCTCTGGGCATTTTTCTTTTCTGAAAGTTTGCAAAGTTAAATTGTGGAAATGATCTCCTTTGCCTGCTGCATTAGGGCATACCTGAGAAAAGGTCTAGGAGTCAAGTTGTTCCTTTTATAACTGCCCCAGTGACATTTGTAAATGCCCATAGCTACGTCAGGCAAAAAGTTAAGACTTTGACAAAATCTTGCTACACCTACACTTGTCTGTTGCTGTTCTCTTGGTCACCGTGTAGAATGAGGTTGCATGATCACCCATGGTTCTTAGGCTTCAGGCTATTTTTAAAGGATTCAATGTTCCCTCTAAGCCGTGGAGTCTTGTGAGCAAAAATTCTACTTTGTGAGCTACTGGCATTAAAGTTGTGAGCAAGCTATTGGGCTACTGCATAAATTAGTTTGCTCTGGAGTCTGGAGCCATCCTCTCCTGCGCGAAGACAAAAATCTGTGAGTGAGGCTAAAAAACTGTGAGGTAGCTCACACTTAACTCAGCTTAGAGGGAACACTGATGTGGTTGACTACATCATGCAAACCCCCCCCCCCTTCTTTTCAAGTGCAAATTCCCTGCTGGCCTTGAGTTTAACCAAGGCTTTTTAAAAAAAGACTTCAATCCCAGATTAAAAGAAAATCCATGCTGGCTAACCTGGGCAACAACAGTTGCCGATATAACCATGTCTAAGGCCAAAGGAAGAAGTTGTATGTGAGGGAAGCAAGCTAGTGAGAACAGCATGTGAGCTCCCCAGGATTCTTGTGGTTCTTAACTTGTGTTCCTTGGCACAGTTTCATCTGTCATCTTTTGAGAAGGTTCCTGTTAGTCATATTGTACACATTAATTGAATCACAGTAAGTCTTTAGAAGGTTCATTGTGACAGCAGTGTCAAGTCATTACCACCTAGGCTTTTATCTAAAAGCCGTTTTATCACTGTTCCAGCATGTCTTTGGCCATTTATTTTGAAAAAGGTGATTTTTAAACATTTAGTCATGACGAAGTTTTATGTGGCAAATAATTTCCTTCTGCCTGGATTGCCTACAGGATGCAGGAGGCCTACGGTTTGTTTGTGTGTATTTTTTTTAGTATTACAGCACAAATAGAACAGCAGCAAAACCAAAACTCTCATCTTCTTGAGCAGCAGTGTCTTGAATGGAAAAAAAATAGTTCCTCTCTGACATTTAGATAAAATGAAAATAGATAATGAGATGTGGTTTGGTGCTACAGTGGATATCCTACTGTTTTGAAGGCAGAATGACGACTTTATTTGTGGTGGGAACCTTGACCTCTCAAGTCACACGAGGTTCAAGGCTGACAGCCCATGTTGGATGCTTTTGAAAAATGCCAACCACTACTAACTTGGAGTTCCAGATAGTCTTACTAATCTGTCTGTGGAATGAAAGTCCCAGTTAAGGAAACTTCTAGTTCTTAAATATCCAATTTACTCTTGTGACTTACATCCCTCAATTATAACAGCAGATTCTTGCTGTAATAGATACTTGTCAGGGCATAAAATCTGTGAACATCTAATAACATCTAATAATAACAAAAGTGCAGTCCCTCGCATTACTGAGCAAAGCTTATTTAAAGTGCCTTTGGGTTTGTTATGTGGTACTTGAACCATATGTGAGAGTTAATGTGGGGCAAGTGGAATTTAGAGCAGCCTTTTAAGTTGAATGTACATCTTAACTAATTTAGGCTTTATGATAGCAGTGTAAATGGATTTGAGCCTGTTTTGCAAGAACCCTTAAAAAGGCGGAAAGTGGAAGAACTAAGGAAAGATTTCTTGATGTTGAAGGATTGAAAGGTCAGTTCTCAGTTCACCCTGGCATGATGAATTGACTAGAATGAGACTGGGGATTCTATATGTTATATGTTGCATGGTGTGATTTATGTCAGTTTTAAGGTTCATGTATGTCAACATAAGTATTGCAGCTAGATTGCTATGATTTGGTGAGGGGGAAAACACTGCCTCACCAAAAGGCTCAATGTACTGTGTTCAGTATTCAGAGTTGGAACAACCCTGTATTTGGAAGGTGTCTCCATACATCAGTATTGTGGGACCTAGTTGACAATATTCTAGGCCAGATATACTTAATGTTGAGAATCAGTTGGTTGAGATGATCATTCTTAGGGTTGCCAGCTATGGGCAGGGAAATACCTGGAGATTTTGAGGGTGGACCCTGTGGATGAAAGAGTTTAGGGAGCGGTGGGACCTCAGTGGGGTATAATGCCATAGAGGCCACCCTCCAAAACAGCCATTTTATCTCCAGCCACCATCTGGAGGTTATGCAAACAAATAATCAGAAAAATCTGTCACGCTGTTGAGACTACTGTCTTCTTATACAGTTCTACTTACAACCATAAATGATACACATAACAAATGGTTTTGCCACCATGCATAAATGACATCTGCACAAGTTCAGTAGTGACCTGATAGTTCTCGAATGTACAAGTCAGGCTTTTCTCAGTGATGGAGCTCAACCCAGGTTTGCGAAGATTCAAAATGACATGAAGTCTACAAGTATGTACCTGATGAAGCCCTAAGAAACGGCAAAGCAACCTAGGCATGCAGTTGCCACTCCTTTGGTTTGCGCCACAGCTAGTCTTGAGCTCATGCTGTCTACTGCGTGCTTTCATCTGAAAACTCTTCTCTGCACCATGAGCCAGTGACTGCATCATTCTGAAGAGAGACTTGTACTTTCAAGGACTATTAGGTAGTCTCAAGTGTGATCTTACAACATGACAGATTATTCTGGTTATTTGTTTGCACAACTGTATTTTCTGTATTTCCATTTTTGTGTAGTTGTTAACCACCTGGAGGTTGGCAACTCTAATCATTCTACCTCTGCCACTAAATGCAGCTGAGATAATCTGACCATATGAAATGTTCTGCCTTGATTATGTGGGCATGTAACTGCACCTTTGAATGCTATTTGACTCTGTGTAATTGCCTCCTGCCCACCTTGTATAAGCGGGTACCAGATCCACTGGGGAAGTCCCAGGTGGCCAGACATAGTGCCAGTCACTCTTTTTTTCCATGTGTGTTCCAGGGTCACTGAACGTGGCTTGTCCTTTTAATTGCACCAATCTGATGGTCCAGGTGGTGGAAGAGAGACTTTGGCCTCGACAAGCTGGCAAACTTGCAGAAGACTTAGTGCAAGTTGACAACAATCTGGGGTCATAAAGAGGATGAACCCTATACTTCTGACAATGACCTAGGACAACTCTAGCTATTAAAAAAGCAAGATGCGTAAAGAACTACAACTTCATCAAACACGATTCTAGCATAATTGCAGAGCTGACTTGCCATTGAACTGATGTGTGGGGAGGGGAGCTCCAGAGTTGCTAAGGTTGGTATAGGGTGATTTAGATATGTAGCTCTCAAGGCAGGAGCCCCTGAGGTGGTATGTAAAGCTTTTGAAGTAAAGTTAGAAATTGATGAGACTGCTGGGTATGCATTGCTTTCAGTGTTTCCTTAAGCAAAATTCTCTGTTTTTTCTGCTGGTTTCTCCACTTTTTTTTTTTTTAAGTTAAATTAAATTAAAAGTTTAGATATTTTCCTGTGGCACAGAGCTGCCTGCTGTAAATGTGAGAGGTTGAAAATCCTGTATATGAGTGACAACGCATGTTTTTGAGGTGAGTTTATGCTGAATTGTTGCAAAGTAGCCAAAGAGGGTAGAAGTGACCAAGTGAATAACTGTTCAGAAACAAAAATTATACATAGTCATTTCCCTATCTTGTGCTTAATTATATATTATATATATTTAAATATGCATGTAGGTATATCCTGCAACTCCCAGCACGTAGCCGTTAAAGGCAGCTACCAGTATCTTGACAATAAAACAAGGTATCAGGTTCTTAAACCTCAGCAGCTCAGAATATGTATAATATCTGCTCGGGTTTGTTGACCGATGTAGTGAGGAATCCACAGATGAGGAAGGATTGGATAAATGCTTTTTTAGATACCCATGACCTTTCTTTAATTAAACGAAAGCTGTATCTGCTTCTTTTTAGTAGAAGGAAAGCATCAGACGCTGTACCTGCTTCCACTCACACCACATTATACAAAGCAAAAATTTCACCTCTTTATTCATTTTCATGCCTTCTGTCTTTGTTTGTGCTAATGGACATCTGATCACCTAAGGAAGGAAAAGAGAAGTTCAGCTGAATTATTTGCTGAAGTTACTCTTCCTGGAGGGAGGCAAGAACACGTTTCTGAACTTCTTCCTGTTACCAAATTATTCAAAGTTGCTCAAGAGTCTGTGGGTGGTTCTTTGACAGTGAGCACTCATGGGCCAGAGGTTTGCCGAGCTTTACCATCTTGCAGTTTGAATGGTGAAACTTTGAAACCATTAAGATACATTTAAAAACATTTCAAAAGGTGGTATTCCCCCCTTCCATAACCTGCCCTGCTCCCTTAGACTATGCTCTTTGCCTCTGCTTACATGTTGGATCTACGTGCACCTCAGTTAAATTTGGAAAGAGGGACTGTCATTCAGCTAGCTACTGTACAGCAGGGATCTTATGCCTACTTCAGTCACTATAACTTTATCTTAATAACCTGTTACTCTGACCTGGATGGCCCAGGCTACCTAATCTTGTTAGATCTCATAAGTTAAACAGGATTCACCCTAGTTAATACTTGGATGGGAGACAGCCCCGGCTGTAGCGGGGGATTTTGGGGGGAGGGGGCCTTGGGGGGCACAGCTAATTAGATCAAAGTTAATTAAATTAATTCAGTTTGGGGGCCAGCACAGGAGGAAGGTGACCCAGAAGAAACACTAGGTGGCTAGCATTGGGAGACCACTATGGAAGTCCAAGGTTGCTGTATGGAGATAGGAAATGGCAAACTATCTGTCTCTTGCCTTGAAAACCATATGGGGTCATTGTAAGTTGGCTGGAACTTGACAGCACTGTGGACCACCAATAACCTGTATCTAATACTCATTCCTAGCCAGTGGGGCCAGCCATGGCTACCCTTTTGGGCCCTGCAAACCCAAGGGAACCTCCAGTTTTGCAAAAAAAACCAACCCTTGTTTTTAGCCCCCTCCCTCCAGATTTGGGAGGAAATTTCCCAAATTTATAGCTGTACATGGGCAGATGTTGCAAAAATAGTTGGGAGTATAGCATTTTTGGGCTGCCATAGCAACCCCATTCGACAGGTAAAATCTTCCAGTGGAGGCAAGTGGGCAATATGTGGAAGGGCCAAATGGAATTTGCCTTCCCCTGCAGGTCCTCTTGTTTGTTGTCAGTGCATCCTTACCTTGCCTAAGCTAAAGTGCTGGAAGGGAGATGGTTGGTTTGCGTTTAATGTGAGGGTGGTGTTGGGCACACCTCTTTTAACATCTGTGGATTTCCAGTTTATGCTTCTCTTTATAACTACTCCCCCCCCCCTTTGTATTGCAATAAAAAGAGAGATATCTTAATTATATAGAATGTATTTTTTCTGTAGTGAGCAGTTGCTCAATTGTGGAAAGTCTGCATTCCCATGTGAACAGATGACACTGAAGCAGAAGTGGTACTCGGATACCATCTCTCAGACATTGCCTAAGAAGACAAGCTGAAAATATTCGTTGTGGCTCAGGCATCGCTGTGGTATTCAGCAGAATTTCAGCATTGTGGAAAAATATGATGTAGGAAGGTGCTGTTATGTGCATTGTAAAGAACATAACAATCCTGTAGGACATCTTTGATATGAAGCTTAATGTAATCCACAAACACATGAGATCTTGGACAGGGGCAGAGTGGTTTGAGAAGCACCACCAGTTTAGCCATTTGTGTAGACAAAGGTCAAAATTATGAAACACTTGTTCTTCTGCTGTGTATATGGAGGCCAGGTATGTTTTGAAACAAGGGACCACTTTTAAAATACCTGTGTTTTCTTTTCTTCTCGTTAAAAAAATCAAGAACAAATTGATGTTTAACATACTTCGGTTTCCCCCTCAAATATCCGATAAACGCTATTTGTTATTGAATTTAATAATTGCACAATGCCTTTCACCGTGCTTTATAAATAACAGTTAACAAAATTCTACTCACTATTTCTGCCAATTGTTTGCCTTGTTTTTAATGTTTGGATCAAATGAAGGTTTGAATTCCTAAGAAGGGGACCTACTTATGGGAGAAGGAAGACATTTGTTGGTTGTGCAGTGAGAAGGTGGTGTTGTGTGTGGGGGGGTTCCTCAACGTAGGACTCTTATTTAGGACATCCTGTTCTTCTTGGGCCATATTTATAGTGCACCGTGATTTGCATTAAATCAGTTGTAGCTTTTTATAATTAATGGAACATTTCCACCGAGAGACACCGTGTCATCTTTGCAGCCCTATCTCTTCTAGGCCCTTGTTCTAAAGTCATTTGATCTGCTTGTGCATGGGCATGTGGTGTTTGTAGTACAATGAATCATCCACCTTCCTTATTACTCTGTGGGAAAGTTAGCCACATCCTGAGGAGAGGGCCAGCACCGACTTGGTGAATAGCTTGTTCTGTTTATAGCTGGGCTAAAATTTTTGCCTAGCTTTTATCTTGCTGTGTAATAATGCTGGGTGGCCACTGACTCTCATTCTCACGTCTATGAAATGGAAATAATTCAACAAATTCCATAGGGGTTTTGCTGATCATGAGTGATTCTGGGTTTCAATTAAAGGTATGAAAGCCTAGAAAAAAAGAAAAAAATTGTGTACAGAAAAATTGGAAATTTTGGGGAACATTGGGGTAAAGATATCTTAAGGGACTTCTCTTTTGGAATGACCAAACTGTTTTAGGACAAGGTTCACCCCATTCAAAATGTTTTCTCTAAACACTGCATATGAATTCTTTCTGTGAGACAGTGAACAGCTTTAGATAATGATGGTTCTTGGGTAGGCAGGATTACAATGTTGTACAATAAATATATAAGATCTGTAAAGCATTATCCACAATAAAGTTCTCTTTAATCCAACTCAATCAGTTAATCACTACTGTTGTCCAATTTTGTAGGTGGTGTTAGTAAAATTACTCCACAAGTTTAGGTTATAATTTGTTTTGTTTATGATGGGACAAATGTAGTCAGTTTCACTTTTATTTTAGATCAGCTGATATGTCTTAAGATGCATGTGATTGGCAGACTTGACATTTTGTTCCATTTTAAAAAACAGCCCTGTCTTACATAACTTTGCTAATGTCCTCACAATTGAACTATGGGTCAGTATTTCTTTATCCTTCTGCATTAGACGGAAGTATGTATCATCAGAGTTGTTTAAAAATGTAGTTTATGTTGTGACATGAGAGATGAGTATTCATGGAATGAGTAAGCAAGCAACTTTGTTACCTTTGGTGAGTTGGCTGCACCAGATTTCAAATCTGATGACTTCTACTTGTCTCAGCAATGTGACACATTTGCTTCTGTTCCAACTGATAATCTGATGATGGAATAATCTGATGGGGAGGAGCCATGCTCTGCTCACTTTACAGGATGAGGGCATGAAAAGGGATAGCTAACCTGCAAGTGCCAACCTTTGGGGCATATCTGTAGAAATTCTGGCAATATGGAGGATAGACATCTATCCCCATGAGGGATTTCTCTTCTAATTATAGAGTATTTACCAACTTTGGTAAATGCAATCCAGATCCATAATCGTTCTATGTCACTGAAATCCACATTTTTTTATAGTGCACTAACTTTTTTATAAAGTTCTATAATGCACCTGCTACAATAGACTGCTGCGAGATGTTGTCTTGCTGCATCTATCACCCAAGAATGGTATTGGGAGGAGAGGAGACATTGAAGGAGAAAGGTGATTTTTAGATTTAGATGATTGACAGATCTTGGATACCTTTTTCAGCCAGCCATTATTTCTAGGCATTATTGATTGCTGCTTCCCCTTAAGAGAGTTCTCTGGCAGATAGAAGTGAATATTGGGGAAGGGGGATGATGGATGGGTCTTGTTAAAATAGAAGCCAGGCTAATGATATAAGCTGCTTTGGGTCACCATTAGGGTATAAACACAAAAGGAAGTACTTCTTTACTCAATAAGAAACGGTAGAATTCACTGCCAGTGGAAGTAGTAATGACCACGAGCACAGATAGCTTTAAAAGGGGGATAGATAGTTTCATGGAGGAGAGGGTAACTGAAGGGAGCATACATCTACAGAGGTGGCAAATAGGGATGGGCACAAACCTCATCATGAACCTTAATTTGCCCCGAAAATCTCCCGGTTCATGAGCCAAGGGTCATGCAGTCACACCTGCAATCAACCTCCATGTTTTTTTACAGAGGTTCGTGTTGGCAGTTCGTCTGACAGACATGCTGGCGCTGATCAGTCGTCAAATCAATGGGGGGCAAATTGCACATTGGTTCTGCATGAATAAGAGAAACTCTTGTCCACAGTCATCTAGCTACCGAATCTAGTTAAATATTCCATGCAACTGTTGATATGCTAGCTGAACTTGTTATCTTGTTCATATGTAATAACATTAGTTTTTTATTATTAAGACAATTCTAGCAGTAATCATATATGACACTTTGTATGTAAAGTTATTGAAATCTGTTTTATTGTTAAAAACCAATAAAAAGACGTAAAAATAAATAAATGGGGGGGTGGACTTCTGCAGCCCTGGAAACATCAATAGTGGCTCTCCAAACACCAAACAAAAGTGGCCCTTGTGGGACCTGGGGCTGAGGAGGAAAGCGTGAAAGAACCCAGGTCAGGGATGGAAGAAGATGAGGTGGAGGAGAGTTGCACGCCGCTGGCAACGCAAGAAAGAGAGGAGGCAGAGATTTGAGGCTTGGGGGAGAAAGGGGAAGGTGATCTCCTTTTTGCAGAAGCGGTGGGAACTTTGGGAAACTGGCCCATGGGGCAGTCAGGGGGATGCCAGCAGATGAGGCCAGTCCAAAAAGGGAGACCGTAGGAGGCCTGTAAGTTGAAAGTCTCAGGGTCAGAAGGAAAGGGGGGGGGGAAATCTCCTTTTGATAAAAGTAGTGGGAGTTCTGGGAAACCAGCCTGTGGTGCAGTCAGAGGGATGCTAGCAGATGAGGCCAGGCCAAAAGGGGGGACCCCAGGAATCCCAGAAGTCGAGGATTGCAGGGTTGGAAGGAAAAAGGGAGGTGATCTCCCTTTTGTAGAAGAGGCGAGTCAGCTGGAGACTCACTGAGAGTTTGGCTTCTCTAGCCCACAGGGGGGCTTTCCTACCACATCATGAACCTCACTAAATGAACCGGTTCAGTAAACGGGAAGGTTTGTGGTTCTTGAGACCCCATTTTCCCAGTTTGTGCCCATCCCTAGTGACAAACCTCCAAATACAAGTGCTGGGAGGCAGCAACAGGGGAGGGCCTCCGCCCTATGCAACTGGTTGGCTCCTGTGAGAAACAGTATGCTGGACTAGATGAACCAGTAGTCTGATCCAACAGGCTCTTCGTATGTTCTTATATAAATGAAGTAATTAAGTAAAAAATAGTCTTCAATTCTATGTTGTGCTTTGCTTTGGTAGCATTTTGAGCAAGAGCAATGTCCTACCTTCTACCAGAATTTTAGGTTCAGGGAGGAGACAGTACTAATCTCTGACTGTTTATTGCCCTTCGGATGTTAGAATTCTCGCAAAGCACAACATAGTCAAAGATGAGGGAAGAAAGTCTTTCTAGCAGAGGGGAAAGGAGCAGTTACCAAGGTGAGTAAGTTTTGTAGTCCTTTGGAAACTTCCATCTTGGTAGTTTGGGCAGAATCAAAAAGGGGGTCTCCAGTTGTCGTCTTCTCCCCAGGTGCTCACCTTCTTCATTAACACCCAAGTCAGGCACTGTGTCAAGAGTCTAGAATTTCATAAGTCTAGCTCCTTGGGGAGCCCTTTCCCAAAGAGCTAGAGAGGAGGCAAGGCTAGTAACTTGACTCCTCATTCTTGTAACTTCTTTGCTGCCTCCCCTGGCTTCAGCTTGGTGATCACGAAGCAACTACTGCAGGGGAAACAGTGAAAGGCAAACTTCTGAGTAGAAGAGAGTCTGCATACTAGACAGCAAGGGGTGCAATTTGTAACCTTCGGTGTGCTGGCAATTGTATAGAACTTGCTGGCAATTGTATAGAAGTGGGTGGTGGTGGAGGGATCAGTTGAAAATGCACATTAAGTTTGTAATGAGGGTTTTCTGCATTCATTGGCTTGGATCTTAACATGCTGTTCTGTAGCACAACAGAACTCCTCCTTTGGGATGGCTTTTCTATCTGTGGAAGAGGAGAGGGAGACTTCTGCTGGTTTTCCCTACCAGTTGAAGACTCCCAGTTTGGTCCCCACACTGGGAGCACAATCGGGGGCGGGGGTGGGGGTTGCACAGAAGACTGCAGTGATAGGGGAAGGCAGGGAAGGCTGTCTTCTCTAGCATGATTTTGATTGGATTATTTAGGATCCAAGCCTGTATTTATCAGCTCTTGTTTTAGTGAAAGGGAGATTGTATATGTGTGTTTTTAATTTATATTTACAGAGCTGACCCCATAGAAGGAGATCAAGTTAGGTGATACTAATGTGGGTGGCCCAGACTGGCCTCCTCTCATCAGATCTGGGAAGCTAAGCAGGGTTGTCCCTGGTTAGTGCATGGATGGGAAACCATCAAGGAAGCCCAGGGTTGTTAAGCAGAGGCAGGCACTGGCAAACCATCTCTTACCTTTTAAACCCTACAGGGTTGTCATAAGCCAGCTGCTGCTTGAAGGCACTTTCCACATCCGCCAGTGTGGATGTAAAGAAACTTTTCAAATGTTAAATGCTTTTTTTTGTTTTGGGTCAGAACTGGGTTCTGTTGTTGGCTGGATCAATATTTTCGTCTGAAACTTTCAGAGAATTGCGTTGCCGATAAATTCATTTAGCTTTGATTCTTAGCGAGGTAGATGTGTATGGGCTGTGTTTCCACACATACAATCACCCATGTGCGTGCCTTACAGCAGTCCTAGAAAGGTCGCTGCTGTTGAGAATAAGCACAAAGGGGCCGTTTTGAATTGATTTAATTGCTTGTATGGTACATAGTTGCTATTAAAACTGGCAGGATCTTGATGAGCTGACAGTGTTTGTAGCAAACTTGAACTAAGTATAATGTCACTCAACCCTTGGCAAGCTAGAATGGTTTTGAGGTTCAGATATGCTTTGGTAAATTAAACGTTCCGTGCAAAATATTGGAAAGGTTCATCATTTGTACCTTTCTGATCTCCACCCTCAATTTTTAGTAGTCTGTTTTATTTCTATCTATTCTTACTCTTTTACTATTGTGTTGTTATATGGGAGAGGTTTTAGGGTGGATTGCATGTCTGTGTGTATACAGGAAAACATTAAGGAGAATATATTAATTCCTCCTCCATTTACAAAGAGTGTTTGGGATTTTGGCAGAGCTTTCCTGTTGAAACAGATCAGCTCTGAAATGTGAGCTGCCTAGGCCTGATGCTAGCCAAAAAACAGGAATTGTGGGAAACAAAATTCTGAATTTAGTGTGTGTGGGGGGTGGGGTACCTGTAGCACAGTAAATGTGTTCATCTTTGCCCTCACCTGGGTAGCCCAGGCAAGCCCAATCTCATCAGATCGCGGAAGCTAAGCAGGGTCCACTCTGGCAAGTACCTAGATGGGACACCTTCCTTGGAATACCAGCAGTCGGGAGGTAAGGACAGGCTTTATTTAACCACCTCTCTGAATATCCTCCAGGCACCCAGTAGGGGTCAGTCACCACCAGAGGTCACCATGACTTTCAGGTGCCCCCCCCCCACATGCACAATGAAAAATGAAAAAAAAAAGTTTTTAAAATGTGTTTATCTTCCAGGTATCCTAGCTTGCTCTTTATTGGAAATTCTAGTCTTTTGACTTTTAGAAGTTCACCATTGCCTAATCAAAATTTAGCCCCCCCCCGGGGGGGTATATTTACATTAGAGTAGCATAGACTGAAAACTAAAGAAGTTCTATCATGTTGTATTTTGTAGTCACTACCTGGGACATGTTTTCTTGCGGAGCAGTAGTCTAATCGCCTTAGTGAGATACTCATTCAGCAACAGAGGGGCTTCCTTTGGATTGCATTTGGGTCTTACGAGAAGCAATTTGAGTATCATTGTGCATGACTGGACAAGAAGCATGTTACAACTGATCAGCATGTTGGATTGTGGTCTGTCTATGGTGCTGTTTCACGTGTACTGCCATAAGAGAACCACTCAGAACCTGGAGTATCTCCCCACCCCCTGATTGCTTGATTATTATAGCATGGGGTGTTACAAATAGTCAGCCCTTCATCTGCAGGCAGGGAAACCAGGTAGCTTTTCAGCAGAATGGAGACCTTTAAGTTAAGCAGAGATGAGTCATAATAGACCTCTCTTGACCTAATGCCTGCTTGAATTTTGGGTTTTCCTGTTGTTCCATTTTCCACATAATTACATCTAGCAGTATAACAGGTAGCATAGAAGGTGCTGTAACTGTGAAGGAGCTGGTCTCTTAAGGATCTCATAGCAGAACTCCAGTGCAGATAGTTGCAGGGTAACTTGTGCCGTTATGTATAAACACAAAAGAGAAGTGTAGTGCTTTTGGCTTGTTAACATTGCTGCAGAAACGAGAACCTTGCTGGCCAAGGAACTTCAGATTTACTCTGCTAAAATGTCTTGTTTATCTTTTTGTCCACTTTAAGAGAAACTGCCAAATGGGAGCTGGATGATCATAAAGCCAATGTGTCTGGTAAGACACTGGTTAAATACAGAATATCCCTGCTGTCCTAAAGACCAGTGGAAATTTCTCCTAGACAAAGAAATTTAAACTCCTCAGGAAGCTGTACCTCTTAAGTTTATGGTGGCCTTATATGATGCATTTTTGTATTTTGCTTTCTTTGAAAGTTAGATTGGGACTTAATTGTGTAACAAGGGCATACACTGTGCGTGTGTTTGCCAAAGGCAGGAATTTTGTGCCTTTCCTATTGATGTACTGAAAATCTGTGTATGTAAGTGTTTCAAGTGGCTACAGTTCGGGTGTGTTCAGTTCTGCCAGTGTCATTCATGGCGAAATGGGGTACTGTGGGATATATAGGATTAGACTGACAAATTTTAGCTTGCTCAAATGCCACAGAAAAATATTGAGAGCCATTCTGAGGTTGTCTGTCTCCCTGACCCGTATATCTCAGGTTTAGGTTTCCCGAGTCTGGCAGTTCATGTTGGAGGAACAATCCTGGGCATGTTAGGCGTGATAAGTCCCTTCTAAATAACACTTGTTTTCTAGCCAGCTGGGGTGGTGGCCAAAAACTCTTGTAATGTTAATCCCTGGTGTCCAGAATAATGACTCAGCCCTTCCTTTATGAGGTTTGAAAGTATGACCAGACTGCTTTCCGGTATCTGAATCTGTCACCTCTATTCTAGTCGCCCCCAAGAGTTCTGGAAAACTTTAAAACCAAATGCCAAGATAGTTGAGGTTTCAGCAAGGCCTCACAGCTCATGCAAGGTCTCCAAGAGGGCTGCACGTGTATTTGCATGCTGCCAAGGCCCTGATGCAATCTGCCTGTTTTGAATTGTAAGTCCAAGAGGAAAGTATTGTAATGCCTCTGTAAGGCACTTGATTGTGGTTTAGAAACTTCTGGGCACATAAGAGCCTGTCAGCATCAGTATGGGGTGATGCCCATGATTAGGGTATGTACCTATCGAGCCCGATGTCTCTCTTCAAGATAAATAAAAATGCCTTGAGAACCATTGCCCTGATACTTTGTATCGGGGGGGGGGATGTTGGCATTTTTGACAGAACTTTTGAATTTTACACACCTGTGCCCCTTCACGATTGATGGTTGTGTGTGTGTGTGTGTGTGTGTGTGTGTGTTGAATTTGGATTATGCCCACACAAGTACTAACAAGCCAGTGAAAATAGGACGTAAGAAGAAGAGAAGAAAATTGGATTTATACCCCGCCCTTCACTCGGAGTCTCAGAGTGGTTTACAAACTCCTTTCCCTTCCCCTCCCCACAACAGACACCCTGTGAGGTAGGTGGGGCTGAGAGAGCTCTGACAGAAACTGCTCTTCTTCAAGAACAGCTCTTATCAGAGCTATGGCTTGCCCAAGGTCATCCAGCAGCTGCAAGTGGAAGAGTGGGGAATCAAACCTGGTTCTCCCAGATTAGAGTCCGCACACTTGCCTCTGTATAGCTACTCTGGACTTCTTGGTGGTCTCCCATCCGAGTACTAGTAAGGGCCAACCCTTTTTAGCTTCCAAGATCTAGCCCGGGCCCAAACATCTATACTGCCATCATTTACATAATAGAAATACAGCCTTCAAATTAAGAATTTTGGAGGTCTAAAATAACTTTAGTATTTTGTGTTTCTGAATGTTTTAATTCCAGGTTTAGTGTAGGGGAAATCTTACACTTCTGAAACTTTTTTTGGGGGTATTTTTTTGTATTTTTCATGTGTGTGTGTGTGTGTGTGTGCATGCGCGCCTTGAAGTCATGGTGATCTCTGGTGGCTGAATAAAGCCTGCCCCCGCCTCCCAACTGCTGGTATTCCAAGGAGGTCTCCCATCCGAGTACTTACCAGAGTCGACCCTGCTTAGCTTCTGAGAGCTGATGAGATCAGGCTAGCCTGGGCTATCCAGGACAGGGCCCACTTCTGAAGCTTTGACTTGAGCCTGCCAATTGAAATTATGCTCTAGGGCCTAAACATGGAATTGAACCAAGAATTTGGTGCCAGCTTTTAGAGATGTGAAGTATCTTTTCCCAGCCTGGTCTGTGTCCATCTTTAATGTCAACATATAATGTTTTATATTTTTGCTGTTAATAATTTATTTTTATTTTGCTTTTTTCCAGGAAAAGGGGGATAGAAGTAATACAGGTGAGTACAACTGATATATTTATAATCCCTGTTTGTTTGTTTTTTAAATTCTCTTTATAATTTTTTCGTAAATAAGTATTGAACAGAAAACTTACATTGCCTTATAGCGTAACAGGTATGGATAATAGCATTGTTGCGTTTTAATTCCGTCTTGCTTTGTGATGGTTGATAGAGATTGCTGGTGGTGGTTATAGTTAGGTAGCATTTAACTTGTGTGACTGCTCTGTATATGGATGGAATTGGGCATTGCTAGTGATGTGAGCTTCCTAGAGAAATTTTCTGGTGTCGGGTGACTGGGACTGGAAGTAGCATGTTTATTTCACTTACATATAGTAAAAAAAACCAAATAAGTACACCACATTATTTCTACAAAGCATATCAGCATAATACGTTTCTTGATAGCCAAAAATAACTGAGCAGGAATACTTAAGGCCACGCTAGATGCTTGCAACTCTTAAACAGGGCCTTCTGAGAGAGAGTAGGAAAGATTTTCATGAATACTCTTTCCTCACCTATCTCTCTTCCTTTCTGTGTCCTGGTGGCAGCAGTTGTGCTCTCTGTTGTTGCTGGGTACTGTTTTTCACTTCCATTTCAAGTCCAAAGGTGCCAGAGTGACAGCAGGAGGTTTGTCCTCACCCATGCTTTGGATTCACTGGAAATTTCCAGGGATCAGACCACCAAGTGGGATTTCCGTGGCTCCCCTACCCACTGAACCCTCAGATATCCCCAGAGATACTGTCCCAGGATCAGCATGAGGGGGGAATCAGGTCTTTTGCAGAAGGATGGGATTGGTGAACCCTTGGAATTAAGAAGCTGAAACAGAGTGAGGCCACGGCTTCTCGCCCTCACTTGCAACTTTCACTTAAATACAGAGCAAGAGCTCCTAGCAGCAGTGGAGAATGCTGTCATAATCTCCAGTAAGTGGGTGAAATGCTCCACCCCTTCTCACAGCTCTTACAAAAAGTTGCTGTAAAGGAGCCCCTAAATTTACAATCTGTGGCAAAATATAAAGTTGGGGGCAGTAGAAGAAGAAGAATGGCTTACAAATTCCTTCCCCTTCCCCTCCCCACAACAGACACTCTGTGAGGTAGGTGGGGCTGAGAGAGTTCTTTCCAGAACTGTCCTTGAGAGAACAGCTCTGACAGAACTGTGGCTTGCCCAACGTCATCCAGCAGCTGCAAGTGGAGGAGTGGGGAATCAACCCCAGTTCTCCCAGATTAGAGTTCATGCACTTAACCACTACACCAAGCTTGCTCTCAGTACAAAATTTTACCTCGGCCCTAAAAATGTTTGATCGGGTGTGATCAAAGTACACTTGGTTGTGTATGATATACATCCGTTTCAGTTTAGTTTATTGTAATTTGCCATTGGCCGTTACAAAATTACAAAACACAAATTGTGAACTAACTGTATAGGTTAGAGTCAGAATATACAAAAATACCAAAGATCGTTAACAAAATATGACTAATTTAATACAGTAGCCTAAATAATGTCCCTTCCCGATGCCACCTTGGAGCGTATATTCTTTGCAGCAAGGGCAAATAATGAAACTTTATAAGAGACCACATCACGCCAACCCCTCACGATGCGGAGTTGCATTGATTTCTTCGCAGTATGATATACATGCTCCCTAGGAACAGACACTTGAGAAAAAAAATTAAGTACAACTTTGAAACTGCCCAGTTGCCCTGTTGGTGTTTCCACTCCCTGTGACCTTAATTAAGTTATTAAACAATGCAGTTTTAGAAGTGTGTGGTATAGCAGTGGAAAATTGTCCATCTCGCATTACTTCTTGTGGCACAGAGGCCCTGTGACTAGTTCCCCTCCTGTCCCTTTTATATGTGGAAATGAAATGCATACCTTGATGACATCATAACAGAGTTTGAGTCCAGTGGTACCTTTAACTTTGTTCTGTTGCTTCAGACTAACATGGCTACCCCCATCTTGATGACATCATGTCACGCTTTTCATCGTTTCATGTCATGATTAGACACAGGGCCGCCCAGTCCTATCCCAAATATGTTGGTTTTTTTAATAATAGAAAAATAAGTATCCAGAGTACATGAAATTTGTCAGTCAAGAGAATAGGAAATGGAATACCCAGTAAATGATACATTCTGTTTTAAAATATCTTCAACATCTGTTCTGCATCTCGGAATGTAAGCTGAGCACCATGGACCGTTTCTCTGACTCAATAAGATTGCTTTTTAATGAAGTAAGCTTTACTTATTTGTTTTTGATTATGCCCTTCTCCATGGGGTTTTCTTGCCAAAAATACTGGAGTGGGTTTCAAGAAGCGACAGTTAGAACTGGATATGGAACAACTGATTGGTTTAGCATAGGAAAAGGAGTACGACAAGGATGTATATTGTCGCCTTGCTTATTTAATATATATGCAGAGTACATCATGCGAAATGCTGGCCTGGATGAATCACAAGTGGGAATTAAGATTGCTGGGGAAAAGATCAACAACCTCAGATATGCAGACGATACCACTCTAATGGCAGAAAGTGAAGAGGACCTAAAGAGCCTCTTGCTCAGGGTAAAAGAGGAGAGGGCAAAAGTGGGCTTGAAGCTCAACATCAAAAAAACTAAGATCATGGCATCTGGCCCCATCACTCCTTGGCAAATAGAAGGGGAAGTCGTGGAAGTAGTGACAGACTTCATGTTCCTGGTATCCCAGATCACCGCAGACTGTGATAGCAGCCATGAAATTAAAAGACGCCTGCTCCTTGGGAGGAAAGCGATGGCGAACCTAAACAGCACGATAAAAAGTAGAGACATTATCCTGCCAGCAAAAGTCCGCATGGTCAAAGCAGTGGTATTCCCTGAAAGTGGGGGAGAATACCATCAGAATGTTAAAAGACATTCCATTTGAAATAAGACAAAGGAGAAAAAATATAAAGAATTAATTCTTTTTCTACAGACAAACGCAATTGGATATAGATGATTAACTCCAGAAAGCGTAACCTTCAAAATCAAGGATAAAAAAGAAAAGATTGACTCTGTCCAGAAAGCACGGGAATTTTTAAGAGTCCAGATGGGAGGGCCAGGGAAGGAAGGAGAAAAAGGGGAGGACAGTAAGTCCAATGGTGAGCTGGACTCGGAATCCTCCGGGGAGGACTCTCTATCAGAGAAAGGGGCGGCAGCCCCTAAAAGTCCTTATAAGCTTCCGAAGAAACTAGGCAAGGAAAAGTAAAGGCTGAAGGACTCTGAATTGTGCCTTTAAAAAAATGTTGAAGTGAGATTCTTTGGGGTGTTTCTGTATGACAGTTAAATTTAAGATTTGAAAAAGATATGTTAAACTTGACTCAGTTGATAGTAAGATTAACGGGATTAAGACTAAATCTATGGTTAAGATGGTGGGATGATCTCCTCTCTTGGGTTTATAGTCAGTAGTGGGTATCTTTCTTTATCCTATAAATGTAGTTCCCCCTCCCATTTTCTGTTGTAGTTTGTAGTGTTATAAAAAATGCAATAAAAAATCCCCTCCGGGGGCTAAAAAGAAACAAAAACAAGATCTGCTGTATCAAAGGCTGCTAATAGATCCTGTTAGAGGAACAAAGAAGTATGGCCCTTGTCCACATTTAAACAGACATCATTAGCTTAAAACCACCAGAGCCATCTCCATGCTGTAGACTGGTCTGAAACCATACCAGAAGGAGTCTAGTGTTATCCAGGAAGACCATCTCCAGTGCTGTGAGTCTTATCCTACAACTTTGTTCCCCTAATGTGTGCGTGTGTGTGTGTTAAGTACAGTCAAGTCACTTCTGACTCATGGCAACGCTATGAATTAATATCCCCCCAAATGTCCTATTGTTAACATCCATTCTCTTGCAAATTGAGGGCCATGGCTTCCTTTTATTGAGTCAGTCCATCTCATGTTGGGTCTTCCTCTTTTCATGGCGCCTTCAACTTTTGCTAGCATCATCGCCTTTTCCAGTGCCTTTTGTCTTCTCATCATGTGATCCAAGTACGATAGCCTCAGTTTGGTCATTTTAGCTGCCAGTGTGTAATTGCGCTGTGAATAGTTTCACTGGTGCAAAAGCCCTCTTTGCCAAAGAAGTAAGAGCTGCTGCCAATTGTCACAGTCATAGTATCCAACCCATTATCTGGTTTATACAAAATTAATTCAGAAGAGAAGAATCTCCTAAAAATTAATGTTTATTCTTGGCTATTTGATCTCTGTGAATCAACAGTTCAGTCAATTATCCAGGTAAGCAGGGAACCACATGAGGGGGTGAGGGAGACTGCAGGGAAAGAAATAAGACATTATATGTCACTGGGCTAGCCTGCTCTCATCAGGTCATGGAATCTAAGCAGGGTCAGCCCTGGCTTGTAAATGGATGGGAGACCTCCAAGGGATACCAGAGGCATGACATGAAGACTGGGCAATGGAAAACCATTTCTGAATATCTCAGTTGTGACTCAACAGCAGTTTCTGCCACCATGTCGTCTTAAGCAAACAGCAGAATAACAGGCGGTTGGACTGCAGTAAGAGAATTGTTATCACAAGAATTCCAGAAAGGCATCCCACATGCCACTGAATTTATATAAGGCATTTCTTTGTGTAAATATTTCATCCTCCTGAGGATGCCGTCCTAAGAGTTCCACTACCCAATCATCAGTATTTGGTCAAGAGCTAGATTTTCTAACTCTCATTCATCTTGTCCCTCTTAGTTCTAGTTTTTGAAACTGAATCATGAAATGTCCTATGGAGTGTCTAACAGAACTCTCCAGATCCACATCTGATGCTGGTGGCTTCTTTGGTGCTGGAGATGCAGGGGATAAGCATACATACTATGTTTTTGTTATGCATGAAGAAAGGTACATCATACCTCTTTTTGTTTCCCATCACTTGCCAAATAGAGACAACAATGATTGTGGCCATTCAAGAGAGAGACAAAATTTTCAGACTAAAATTTAGGAAGGTACAAGAAGCAGGACCCGTGATACTCGCGCGGGGGTGGGGGAGTATTCCTAAAGGCTCCCGGTCTGCAGAAGCAGCTCCACAGGTAAGCCTTCTTCCCCCCCCCCTCCTGTCCCCTGTGGTGGCGGCGGCGGTGGTGAGGCAGGTCCCAAAGCAGCTGCTCGCCTCGCCGATCTCCCCCCCTTCCCCAGACTTCTGCGCGAGCCTTCCGATCTCCTCCCCCCTCCCTGTCTTGGGCCCGGCGGATCTCCCTCCCCCAACCCACCCCGGCTCCGGCGGCAAGGCCTGAGTGCCTTCCAGCTGCCGGGCCCAACGATCTCCCCCCCAATTTTCCCTCCCTCCTGTGGGCACCAGCGTCAAGGCCTGAGCACCTCCTGTCCGCCGGGCCTGACAATCCCCCCCGTCGATTCCCCCCCCCAGCACCGGCAGTGAGGCCTGAGCACCTCCGAGCCACCGGCCCACCGCAGAGTTCCCAGAGCATTCTCTGTGCATGCTCAGAGCACTCTCTTACTTTTGGGGGGATTTAAATATCCCCCGTACAGTTTTTAAAACTTTTTAGATTTTTCTGCACACCTGGGGACTGCCCCAAGTGTGCAGGAAAATCTCCCTGCCCCCCAAGTGCCCCTGATGTGCAGATTTAGATATCCGCACGGAGGGGGTAACTTGGCTATTAGATATATAGTTCTGGAAGCTAAGAAGGGTTGGCTCTGACTAGTATTTGGATGGGAGACTTTCAAGGAATACCAGGGTCATGAAGCGCAGGCAGGCAATGGCAAACCACCTCAGAATGTCTCTTGCCTTGAAAACCTTACAGGGTCACCATAGATCAGCTGCAACTTGATGGCACTTTCCGCCACCATCTGGAAGGGACTTTTATTCTATTTGGAAGTGTTACTTTAGGCACGGCTTAGTTTCCCAACAGGAAGTATGATTTCTGGCAGGGAGGGGAAGGGTGCTGGATCAGCGCAGTTAACCGTTTAATCCGAATGGTTTAAAGCAGTCAAAAATAGTTAATGGAAAGCTGTCCCAGCAAGAGATTCAAAGCAGCTTTCGTATAGCAGCTGTTACCGTATAAGTTGACCCCAGGGGTCGTTTCGTAGAAAAAGAGCTAGGGGAACTCATTAGCATAACTCATTAGCATATGCCACACCCCCTGACATCACCGGAAGTGTGTCATAAGGCCACACATCCCGCCCCCAACGGTCTCGGCTGCCGGCGGCGGCCTTGCAGCTCCACTGCCGAGCCCCATGAGGGGCCCGGCGGTGGACCTGCAAGGTCGGCGGGAGTGCAAGGAAGCCCCACGAAGGCCCTCCCTGGCCCCAGGCAGGCAGGGGTGGGGAGAGGCAGGGAGGAAGCAACTTACCCTCCCTCTTCTCCTGCCTCCTCCTGGCTGAATGAGGGCCGGAAGCGGGGTAGCCGGAAGCAGGGCATCCGAAAGCAGGGGGCGGGGCTTCGTCTGCGATCCCCCCCGAAATGACCTCTGGTTGACCCCAAGATGCATGGGCTGGAATGCCACCATAGGAAAACTCACTCTTCTGCCTTTATGGCTGTATTTTACTCCTCCTGTTTCTTCTGTTACTTTTTTAATGAATGAAAGGTATCGATGTGTCATTCATGCAGGATAAGTAAAACCAATCTGGTGCTTGTTATAGTGGGTACAGCAGAGGAATCATTAAACAATAAATAATGTGCTGTGGAGAAATGTATTTGATCCTGGAGGGAGGCTGGCCAGCAGTAAATTGGTGCTTTAAAGGGTTTTTCTCCCCTACAGGCTGGGAAAGAGGAAGCCCATCAATAGGTTTCCAGGCACACCTCTTCAGAAATGTTAATAGGTCTTGCTAGAGACAATGGGATTGGGCCAGTTCAACACCCCCACCCCCGCAAGCAGGGAACATAGAGCCTTGGAGGACTTTTTGCTAGTCAGGTTACAGAAAGGGGCTTCCTGGAGACAACAGGAAAAGAAGCCTTGACATGGGCTGAACGGGGTCAAGGGGGAGGAGACACAGGTTTGTTGAAACCTCCTTGCAAGGGGAAGGTGGTCTCTCTTTTCCTTGGGATGCTTGGCTGAAGAGGACGCTGTGCTCTAGTCTGCAAGCAGGCAGCCATTGAACCTGTGGTCGGCCTGGAAGAGCTGGGGCAAGCTTTGAAGGTAATGGAATATCTTTAGAGAATTAGAACACCTAAGATAAGGAGCCTGTTCTAATTTTAACATCTAGTTAAGTCATGTTTTAGAGAAAAGGACAGAGGATTTGCATTTTACCAATTTCTTTTGTTCTTCCTTGCTTCAATCTGGCATGGTGGTAAAAGTATGCTTGTATACATTTTCTTTTTAATAAATACTTTAAACCTCTGATTCTGGAAGTGGTTCTCTATACCACATAGACTCCCACTGTTTCGAACACACTATTTAAAAGGGTCTCAGGAGGCAGGAAGGCAAGCGGTTGGCAACTGGCTATTCCCCCATCTGTCCCTGTGGTAGCCAGGTGCTGGGCAGTGTGGGAGACACTGAGGTAAGGCCTCTGACCTTGGAAGGGGATTTAAAGGTCCTGCTCCCTTTAGTGGGAAACCCCTTTATTGATCAGGGGGTAGCGGGCTACCCTAGAGAGAAGGAAAAGCTCCTCCAGGGGAGTTGGGAACCCCAAGGAGGGCAAGGCAGAGTGGGGCCTGCAGGTCACTGTAGGCACCTTTTGCTACAGTTGCATTTGATGTTCTGAAAGGAAATGTGACTCTTCCTCCAAATCCTCATTAAACTGTTTGATACGTTGACCTTGATTTTCAAATGCATGTTGAGCTGCTGATCAAGTAAGGGGCTCCGCCGAATTTGCCATAGCATTACTTGCATCATAACCTCCAGGGTCATAATGGGGATTCTCTTTTTCTTTTCTCTTTTGCAGTTCAGTTATTGTCCTGTTGACATTTGCATGAAATTGCTTAAGACTGCATTCAAAATACGCAAAGCAAGCCCAATAAAATATTAATATTGAGAATTATGGTGGCTTTGAAGGATTCTTTTACTGTAATGTAGCGCACACAGCAGGATGCTGCACTGCAATAACATTGCCTGCTGGCATTGCCTATTTCTAAGCTGCCATCAGTTACCAAGGCTCTGCTCTGTCCTTCTCATGTTTGATCAATGCTAGTTACTGCATACTCCTAGCTGGCTTCCTTACAATACATTGCAGAGGCATGCATGACAGTATCGCAGATAAAGAAGCCAGCCCAGATGACATAAAACATTACACTTTGAGTTATATAGAACTCTTAGTCAGGTGGATGGGGTTTTTTTTGCCTTTCTAAAGACTGTACATATTGAGAACATTTGGCCCTTTTCTTTGCCCTTCGTTTTGACTGTGCTACAGGAATTAAATTGGCTTGGGCTCCTCCCCTTATTTCATTCCCTAATAGGATCAAGCTCCTTTGCTCACTAGCAACTCATGTATTTGTCTAAATATAGTATGTACTTCTCTCACCTCACTGGGCTGGCCTTATACAGGTTCCACTTCTTAGGAACTGCAGTTTCACTGCAAGACATCTCACAGCGTGGGATAAATATTTTTGTCATTAAATTTCTCAGCCACGTTGCCACAGTAGTAGAACAATGTGTGTGATTATTGCATTTCCCACATTCTTCTAAGGCACTCTGGGATGGAATTCTAACTCAAGAAGAAGCTATTTCCCCCCACGAAATTATATATATTA
>NW_015161412.1:1352326-1356110 GCF_001447785.1 Gekko japonicus | reverse complement strand
ATAAATATTTTTGTCATTAAATTTCTCAGCCACGTTGCCACAGTAGTAGAACAATGTGTGTGATTATTGCATTTCCCACATTCTTCTAAGGCACTCTGGGATGGAATTCTAACTATATATATACTCGATAAACTCACCAGGCAACTAGTGCCCAAGGCAGACTGCAGATTAAAACCATATAAAACACAAAGTGTCAAGTGTCAAAGAATTAAAACTATGGAAAACTACCTACAAAACCTTCATAAGAACCAAGCAGACTACAGAAATCATCAAGGGATTCCAAAAGCTCTCTTTTTAAAAGTTTGGTTTTATGGCCCCTATAAAATGGCAGAATAGATGGGGGATTGCTAATTTCTTCTGGTAGGCTGTTCTGCAGGGTTAGAGCAGCTACAGAGATAACTCCTGAGTGGGCAGCAACAGAACACACCCTCTCAGCATTTGAGGTAACTAATAGGTGCTCCTGTGCTGAGCAAAGTTGCCCCATGGGCTCATATCAGGAGAGACTGTCCTTCAGGTGCAGGGGCCCCTGGTAGGGCTTTAAACGTAAGCACCAGCATCTTACATTAAATTTGGAAACTAATTGGTAGCCAGTATAAAGTAAACAAGATAGGTGTGAAGCAGTCTCTGATGACAGATGGTCTGTTGCATTTTGCACCAATTGTTCCTTCCCAGTTGTCTTCAAGGGCAGTCCTACACAGAGCATGTTACAGTAGTCAAGCCTTAAGATTATTGTTGCATGGATCAGTGTTTCCAGATTAGCAGTCTCCAGATAGGAAGAGAGTTTACAGGACAAATGTAGCTGTTAAAAAGCACTTTGGGCCACTGCTGACACCTGTTTCTTCAGGACTTCTAAGCTCTTTGCAGTGTCTGCCAAAGAAAGTTAGACAACATCTAATCTGGGGAGCAAGATCTCCTCCAAAGCAGAGGTGTTTTACCAAGGGTATAGCTTCCCTCATGTCAGGGTTTGACTTCAGGTTATTCTTTCTGAACTATTGACCAGGCATGGTGAAACACATTTATCTTCACAAGAAGTCTGTGAGTTAGTTGAAGCCAAGAAAGACTGACAGGTTGAGGATCTCCTAGCGAGCTTTGGGGTTGGAAATTGGGTTTTGAAACCAAGTCTCTCTTTTAGTCCTACACCATACAATGTGGTGGCACCACTGCAAGTTTGCCATTCCTCTTGAAAAATAAAATGTAAAATCTTGTGTGCAGAGCTACAGCACCTAGTTCTGTCCCCTTTTTAGGTTTGGTTGGTGTTGCTGTGTATCAAACATAATTGATCTGTTAAAGAACATGTTGAGCAAATTGTAGGGAGAAATTGAATATATTCATGCTGTAACTTTCAACTTAATCCTTCCAAGACAGAGGTTCTCTGGGTTAGTAGAAAGGCAAACTAGGGACTTCAGATCTCTCCTGTCTTGGATGGGTTTATACTTCTCTCGAAAAGCCAGGTTCTCAGCTTGATAGTGGAGCTCGACACAGTCGTTGTCATAAAAAAACAGGTGGCTGCGGTGACTTGAAGTGCTTTTGCCCAGCTTTGGCTGGTGTGTCAGCTGGGTCTGTTCCTGATTCACTCTGTTCTAGCCACTGTGATCCATGCTTTAGTTACATCTAGACTGGAGTGCTGTAGTAGGGGTGTGCAAAAAAACCCCAATTTTTTGGGTTTGGGTATATTGAACCTGAAAAATATTGATATTTCCTGATATTCCCCTACTGTGGTATTTGGATTCACCAAGGAGCTGATCCTGCAGGGAGAATTCTTCCCGCAGGCTCTGCTGGGCAGCCTGGTTTAGACTGGACTGTCCAACAGAGCCTGCCCAGGAGCCGATCCTGGAGGGACCGTTCTCCCTGCAGGTTCTGCTGGGGCTCTGCTAGGCAGCCCAGTTTAAACCGGGGTGCCCCCATCCTCCATTGTTTCCAATGGAGGCTGGAAAAGGCGTTTGAAGGGATTGTGGTCTCTTTAAATCCCTTTTGCAAGCCACGAGTGAACTCAAAAGGCATTTAGGGGGCTCATGGTCCTTTTAAATGCCTTCTCAAAGGGGCAAGTTCTGCTATCTGGTGGTCCTGAAAAATCCCGGATATTTTTCGGGGCAGCTATTTTCGGATAGCCGAATAAATATATCTGGTGCAAAAAATATCCAGAAAATAACAATAAGGTATTTTTCTATTATTTTTTTCAGCTCAGTATAGGCTGAATGCATACACCTATATTACAGTGTCCTGTACTAGGGGCTACCCTTGAAGAGTGTTTGGAAGCTGCAGCTAGTGTAGAACACTGTGGCTAGACTACTGCTGGAGGCCAGCTGTCGGGATCATGTGACCCCAATGCTACAGCGATTACACTGGGGTACTGATCCTCACTCTGAAATCTAAATTAGGGTGTTGGTTTTGATCTTCAAAGGACCAAGGTATTTAAAGGACCATCTTCCCCCATATGTTCTTGCCTGGGAATTAAGAAGACCACAAGGAGAAGCCCTCCCAACAGTCTCATCAATCAGAGAAGCTCATCTGGTGGGCACACAAGAGAGGGTCTTTTCAGTGGCAAACCCCACAATTATGGAACAGCCTCACTTTTGATCTTTAGGAGGCAGTTGAAAGCGGTTTTATTTAAGGCTTCCTTTTATTAATTTACTGGCAGTCCTAACTTGTGATTTAAAATTTTTGTGTATTTTCTTTTATGTATTTTATCTGCAGTGTAAACCGCCTTGAGTTCCACAAGGTAGAAGGGCAGCCAATAAATGTTTTAAATGAACTTAACATTAATCGATTTTAAAGGAATAATAGGAATCCAATAATAGATGAGAGGAAGTTTCTAAGGATTTATTTGGCAGGGGGATGTAGAAATCATGGTGTGCATGAGATGTAGGATTCTATTTTTTTGGTTAATTTAAACCAGTATGATGTAGTTGGTTAGAGTGCTCTGGACTAGTACTTGGGAGACCTGGGTTCAAATCCTTACTGACCCATAAACCTCATTAGATGATTTCGGGCCAATCTCCATCTCTCAGTGCCTGTCAATCTCACAGGATTGTGATGATAAAAGGGAGCCATGGAGTTTCTCCAGGCTCCTTTGGAGGAAGGGTTGTATTAATATGTGACAGGAAAAAATAGCCGTCAGTTTTCCCTTTAAAACAATAATGAATTACGCAGCATTTATATACTACATTTCTATTAAAATTATCTGCAGGGCAAAAGCACAGGAACAACACAAAGGATAAATTCAATGCAGGTAGGAATTAAAGGCCTTTTCAGCTGAGAGTGAAAAACAGACTCCTTTTACGCAAGCAGAGCTAAGAGAGGAAGATTTTTATCAAGCAGGTGCTGGTAGGATCTGCACACAAGGAAAAGCCTTTCTTGTTTTTTGGCAGATGACTTCAAATAACACAGTTCACGCAGTTTGAGCACAGTTTGGTCTAGCATGGCAAGCATCCCAAATGAACCTGCTTGTCCTGTGAATTGTTTCACCTCCGACCTTGCTTTAACTAGGAATCCCCTGTGTGGGGTCCCATCTCTGATGCCTTGCCTTATAGCCATCTGGGTGTACCACCCTCAATATTGTGTGCACTTTTGTGTGGCCAATTAAGCTCAACCTCTAATGTTTTTAAAAGCAGAGGATTACCTAGCAGGCCTACAGCATGAAAATAATTGGTTGCTGCTTGTGCTGTGGCAGCGCTCTCCCGGGCTGCATATTTGCCCATTGGCTTGCGTTAAAGATTTCTTCTTCTCATGGCAAAGCAAGTCCCATAAATCTTACTAAGCTTCTGACATGAAATCACTGGTTGCA
>NW_015161412.1:1315361-1352281 GCF_001447785.1 Gekko japonicus | reverse complement strand
AAAGGGGGGGGGGAAATGCTGAAGGTTAAAAAACCTACAAGCTTAAAAAAAGATCTGATTGGATCTCTTCACACCAGGGACTCTTGCTGTACCTTATGTGCTCTGTTAGTATGACTGCAAGGAGAAGAGATTGTTCTGGATTGCAGTATGCTAGACAAGGACGAATTGGTAGGAGGTATATTTGTGTTCAGCAGCAGGGATGCTTTGATCTGTTTATCCAGGAAGGTGTCCTACTGTGAGCTGAGCCAAGCCTAGCAGGAGCCTTGCTTATATTACTGGGCACAACCAAACAACTTGTAACAGAAATGACATAAGATCTTTTGTGTGTGCGCGTGTTTCTTTTTTTTATGTGGATCAGAAACAGGGCTCTGACTGTTCCCTGTTCACCTCCAGGATTGCCATTCAGTTCATAGAATTATAGGATCATAGAGTTGGAAGGGACCTCCAGGATCATCTAGTCCAACCCCCTGCACAATGCAGGAAATTCACAAATACCTCCCCCCCCACACCTCCAGTGACCCCTGCTCCATGCCCAGAAGATGGCAAAAAAAAAACCCTACAGGATCCCTGACCAAAACTGGCTTAGAGAAAAATTGCTTCCTGACCCCAAAGTGGCGATCAGCATTTCCCTGGGTGTGTAAAAAAGGGCCATGAGAACTAAGCCCTGATACAACCCTTCCTGCCCTCCCTCTCATGATCCGCCTGAGTTCACAGAATCAGCATTGCTGTCAGATGTCCGTCTAGCCTCTGTTTGAAAACCTCCAAAGAAGGAGAACCCGGAGTAAAGTTGCAGAATATATGCTATCCCATGCAAAGCCTTTCATGGCCTTGGCCCCTCTTATTCACAGGAGTGCCTCTCTCCTTATGCTCCACTGTGACAACTTTGCTCATGTCAGCAGGTGCTTCTCCAGGTGCCAACCTGCAAATGGGCAAAATCAACAACTGCCTGCACTTTCTCCGTTGTGGCTCCCGCCTTGTGGAATGGCTTGCCCGAGGAGGTCAGGAAAGCTCCCACTCTCCTGGCTTTCCCACAAACAATGCAAAACTGAACTATTCAAGAGGGCTTTTCTGCACAGGTAATAGAATTGCACTGTCCAAAATGGTTTCACAAACTTACCTGGATAAATGATTGAAACTGTGGTCTATACTGCTGCATATAGCATATAGTAAGTAGGATCCTATTATGTAATTTCTGTACTGCTTAATGTGCCATGTTAATTCTTAACGCTATGCTTCAGTCCTTTCTGGTTCATTCCAGACTTCTGAAGTTCTAATGCATTGGTTACCGAATGTCCTGTTTTGTTGATTGTACTGACTCACTCTGTGTAATCCACCTTGAGGACCCATGAGAAAGGTGGACTATAAATAATGTGAATTTTAAAAAAGTAAAGAACCTTGGGATTAACTGGGAGGAAAGAAGATACATTAATTATTCTGGCAGGGCTCAACTATAACCTTGCTTCCCGCCCACCAGCTTGTGTGTTTTGGCATCTGCTTGACATGCAGAAGGTTTCAGGTTCAATCTCTGGCATCTCCAGTTGAAAGGATCAGGTGGGAGGTGATGTGAAAGACCTTAGCCTTTGACCTTGGGGAGCCGCTGCCGGTCTGAGTAGACAGTACTGACTCTCATGGACCAAGGTTCTGATTCAGTATCAGGCAGCTTCATGTGTTCATGTGTGTTGCTACATCTGGTTCCCCCCCCCCACCCACCTTATATGTTGTTCTTGCTCAGATTCAGACAGAAAGAGAAGTCTGAATGAAGCTATGGGCGTCTCACATTACCTAACATGTATGCCCACACACTTGGGGGAAATGGGAGTTTGTTGAGCCTTAGCTGTATTTTGTGGGAGGGATCATGCCCCAAGTTTCTAGTCCTCAGCAATGTGTGTGTTTAAGCTTAAAGCTAAAAATGGTGTGTCTATGATTCCACTGTGATTCCCATCCCACTGCAGTGATAGAATCTGATTGGTATCTGTAGTACTGTTTTATAGTAGGTGGGAAATGCCCTTCAGATGGCTCACCTGATTGGCTGGAGCCCTTGGATCACTAACTGGCTTCCTGCAAACTATGGAAAGCTGAATTATTCAAGAGGGACTTCTGCACAGGAAACAGGGCTGCGCTGTAACAGTGTGGTTCAAAACAAAGCTTGGGATAAAGAGTTAGGAACTGTAGACAGTACCTCAGTGTATAATTAGTACTGTCTTTTACTGCAGGTAGGTTCCTACTATGTAATTTTTTGTATTCGTTTAACGTGTTGTGTTAATATTTATGCTTTTCTTCACCTCTGGTTGCATCCAGATTTCTACAGGCCAAATCTGATTGCACTGTCAATTGGATGCCCTATGCTTTTGATTTCCATGACTTATTCTGTGTGATCCGCCTTGAGCCCCAGTGAGAAAGGCGGGCTATAAGTAACATAAATAAATACAGTGTCTTCAGGCTACCCTCTTTGCTACAAAGTTCTGAGAATGCTTCCTGTTCAGTGACTGTGAAGAGCAATTAAGAAAATCGCGCTTGTCAAGATGGCCTTCCGATCATTAATGTGACTGAGGGAGCTTGGGCTCCTGAAAGCTCATACCCCGAAAATCTGGTTGGTCTTTGAGGTTCTTGAGGTGAACTCAAATCTTGCTCATCTTTAAGATAGAAGCAGCTGCTTTCTTTTTTCTTGTTTCTGGTTAACTTTTTAACATGGTAGCTGTAAATTTCCTGCATTGTACAGGGGGTTGGATTAGATGTCTTTTGGGGTACCTTTCAGCTCTTATGTTTCTGTGTTTTCACTCTGGATCATATTAGGCTGTTTCTAAATATTTAGCGTGTTTCAGTCTCCTTGCTGCTGCCTCCCCATGCCACATCCTGCTAATTCCTAAAGATCTCTAAACTGGGGGGGGGGCGGAGGCAGGAGGCAGGCCCGTAGCTACCACAGGGCCTATGGGGCCCAGCTCCCTAGCCGTTTTTATGGGCCCTGCTCCCCAAGCCTCGCTCCCCCCCGGCCCCCTCCCCTGATTGCCTGTCAGCTCGGAGGACAGGAGGACGAGGGCAGTGATTCCTGAGGCGGAGGCACAAGTAGCGGCGAGGCTGAGAGAGCCCCTCAGGCAGCAAGCATGAATGGTAAAGCCCAGGCAAGGCAAGGAGGCAGGCAGGGCACCTCCTCTGACCCAGCTGTGCTCCAGCGGGCTGAGCCTGCACATGGCCAGCCCAGCCACCCCACGCCTCACCTCTCCCAGCTGTGGGAGGGAGCTGGGGGTGGAAGTCAGGCTGCCCCTGGCCCTGTGCTGTGGGAAGGGGCAGTGGAGCTTCTCAGGGAGGGAGCTGGATGCTCCAGGGAAGGCCTGCCCTTGTGTGTGTGGGGGGGGAGGGAAGCTGCAGCCACTGAGCATAACCTCCCCTTGCCCTGGAGCCTTTGATTTAATTAGCTGGTGGGCCCCCCCCCCAAAAAAAAATCCATAGCTACGGGACTGACAGGAGGCTGAAGGGGAAGTGAGAGGGGGAGCCATTCTGTGAACCAACTTTTAGCCCATTTGCCGTTTTAAACTAATCATATTGTGTAAGTGGCACTAGTATATCGTATTGTTGATACTCAGATATGACTTTGACATATTTTAATAACTTCTGTAAAGAGCAAGCCAGACTCTTTTAAACAGTTGGATTCATCAGAAAGCTTTGAAAAAGAACTGAGTTTATCTTCAGCTGAAGGAAAATACTGATGGAAATGAATTTCCATTCATGGTTGCCAGGGAATAGATGTTGTCTTGAAATGCTGAGAAGTTTATTTTTGCATAAAACATTGATTGAGTAAGCATGGAGCAGCAGAATATATCCAAGGAAAGGAAGCTTATAAAGTGCATATACATGGAGTCTTGATTGGAACCCCTCCAAGGCAAGCTGGGATTGATTGATGTTGGAGAACTAGTTCTCTGGAACTGGGAGAAAGCTGTTTACTGAGAGGCTGGCATCCCTATGAAAATAAGCTGGCACATTTTACTTGAGTACTACATGGAATGCTAACCTTGGTGACTTTTGGACCAAGGGTGGTGTATATGCTTCAAAAGGCTTGGCTTTTGCAAATAAGTGGAGGATGTCTAACCTATTTCCCATGCACTTGTCTTTACCTCCAAAAAGTTAGTTTCCCCCAGACTCCTGTGGACTAATAGCCATGGGGGGAGTGTGTGCTGCACTGAGCCAAATCGCCCCTTCTCCTTCCATCATCAAAGTTGTGCTGACAGAATAGAGAGTTTTGCCCCTTTCTCACTGCCACTTCCTGGCCCAATGACTATTAGATCCAAGGCCCTGGGAATTACCTTTCCTGGGGGTTGGAAGGGATAGATGGTGGGGGTGGCAAAAATCTGCTCTTCATGCACTAATGGATAGTTGGATTAAACCTAGAGTTCATTAGAATTATTTGCACAGAATCCCTAGTCCAGCTTTTCTTGAGGCAAGATTTTAGTTGCCTGGCTACATAAATGTATTGGTTCAGCCACATGTGCATATAGCTCTAGCCTTAGTTCTGTTCAGGTCTTAGTTCTGTTGTTGTCGTCCCCCCAGCAGTCCCTTCCAATCCCCAATTAAGGTCATTCCCAGAAGATAGAAAGATGCTCCTTAACACTTTCAGATGAACCTAAAGTTCCAATACAAGAGGAAACAGTGAAAACGACTTCTGAAAAGTCCCTCACTTAAGCTGTATTCATTATATGCTGCTCCAGAAATTTTTATAATTTCAGTAGTAGCCAGGAAGAAGGGGCAGGCAGCTGGATTCAAGCTGTTAATGTTCATATTGGTGGGTAAGGTTTTACAGGAACAGGTACCCATTTTTCTGTGCAAGTTGGCCACATTACATGTTCCTAAGAGCGAGCGGATAAACATAAGAACATAAGAACATAAGAGATGCCAATGTTGGATCAGGCCAAAGGCCCATCCAGTCCAACACTCTGTCACACAGTGGCCAAAAATACCAGGTGCCATCAGGAGGTCCACCAGTGGGGCCAGGACATTAGAAGCCCTCCCACTGTTGGCCCCCCCAAGCCCAAGAAGACAGAGCATCACCTGCCCCAGAGTCCCTATCCATACCTTGTGGCTAATAGCCACTGATGGACCTCTGCTCCATATGCCTATCTAATTCCCTTTTGAAGCCGTCCATGCTTGTAGCCGCCACCACCTCCTGTGGCAGTGAATTCCATGTGTTAATCACTCTTTGGGTGAAGAAGTACTTTTATCCGTTCTAACCCGACCGCTGAGCAATTTCATGGAGTGCCCACGAGTTCTTGTATTGTGAGAAAGGGAGAAAAGTACTTCTTTCTCTACCTGTTCTTTCCCATGCATAAACAAGGTAAATGTAATTATACTGCAAAATGGGACAATTGTCTTGATGTCTAGAATAAATGATGTGGTGGTTGAGATGGTTGTGGTGATTGATATTAATTTTAATTAATATTATTAATTGGCTTGTATGTGTGGCTAACAGATTAGCTCCCCAGTGGTTGGGATCCATTCTCAACCTGGACATGCTGCTGCTGTTCTTTTGTAACAAATTTCTATAAATGTGTCTAACAGTGCAAGATTCACATGCTGTTAAGTGACTTTTCAATTTAAGCACAAATGGCTTGTGCATTCCATGCAAGTAGTTCTTGAGATATTCTCTCCTTTAGCAAAACAAGTAATTTGTTTCAATAGCTAGTAGAGAGATTATAATTCTCTTCTGCTCCGTCCCCTCCTTCCCACGTTCACCAAAGGCAAACTAGTTATTTACAGTGTTTTGATAGGCTGGATGGAAGCAATGCCATGAGGTTTGAGCTAATAGTGAACTGGACCAACATGCAAGGGAAATGGAAAGAATGTTGGCTAGCTCCCCACAAATAAAGGAAAACTTTTAAATCTTGTTGATTACGGCATTGAGTCTGATGGCTTTAGAAGCATTAGAAAATATTTTTTCCCTGGCAAAATCATTACAGAAAAGGATTAATGTTGCTAGTCTTACCACTTGGAAGGGGGCTGCCCTGTGAGATGAAATTATTGGAATCTGGCTAAGAGAAAAGGCAAACCATTTAAGGGGATTCCCAGCAAAGTTTGTCTGCCAAATGTGTTGCATTTTGAAGTTGCTAATTTTGCTTTACTTTGAACGGCGCCCAACCCTTTCAGCATTTTGCAGTTTTTAATTTATTAATTTTTTAATTAGGTTGTGCTGAGAAACGCTCCCTTTTCTGGGACTCTGTGAAATTGTTTGCCCACGCACTTACATTGCACTCTGTCACTTGTCCTGAGAGATGTCACATAGCCATTTGGCTATGTAATACTGTGGTGTTATCCTGATTGGGTGGGATTAGTTTCCAGTATGACTTAATCTAGGAATGAGGAAGTTGGGCGGGGGGGGGGGGGGTGCTTTAGCAGCAATTAAGAGAAATAGTGGCACTGATTTTCACTATCATTGGCGTGTGGGGGGGGGGCATTCTACCCCACAGAAATTGTTAGCTCCTAACAAAAGAATCGAACTGGAGAATCTTCGGTACAATTCCCTTTTGAATCATGCTTGACTTGTTTTTGCATGTAACTACTCTGCTGGTTTGTAACAAGCCTGATTCAAGAAAATTTGCAGTGACCTGCAATTGTAATTTGAGAACAGACGGCTGTTTGTTCATGGTTGATTTAATTTGTTTGCTTCCTTGCTTTCATTTACACACCTTTCTCTCCAGTGGGGACCCAAACTGTCTTACATCATTCTCTGTTCCTTAACTGCATCCTCACAACAACCCTTTTGAAGTAGATTCAGGTGGGTAGCCGTATTGATCTGAAACAATAGAACAAAGTCTGAGTCCAGTGGCACCTTTAAGACCAACAAAGTTTAATTCTGGGTATAAACTTCCGTGTGCATGCACACTTCTTCAAAGTGTGCCACTGGACTCAAACTTTGTCCTTTTGAGGTAGGTTAGGCGGAGAATGTGCTGACTGAACCATGGTCATCCAGTAAGCTTCCATCAAAAGTGGGGATTCAAACCCGGGGTCTCTTGGATCCTAGAACAAGACTCTTTAACAACTACACTGTGCTGGCTCTCTTGATCATGGTTTTATCCTGGTTTAGAACTCTGGTTTGTAAACAAGAAATAAATTGCAATTTGTTTGGAGTGTCACCTTTGGGTGTTACATTAAACGAATCCTATAACAGACTTAAGTCTTCAGAAGAGAGCGTGCAAGTAGGCTTGTTCTTCTCATGACTGAACATGTGTTTTTTGAGAGCCGGATACAGCTTTAGCGATCTCTTTTTCAAAGATGTTTTCTCGTTTTGAGAGGCTGAAGGAGCTTGAAAGGAGCACAAGTAAAGTAGTGGTTGCTGCTTAGCTATTTATTTTGCAATTTATGTCGCCTCATCTATTTCTGAAGAGCCATCAGGGCTCTTACAACAAATCACATAAACATAGCAATAAATAAACCAAAGTAAAGCCTCCTAAAACAAACTGCTGAGAAGGAGATCCTAATAAAACCAAAACTGGATCCTTCTTACAATCAGGCTAACAGTCTGTTCTCCTCCCTTCCTGCCTGTCCCTTCAAATACTTGCTGAAAAAAAGAATATGGTTTCTCTAAAAGCTAAAATAAGAGCTTGCCTGACACAGGCCTCTCTAGAGAGCACATTTATTTCATAACAAGGGCATTGCAGCTGAGAAGGGCCGTTCCTTGACCCCATCAGTCCAGATAAAGATGACATTTGGAGCAAGGCCTTGAGCAGAATACATCATAGGGGTGCAAACTGTAATTGGCATTTCTGACTGATTTTTTTTGGGGGGGAATGGGCCATGGCTCATTAAGTGTGGTGAAATCTGCGGGGGGGGGGGGAGGAGATAGCAAAACACCCTAATCTACCACATGAAGTGTGGAGAAATAACAATTTATGTATATGATGCATATAGTCAAACCTGAGCACGTACAGAAAGAATCCAGTAGCATTTTGCAAAGTAACATCCAGAAGAGATGATCTACTGCAGAAAACTGCCAGGAAGTGAATTCTTCCCTCCTCTGCTCCTGTCAGTCTCCATGCTGCCCAGTGTGAGGTTTCATATGCACACTTGGCCAGTGGAAATGCAGTGTGTGTTCTGGGGGGGGGGGCAGGGCTCAGTGGTGGAGCATCTTCTCACAGTGCAGAAGGTCCCAGGTTCAGTCGCTGGCACCTCCAGTTTTAAAAGGTAGCAGGTGACGTGAAAGTCCTACATGAGACCTTGGAGAGCTGTTGTCAGTCAGACACTGACCTGGGAAGACCAAACGGTGTGACTTGGATGGGGCAGCTTCCTGTGTTCATGTGAGATGTGGTAGAAAATTGGGAGGGAGGATTCTTTTTACCCCTCCCCTTTCCCTCAGCAAATGACTTCTTCCTAGCACTGTTCTGTAGCAAGGAAGTGGGCCATCAAGCTTTACTGACACACATTAGGGACTTTAGAAAATCTGATAATCGTCTTGGCACAGAACTGGGGCAATTGAAAGGCTTGGACTGTGCAGAAGGGACAGTGGCAATTAGTACATTGCATATCAAAAATGGTGCAGAAGACTATTGCAAATGATCTGTTGTTACTGAGACCCTTCCAGATAATCTGTCTTGGACAAGATTGTGTTCCTATGTGAATACTAGCAGGAGGGGCAAGTAAAGCTTCTGGTAGAAAACTTCCGGAAGCTTGATTTGCCATAATTAGCAGAGTGGTCAGATGGTTTGATTAGGACTAGGAAAACTGGAGCAGCCCTATTAGTTGGACTGGACACCTGTAAATTTGTTGCCAGTGCTCAAGAAGTTAAAGTATGTGTTATATCTCAATAAATTGTGCAAATAATACACCCTTGGCTAGCTGGGGGACAGGGGTAAAACACACTGATATAAATGCTATAGAACTACACTATTTGTTGCATTTATATAATACTAGTTTGGTGTAGTGGTTAAGTGCACAGACTCTAATCTGGGAGAACCGGGTTTGATTGCCCACTCCTCCACTTGCAGCTGCTGGATGACCTTGGGCAAGCCATAGTTCTGTCAGAGCTGTTCTTGAAAAAGAGCAGTTTCTGTCAGAGCTCTCTCAGCCCCACCTACCTCACAGTGTCTGTTGTGGGGAGGGGGAGGGGAAGGAGTTTGTAAGCCGCTCTGAGACGCCCTTGGGTAGTAAAGGGTGGGGTATAAATCCAATCTCCTCCTCCTCTTCCTCTTCCTCCTCCTCCTCCTCTTCTTCTTCTGTTTAACTGCGGCCTATGAGAATATTTTTCTTTGTCTGTTGTGAGCTCCTTCAAGAACCTCTGAGGTTGGAGGGCAGGGTAGATATACTTAATATAAATAGAAAGGTAGATAGTATTCTGGAGATTCAGGGTTAGATTTTCAGGTATCTTTTACTTTATCCAGGATACCTGAGTCGGGTAGAGGAGTTTAGTCCTTTCTCCTACATGCCTCCTCCTTAGCACTTTTCTCCCTATATTTTACAGTGCCCAGAAATAGCTTGTGATCAGGGGAAATGGTTTGGGATACACTTTAACTTAGCTCAAAGAGCAATGATTACTTTTTAAATGCAGTTCTTCTTGCGTAAAGACGCTGATACAGAAGGAGGTCTTATGAGGGAACTCAGCAGTACTTCTTCTGGTCCTATTCTAGGGTGAATAGCAGCTGGGTGTAGGGAATTTACATTTAGAAATGTAGAATAGAGCGAGGAGGACACCCCCATATACCCGCACGTACCACAGAGCCCCCGTTCAAATCCCCCCCCCATTGCTGCTGCTTTTAAAGGTTATTAAATTAAAGTTGACTGGAAATGCAGCTATTATCTCTGACATCTAATCTAGCAGCTCCTTTAATGCATTTTGCAGGAGGTTAATATATAAAGAGTACTGTGTTTATTTTTTCATGTTAATTGTAACACATACTGAACATATCTGGTGGTCATCAATACTAATTTCCTCCCAAGGTCCCTGCTGATCGAACACTTCAGATCTTTCTTTATCATATCTTTCAAAGTTATATACAGTTTTTCCTGGAGAACATTTGTGTGTGTGTGTGTTTTGTCAAGTGGTGACATAGCAACGGGGTATATTGCAGTGATGGTCCGGCCTGATGAAGAGAAAGCATGGATGATAAAGCAGGCAACTCTAAGAAATGCTTCCAGCTTGGTAATATAAATAGAAGTTAGGAATCCACCAAAACAAAATAATTGTCTAACAGTGTTTTAAAAGCTTCAGATTTATTTTTTTAAAAAAACAACAGTATGTTTTACTTAATCCTTCAGATTCTTAATTTAAAATACTTTTGTGCATTCTGCTTATTAGTCTGTCCACCCGTCACTGCTATTTTGCTAGCCTATAGCTGCAGGATGTAAGCATTAGAAATACTTTCTGAACTGTTATACAGCCATATAGAGGCCCTGGTTTGACAGTTTAAGCAGAGACTGAGTCAAACCAGATTATTTAACAAGCCAGCTTTTGGAAGAACCAATGGGGCATTAACAACCTTTTGTAAATCATTGTCTGTATTCTTGGGGAGGGAGGGGGATTGAGCCTTCCCATATGTTAGGAAAGTCAAACATTTGGCCAAACCAAGGGCTATTGAGCCAGACAAGGGGCTCCGGAAGCTGAGAAGCTCTAGCTTTTAAGACATGACATCTCCAAGTGTGAGACCGGAAGTATTAAGTAGTTGTGAAGAGAGTAGCTTCCTGATAACATTCCCAGGCTAAGCTGTATGTGTAATTTGGACTTGTCTGTTTACACTGCCCTCACATGCAAATGTTCATGAATAAAAGGTCAGCCATAAATTCACTTGAACCCACACATCCTAATGTGTACAAACATCAAAAGTGGTGAGCCAGCCAAAGTTCAGCACTAACTCCCATGAATTTTATCCTGCATTTCAAGAACAGGAGTTTAGATCTCTTCTGTTGAAATAAATGCAGCTTCAAAGTGCTTAGCTTTGGCTAGATGATACCCAAAGATTAAAAAAAACAAAACCAACTCTTTAAAAGTCTGAAAGGACACCCAGTTGTTCTGTTCCGCCTCCAGCACAAATACACTTTTTCTATTGGACTACCAGTTTCTCTATTGGATTCCTAGTCCTGGTTGCTTATGCTTGATATCTGTTTGGAGGCTTTCAACCAGTTGAAGAGGAATTTTGCTGGTATTTCCCTGTTAATTTTGTGTTTGTTAATTATTCCCTCTATGTCACTTTAAAGGACCTAGTGGTAGCCCAGGAATTTAGATATTTTACAGTACTGGTTATATGTATTAGTGTATTGTGTTTATTAAATATTTGGTCAACACAAACCATAGTAACACATTTCATTTTGCATTGCTGAAGTACATAGGAATGGTGTCCTTTTGTCCTTCTGACAAACTGCTCAGTATTCAAAGCTTGCTTCACTGAATTACAAGCAGAGGTCCCCAAATTGTGGCTGGGCTTGACAGCCAACTTTACTTGCCAGACGTAAAGTTCAATCCCATCACAACCTTATTAGTAGCAATAACATCATTTCTAGACTGAGTCAACCATATACTTACCTGTGGTAATAAAAGGCAAACAATCTTTAAAATATTAAACTTGCTGTATTTAGTGCTTGCCATCTTTAATCTTGACAGAATTAATGAACAGGTTAATTTTATGATTTTGCTCTTTCAAAAAAAAACCCTTTTATGTATAATTTTACAGTAATCTCAAATAATCAATAAATTCCATATGTGCATTCTCTGGTGAAGGAATTTCCTTTCACAGACATGAAGGAATTTGGGCCAATCTATAACTACTTTACAGTTAAGAGTTTTGTTTGAACCACAAAATATACATGCCACTGGAAGGAAGCAGAAAGGGTGATTTTGTCTTCTTTCCCCTCCCCACTGCATCCTCCTGACCCATGTGGTTAATGATTCTTGTGGGTCCTGTGGCCCCTGGTAATAAAATTTCCTGGAGTCAGAACAGACTGCTGGAGGAAGAGGAACACGGGAAAGATCTCTTAACTGTTGGCACCTTCCCCTGACAGATTGCTGGATCCAGCTCATCAGTTGGATCCCTTCGGTTGGTCATGCAGCCTTATTTGCTGGGTTGTAAATCCCTATAGAGTGGCTTTCTTTTAGTGCTTTTTGGAGGGACTTGCTGTTAGTGTGCATGTATACAGAGCAAGCTGTCCTCTCTGTCTTTCTATCTGAGGATGTATTAGGTGGGAAAAGAAAGTAGACAGCGCCCCCCATGACAGCTGCAACATTGAGAAAATTTGCTTTGATGGCACAGGAAGCCCTCTGCTGAAAATGTAAGTAAAAATAGGCCTCAAGCCTAGTGGTGGGGAAGCTCTGAAAGGCAAGCTGTTTTGAAGAAGAGATTGGATTTATACCCCACTCTTCACTACCCAAAGGAGTCTCAGAGTGGCTTACAATCTCCTTTCCCTTCCCCTCCTCACAACAGACACCCTGTGAGGTAGGTGGGGCTGAGAGAGCTCTTTCGAGAACTGCTCTTTCAAGGACAGCTCTGACAGAACTATGGCTTGCCCAAGGTCACCCAGCAGCTGCATGTGGAGCAGTGGAGAATCAAACCCGGTTCTCCCAGATTAGAGTCCACACGCTTAATCACTACACCAAACTGGCTCTCATTTGCTATATGAGATATACACCAGGATGAAAAGATAGGAAGGTGGCATGGTATAACCCAGTCTTGTCAGGTCTTGGAAGCTAAGCAGGCTTGATACTTGGAAGGGGAGACCTTTGAGGAAGGCTCTGCAGAGGAAGGCAGTGGCAAAACCACCTCTGCTTCTCATTTGCCTTGAAAGCCCCCTTGTGGGGTTGCTTTGACTTGATGGCATTTTACACATAAAAACAGCCCTCTCTATTCCTTATTTGGAACATTGATTGTGTCTTAAAAAACTAGGCTCCACACAGTGGTTGAAATTACCAGAAGCAGGAATGGTCGCAAACCAGAAAAATGTGGTTCAGTTTGTGGCATGCCCCGTTAGAGAACCATAGACTGTCATGAACTTTTAGCCACCTCAGGAACTGGCTTGGTTCATGACGTTCTTGAGGCAATAGGACAGCCCCCTGACATGCCAGGAACACCAAACGTGCAGGGGATCTCCAGCTGGAACTTGGACCCCATAAATCCAATCTTTACCAGACTTGGAGGGCTGGTAGAGAAGAGTCAGCTGGAGATCATCTGTGAGTTTGGTGTCTCTAGCTCGCACAGGAATTTTTTAATACACTCCTGAACCCCCTGAATCTGTGCCTGTACAGGCACAGGTCCAGGCGGTTCAGGAGTGTATAGAGTGGATGCTGTGTGAGCTAGAGACATCAGACTTGGAGGGCATATATAGGAGCAACCGAGGGAGGTCCACTGCAAGTTTGGTGTCTCTAGCTTGCACAGAATCCATTCTATACACTCCTGTACCTCAGTCATTTTAACAGCCGCAGGTTCAGGAGTGTATAGAATAGATCCTGTGCAAACTAGAGACACCAGACTTGGAGGGCATGTAGAGGAGCATCTGTGGGAGGTCTCTAGCTTGGAGTCTGTAGCTTGCACAGGATCCATTCTATACAATCCTAAACCTCCAGAACCTGTGCCTGTCAGAATGGCCGAGGTTCAGGACTGTATAGAAGGACCCTGTGCAAACTAGAGACATAAAAGTCACAGGGGACCTCCCCCAGATGCTTCTCTACATGCCCTCCAAGTTGTTGCTTCAAAGTTATGTAAACATTCTGATTGAGCCCAGAATGCCTGGAAATGTCTCTACTCAGGAACCCCCAGGAACAGCTTGAAAGTTCATGGAAAGTTCATGCCGGGTGACATGCCACGAACTTGGTGAAGCACAAACTGGACAAAATTCATCACAAACTTTAGTTTATGAGCCGGTTCGTCTCCATCCCTAACCAGAAGTACTGAAGCTAGGAAAACCCATGCACGTACAGTCCTAGTTCTTCACTTTATCTGGGTGGATTCTGTGAATGTATCATCATATTGTTCCTGTTTAGATTGAACTGGTTAGTCTGAAAAGTTAACCTGTTAGCCAGGTCTCAGTGATGCATGTGTTGGAAGGCCCATCTATAATCTGGTTATGGAGGAAATATATTTTTCCCCACAGGTGTTTGCTGAGTTTTTATAAGCCTCAGAGCAGTGTGAAAACACCATTGTAGTTAAGTGTTGCATTCTCTGTGGAAGATTTCAGGATGTGAGACCAGCTCAGATGTCATCTGCATCCTCATTAATGTCCCTCCCTTCTCCCAGACACGATGTTTTATGCCCTTTCGACTGGCTTTTGAGCAAGGGAACCTTTACCTTTTTACTTTACCTTTATAGTAGCCATGTTGGCTCCCTCCTTGCCTTCCAGCCTGGCTTTGTGCAGTCAGAATTTACAGGTGGATATATGACAACTTGTCACCTATATCACATCACTGCCAGCCCTCCCTCTTTTTCTCCCCAAGGGCTCACCCCTATTTCTGCTAGCTTGCTTGGGTGGCCCCCTGAATCTGTCTTCACAGTTGCAAGTTTATGTGTAAACCTGTAGTGTACAGGATAGTAACAGTGGGATTTTTTTTGATCATGGGAGATGTTTTCAAATTGCTGGAGCTGTTGTGACTGAAATCTGTGAGCAATTGTCTCATACATTTGTTGTTTCCATGAATGTTGTGAGAATGATAGGCATATACAGTGTGGATTGTCCCACCATAAGGTCCCACCCTGGCATAGAATGCCTCGAAATAGACATGAACCTTCTTGATAGAATTTGCCTCAGGATTCCAGGCTTGCCACGTTTTGAGATAGGGCTTTAGTGGAAACTCTTATCTGACTCTAAACTGAGAACTGTTCAAATTCAATTTAATATAATGGCGTCAAAAGTCTTGAACCTCTGAGGAGTGTGGCTTTATAATCCAGATTTCTGGGAATGGAAAGAAGAGTGGCTTCTAAAGACTGTTCCTAGATTGAGTAAAATAGCATTTTTTTTGGTAAATATAATAGCTTCAGGGAGGCAAGTGGAAACCAGCAAAAGGAGAAACAAGGAAATCAAATATCTTGGCAGCTTGCAGTGTGGAGGTTCATATTTGGGACTACACAAATAATTGTGGTTTGTCATAAGCATCAGAGTCATCAGATTATGCCCTTTTTGCACATTTATTGGCATGCATTTTCTAGAATTATAGCATTATAGGTTTATTAAGATAGTATTGACCAAGGGTGATTTCTCCGTGCTTACTCTTCTCTTTGGCCCGATGGTACGTGTCAGTTTCACACAAGCTGCTGCGCGGCTGCATTTTGCCTCGCAGCTTCGTGCGATTTTCCCCACATGAATCCTGTTTTTTGAGGACTGAGTAGACACAGGGAAAATCGCACGAAGCCGAGGGGCAAAATGTGGGCGCGCAGCAGCTTGTGTGAAATTTACACGTACCATCGGGGCAAAAGTCTTGCAGTGAGGCTGACTTACTATGTTTGGACTGTAGAAGTAGGTTAAAGCAAGGTGAGCAACACATAATTTGAGCTATCTGTAGTTTACAGATTGAGGTAGAGTCTCACCTTTGTTTTGCGTGTGGCTTGCCAAGGGTTGGCTCTTATGAATCTAATTCAGTATCTGATTCCTTGTGCTGATCGAAAGCGGTGATGTTAGTGGAGCAGAACATAAAAATCTAGCCCCAAGCTTCTGAGTAACACTCCTATCAAAAAGATAGGAATAGTTCCTTGCAAAGTGGATCACGGCAGACAAAAGTGTGAAGGTTGGGGGGAATTCTGCTGCATTCTTGTATACAGCTAAGAAGTTTTCAACAAAGTTTCCACAGTTGTTCCTCTTAGTAAATGAAAGCCACAGTTTTCGGGAAAATTCAAAAGTGTCTTGCAGAGAAAATGGCTGTGCAATAAGTAAATAATAACGAAGCTAAACTGCACATATTTTGATTTGTTTTTAGAATGGATGGCCTGTTCCATGCACCTTGAACCAAAATGACCCTGGTTCCTTAGCCAGTCTTCAAGACACAATGGGTTCTAGATGCTGTACAAATGCTCTGATTGTAGAGGGATCTCTAATTCTTACAATCTTACACAGTATTCTGTGGAACAGACAGCAATAACCGCCTCTATACTAAAGCTTATTAGGGTACAAATAGCTGTGTGGATAGCAGGCATTGGTTTCATGTGGAAGTTCAGTTTGTTTCTTCAGGTAAATGGTAGCAAGGGATATGCAGTGGACAACCTTTAATCAACAACAGCATTTAGAAGTCTTGATTTAAAAGTTATTGTTGAAATTGTGGAAGTCAAGTAAGAGAATGTCCGAAGATCGGCACCTCTTGCTCAGTATGGCGTCTAGAGATTGATATCGGAGGAGGTGACCCAGAACCTGCAGCTGCACAATAGGAATGACAAGCAGGACAATGGAAAGTTTGTCGTCTAATGAATTAATGACACGAGTTAAAGGCAAGTCAAGCATGAGAAGATCCAGGAGGAGGAAATCCTTGCTACTCAGTCAAGGAATGCTCCGCGGTCCTGAAATTTCTGCTTAATTAAGTGCTGTTGCGGGGCAGCAAGGAACGTCTGCCAGCTGTGACTACCTTTAGAAGTCTGATTTTATTTTTTGGAGATGTGGACAGTGTCTCCATCAACTTTAGGTATAGATAATTTGGGGCTCTTAGGACACCGATGGAGGTGGGGTTTGTTACTAGAGCAGATTCTGTTGTTAAGAACATAAGCTACAGCCTTAGAATATCAAGATTTGAGTCCAGTAGCGCCTTAGAGACCAACAAGATTTCCAGGGGATAAGTTTTCAAGAGTCAAAGCTCCCTTCGTCAGAGCATAGTGGAATTTTGACTCCCGAAAGCTGTGGTTGGTCTTTAGGGTGCTACTGGACCTTAATCTTACTGCAGACCAACATGGCTGTCCACCTGAAACTGCCTTAGAATGGCGGTTGATAACAGTCTCCACAAACTGGCAGGTGCTCTCCAAGATCTTATGCAGGGCTTGTATTCTTTCTCTTTTGGACCTTGTTCCTGAGATCCGTGTTTTTGGGTCTTGTAATATTTAATTCCCTAGAGTGAAGTTTTTTCATGATGGTGTGTGTTAAGTATCATCAGCTTGCTTCTATCTTATGGTGACCTTATGAATTAATGACCTCCAAAATGTCCTGTTGTTAACATCCTTGCTCGGGTCTTGCAAACTGAGGGCGGTGGTTTCCTTGACTGAGTTCATCTCATGTTGGGTCTTCCTCTTTTCCTCCTGCCTTCAACGTTTCCTGGCATTTCTGTCTTTTCCAGTGAGTCTTGTCTTCTCATAATGTGACCAGAGTAATATAGCCTCAGTTTAGACATGGTAGCTTCTAGGAAAAATTCAGGCTTGGTTTGATTTGATTACTTTTTTTAGATTTCTTTTAAATTGTGCTTTAATGTTTATCAGTCCTGGTTTGTTTTTTTGTTTGGAAGCCTTCTCAAACCAAAGAGAGGCAGGATACAAATGTTCTAAATGGACTAGGGGCATGCCAGCTGTCTGTTCCAGCACTTAGCGCTGGTCTCCTTTGTTGTAAATTGTTCATTTCTTTGTCAGAAATGTTTATTAGGCAGAGTGGAAATGTATTTACTTTCTGTAGGAGTGAGAACTAATTTTTACCAGACTAATTGTACCTGAAGCCTTTTAAACTTGCACAAAGCCTGTAAAAGCCCTAAAATAGCGATGCAACAATTCTTTCTTCAGCCCGTAGTCATTTTTATTCAGAAAGAGTGTGGATGTAAATTACTAGATAACTTTCCAGAGGGCAATAAAATCGCCAGTTGCGGAGGAGCCCTTTTGGATGAGGATGCTCCTAGCTTGATGGGTGCTTTGAGCATCCAGGTGAAGGCTCAGGTCTCCTTGCGGCCTGGTTTTGGTATTTGTTTTGTGAGACAGGATGCTGGACTAGGTGGACCTTCACTGGTCATCTCCACTCATGCCATGGAAGCTCGCAGGGTAACCTTGGGCCAGTCACATTCTCTTAGCCTGAGCTACATCACAGGGTTGTTGTGAGGTTTAAGTGGAGGAAGAAGAGGAGAAGGAGAAGAGAAGGAGGAGGAGGAGGAGTCTCAGAACGGCTTACAAACCACCTCCTCCTCCACATGAAACCAGCTGGGTGACCTCGAGCCAGTCACAGTTCTCTCTGAACTCTCTCAGCTCCACCTGCCTCACAAGGTGCCTGTTGTGGGGAGAGGAAGGGAAGGCGATTGTAAGCCGCTTTGAGACACCTTTAAAAAGGCAGAGAAAAGTGGGGTGTAAAAAACTACTCTTCTTCTTCCACTGCAGTAGCTTTCAGGTTGTCGTGTTTCAAATCTCTTCAGCATGTTGGCTTAATTTGTTTTGGTGGCTTTGGGGGAGTTGCATTGGTTTTGGCTTCTCCATGACGGGCATGGTCTGGCCACAGTTATCTATGCTGTGTTCGCATCCAATGTAAATTACATCAGTGGATTTTATATCCCTTTTAAAAACTGCTCAGAGGCTACAACTGGTGCAAGATGCAGTAGCTCTCAGAACCAGGCCGAAACTCTTTTCCCTCAAGTTTTTTTTAAGTGTAGTGGCTTTTTTATTCTTTGCTTGGTTGCTAATTCTGCTGCTCCTGTGCTATTGATCTTATGCTGCTGCTTTTATTGTTTTTATTGCTGGTCTTGTTCTTGTTTTTGTTCTGTTATTTGAGTTACAGGGATGGGGTCTCAATAGCTACTCTGCTGAGAGTGCATGTCTTAATAATTTTAAATAATAATATAACCCAAGTGTCTTGGGATAGTACCTTACTTGTATAGTATTGCATTACCACTCTAAGGCTGCAGCTGTAAGCACACTTTCTAGGGAGTAGGTCCCACTGAACTCAGTGGCACTGAGTATACCTTTTCTAGGAAAGCACTGTAAATGTATTTGTTGTTTATAATCTGTCTTTCCAACTGAGACTCAAGATGGATTACATAATGTAAGTCAGTGCAATAGGTAGGATGGAGACATATAACAAACAATGTGATAGTACTAGGAGTTCAGAAATTTGAAACACGGCATGAATATTAAACATCATATTAAATGGTGCAAAAGTCTGTATTATGTAAGTAGAAATACAATGCCATGTAAGCAAGATAAAATACAGCAATGTAATACATATTAGTAGTATAGTCCACAGTACAGTTCTCTCTACTGAAGCATCTTCCTGTTGTAATTAATGAAGAAGAAAAAGAAGAAGAGATTAGATTTATAACCCCCCCTTCACTCAGAGTGGCTTACAAACGCCTTTCCCTTCCCCTCCCTACAACAGACACCCTGTGAGGCACGTGGGGCTGAGAGATCTCTTTCCAGAACTGTCCTTGAGAGAACAGCTCTGACAGAACTATGGCTTGCCCAAGGTCATCCAGCCAGGTGCAAGTGGAGGAGTGGGAAATCAAACCCGGTTCTCCCAGATTAGAGTCCATGCACTTAACCACTACACCAAACTGGTGTACTGCTTCATAAAAATGCCCTCCTGATCAGTTTTGTTTTACATAGTTTGCAGGAAGCCGAAAGTGTGGGAGCCTTCCTGACCGCTAATTCATGTATTGCTTCAGTAATGCTTACCACAGCCTGATAATTTAGAACAGTGTTATGATCATATCGTAAATGGTGAAGGCCAATGGAGAGACTTTGATCTGGGTGATTCTGCTGTTGCATAGAAGTAATGACGCAGGGTGGTGGGGAAGTGTTCAAACAAGGCTAATCGTGTCTAAATCCTTGGTCTTCAAAATGGCTGTGCATGTGGATGCCTGAGATTCCCACAAGACACTGAGGCAAGCTATGTAAAAGGGAAAGCACCAAGAGTGAAGTAGTCCATAATATAAATAGATCATGTAGGAGGCATCTGAAAAAAATTGAAGATGGGGCAGTGATCAAGCAACTCATATGTTGGATGGATGGATGACCAGATGTCTGGAACCGGAAAGGGTGCTTCTGGCCTCATGGGTCCTGTTGTTTCCTGGTGGTCAGAGCAGTGCTGCTGTTCTCAGGAGGACGGAAGAATCATTCAGTTCTTGTTTGCTTTGGATCTCTCCCCACCCCCACATTGTCACAATAAAATTATGCCCTCAAAGCACATTGTGTCCATAGGCTTTATAGAAATCGTAGCCCTTGATCTGTGGCTAGTGATGTTTCATTTGTTTTATCTTTGGTTTTGGGAGACCATAAAAGAATGTTGCCACGCCTTTTCTCTTTGGGCTGTCAAGAGCTAATGAGATTATGCCAGCACACTTGTCTGTCTGGCTTGCTCATGCAGGCTAATAAAACCTCTCTTACAAAGGCAATAAATGACTTCCCACTACATAGCCCTTCCCTGAGCAGGTTAGTTGGTTTTGCTCTGGCTTTTATAAATCTGCCCTGTTTACGTGATTCAGCAGAGGGCAGGCCAAAGGGAAACTGATTTGATGTTGGCTGAACTAGAGGGTACTGAGGCATAGTTCAGTTGCAGTACCGTTCAACAGTAAAACTGAAAACTCAGAAAGTGGCCTGTTTCTACGTGGGCAGGCCCCTATGCCTGAGCAGCGGTTATAATAGGCTGGGGGATATAACTCATCAATAAAGCATGACATAGAAACATCAACTTTCTGGGAAGGCTTTGATTTAAACCTGAGAATCTCCAATTAAATGGCTCTTCCATAGCTGTCCTGGAAAAGATGTTTGCCCATGGTGCTAGAGAGCTGCTGCTGGTGTGGGTGGACCCAAAAGGATTCCTGGTTTGATCATACAGTGAGGAGAAACCTAATAAAGCAAGGCAGGTTGTTGACAAAGTGATATCCTTGTTTCCCAAGGCACTTAAATCATAAATATGAATTTTGGGAAGGGGGGATTAAATATATGCAATACTTACTTTCCAATCAAAATTAAATATGTCTTACTGATTTTATTTTGTTCAGTAAAATAAGTTCAGTCAGCATGTAAAATTGTTCTATGTGGCATATTTATGGAATTTTAAAAGGTCTTGGTTTTCTTTCAGGAAAATTGCAGATATATGCAGTAGAGTTGCAAATTTGTTGCAAATTTGTTGCATCCTATCTTGGGACATCCTATCTTAGGTGATAGAAAAATCTGTAATAATCAAAATAAGGCATACTATTTGGGCAGAACCACACTTATACAGACATAATAGGTAGAACTACCAGCATATTTGCAGCATTGTAAACACTGAGCTCTTTTAAAAACACATTATAATTTAACACATTATGGCATATTAATTGTTGCAAACGTTATTTGTATTTAAACAGAAAGCTTATTCTTAAAAATATGTTGTAAAATTCTGACTTGATAGTGCAGGCAAGCCCAATCTCATCAGATCTTGGAAGTTGATCAGGGCTGACCGTGGCAAGTCCTTGGACTGGGAGGCCTCCAAGGAATACCAGGGTTGGGATGCAGGGGCAGACAATAGCAAGTAATCTCTCTGAATGTCCAAGCCCCACTAGGGGTCGCCAGTAGTCAACCATGACTTCCAGGTATGTGCATGCATGCACACACATACAAAATACAAAAATGTTGCAAATACCTGTAGTGTACATAGGTATTATCATTATCTAGTGCTGTAGACTCTCTCTGAGAACCAGTAATATGGTTATGGAACTACTGATATATTATAGAGTTATCACATATGGCAGCAGTGGTGACTAAATCTATAAAATAACTATGTCTGTGGTTCCATAATATCTCATAAATCTCTACAAGAGCTTACATGCTAAGCAAATCAATGTGGAATGTGTACCCTGAAGGCAGAAAGATTGAAAAGCACTGTCCTTCTCCACTATAGGCAACGGTTTCCCTTGCTCGAAAGCCAGTCGAATCCGACTCTAGGGTTGCGGTGCTCATCTCCGTTTCCAAGCCGAAGAGCTTGGAATATCATGCCATCTCCACTATACTGTCACGTAATGACATATTTGTGACAGTGGAAGGTAAAGTGAAGAAGATATTAATGCCTTAGTTTAGGAAGAATTAGTTGGTTTTTTTCCCAGCAGAAGAGAAACTCGTTGTACTGGGATAGTCGTAACCATCCTGATAAATATCATGCCATCTCCTTCTTTCTGTACTCCAGATATGCTGTCGCGGGCGCTCTGTTATGTGGTGATTTGTCAGCAAAGCCTACACCACATACATCACCTCTTAGCAGCAGACTTCTGTCGTCCTGTTGAGTATGTCCCCTGCTTGCTTTTCAGTAGCGGCATTCAAGTTAGCAGGGTTATGTCAGACATTTGTATGAGCTGCTGTTAAAAGCCTCCCGTTGTATCCATTTACAGATCATAAATTTGGGGTGGAAATGAACCAGTTTGGTGACCTCTACATCCTTTTTGAAGTGAAAGGAGATGCTGTTAGGGAAAAAAATAAATTCACAAAAGAGAACTTCCTCTTGCACTTGTGAGAAGATGGCAACAAAGTGCTTGCTTATTTTCTTTGGAGCGGAAAGGGATTCGCCTCGTCAGTATCTAAACTTGTTGAGCCTGCAGGCATATGTTGAATTTTTAGAGGGGGGTGACGAGTGCCACCCTAGAGTGGTGGCAGCAGGGGTTGGAGCCAATCCCGAAATGACCGCTGTCATAGGCAGAGCCACATCCTAGGAAGAAGGAAAGCCTGAAGGTGGAATGGAGCCACACACAGCTTAAGGAAAACCCAAGTGCTTACCAGTCCTGATCCTCCAGTGGAAAACCCTTTCATTTGAATGAGGGTAGCCAAAAAAAAAAAGCAGTCCTGACTTATAGTGGCCCTGCCGAATTTCTGAAAAGCTTGGTAGCACCAATAAAAATATTGCTGGGCATAGGGATGCCAGTCCCCAGGTGGGAGTTCCCCCGATTTGTAGGGCTCACCTGGTGGCTGGCGGGGAGAAGCCCCGCCCCAACTGTCATCTGTGGCCCCGCTTGAAAAAAGCGGGTGCTGCGAGCACCTGCCCTGCAAGCCTGCTCTTTCCAAACGGGGGCTGCTGGCTCCTGCCCTGTAAGAGGAGAGTTCACCTCTTGCAGGGCAGGCATGCCCAGCCCTTGCTTTTTTCCCAACTGTTTAAGGGGAAGGTTCCCTTTAAATGGTTGGGGAAAAGTGAGGGTGGGCGTGAGCTGTGTCCAGGATGTGATGACATCACTCTGTGTAGCATCATCATGTCCGGGATGGCCACTCCCCCTCCTGGAACGCCTCCCAAATCTATGTTTAAAATGGCTTCTAGCAGAGTTTTTGCCCAAATACTAGAGTGTTCCTGTGTCGCCATGACTTTGCTTCTGCTGGATGCCAGAAGTTATGTCACTGCATTGCCAATGGCGTCTCTGTGACACCAACCTATGCCTCCCCATTGTACTGGTAAGCCCCCCTGCTGATTGCTAGGAGGGACTTGGCAACCCTACATCCATCTCAAACATCAAATCCGCCACTGAAATATGGATGTTTATAGTACCCCTGCTTAATACTCCTATAAAGAAACAGCCACACACTGGTATACTGCAAACAAAACAAAACAAAAGGGCCCAATCGGCTCCCTTCACTAACTTCACCGAGATGTTGTTTGAAGGATGTTATCAACAGCAGGCTGTTTCCATTACCTGCTCCATTTCAAGTCTGTCTTGATCGCACCCAGATATGACTTGCGGCCCAGCTGGTTGCAACTGGCCCACTGCAAAGTTTAGGGACTTAGTGTCCGATGGGTTATGTTGCTATGTATGCCACGCTACTTATGAGTTTGGTGATTTGCTGGAACTGGGAGTTTACCAGAAACTCATTTGATAATCGCATCACATACACATGTTTTTGACAACCAGTATCTGTGTGAAAATTCATAGTACTGGTGATGTAAACAGTAAACCAACTGGAATGATTGAGCTCTGAGGTAAGCAAGTATTCTAGAGAAAGGGTCAACTGCTCTGGATTCACCCTAGATGAAAGAAAGCTGTAGAACTGAAATGCAATATAAGGAGAAACTCCCATGTTTCTTCTGTGTTATTTAGTAATCAAGGCCTTCCGTATGTGGCAAGTCACTAAAACAACACAAGAGTTACTTATAATGCATTTGCTGCTGCTGCTGCGTGCTGGAATTGATGTTGCTGGCATGCCAGCCTAGGCCTGCTCCCACTGCCAGTAAGTCCCCCCCCCCCAACCAGCTGATTGACAGCAGGTGGCAGGGGCCCTGGTAACCCTGGATGGATGGAACCCATTGCAGTATTCTGTCTGCATCTGGCTCTGGTGTCCTGTTTTGCCTAAGAAGTACCTAGACCCTGTATAGTGCATATTGGCCCATTCCTCTCTCCCAGTGGCAGAGGGTGCAGGCGTAGTGGTAAATGTCTAATGCATTTCCATGCGTGCTGCTCAAGCCTTCATAGCCTGGTCCTCCAGTGGTGGTATTAAAACAATCACCCCTCTAACCATCTCTGGGTGGGCCTGACAAGGCTTTGTGGGATGTAGGTCCTCAAAAACTCTTGTAAAATATCACATTCTAGCAATAATTGTCTCCCCCCCAAAAAAATCTTTTTATGGAATTGCCCATCAGCATTCTGGTGGAAATGGTCATTCAGTAGCATCCTTTAGTATCCAGTTGGATCTCCATCACACTGAACTAGCCACCTAATACATTTTATTGGTTGGCTGTCCTTATACTCTTTGCAGCTTCTGTCAAGAGAAGACTTTGGAGAAATGTACTGTTATGCCAAGAAGGGGAAGGGGGGCTCTTAACATCGCAGCTGTTGCATTGCTTGAGCTTTGGCAGCAACCTAAAGTGGTACAAAATAATGACAGCACAGATATTCTGCATACATACCTCTAAGGGTTATGTGTGCTTTGTCCTGTAAAGATTGCTTTTGACCCGCTGCTGCTTCTGGGTTCCTTTGTTTATGTTAAAAAGGATGACAACTCATCGTTCGTGTTTTAAAAAGGATGCGTTTCACGTTCACTTAGGAATTGTGATGTGCCATTGTGCCCTTCATAATGGTTCTCCCATAACCATAGTAAAAACAGAAACGAGGATAGAAATGTGGAGCTGGGTTGAATATCTGAAGTGAACCTTGAGTGAAGCAAGCCTTAAAGAATAGCCTAATCATGCAGAATGTACAGTGGCTGTTTGCCTAACAAGAATCGTCTGATTAAAATGTCTTTCTGTGTTTGCGTATTTGCCTGCTGCTGTTTCTAGAAGACCTGAAATTTTAATCCAAAGCCATTTCTTTGGACAAGGCGATTGGAACCATTGTTGAATCAACATCTCTGCTAGAACAAATCATGTTGCTTGCCTGCTTACATGTCACTGATAGGTACGATGTTCTGAGGATGATTGCTTATGTTAAACAGATTCCTGCCCTGAGGAGCTTACAGTCAAAATTTAGACAGTACATGCAGGGGGCAATAAAAGACCAGGCAGATGTTTTCAAAACAAGCAGATGACCATGTGTTGTTTCTGGACCTGCAGGAACTTACACCTCTTACTCCACCCCCACCCCCCCGGCTGAACTTTTATAGAAATTTATCAAGGTTCCAAAGAAGTGCAATGATTCGGTACAATAAATCATGTAATTTTAACATATTCTCTTTCATTTGATGGGCAGTGCTACTTTGGACCTCTTAAACAGGGGTAAGAGCTCAGGAGGAATACTCCCGGGGCTGTCATACTGCTTCTTTTGCCTGCTCTTCCTGCCAAGGTAGCTTGTTAGCAGCTTGAATAGCACAGAATAGCCCAAGTTAAGCAGGGTTGGCCATAGTTAGTAGTTGGAGACCTGGGTTTCTATGCAGAGGGAAGCAATAGCAAACCACCTCTGCTCATCCTTTGCCTTGAAAGCCCCATGAGGGGGTTGCCATAAATCGGTTGTGACTTGATAGCACACAATTATTAAGGTAACATGTTCAATGTGTACCTTTTTGGTTGCTAACCACACATACCTTCAAAGCATAGTTTGCAACTCTGATTAGAAGTAGGTTTGCAAACAGTAGTGTGAGCTAGTAGGGGTTAATCAGAAAATCAAACAATGGAGACAATTAATGGATAATTGATGTATGTAACTTGGAAGGAAGGAAGAGCATGCTGGCATGGGGGGGGGGAGCGTGTGAGCCCCCATGGCTTTCCCCATCTTCCAGTTAGGAGATCAGACATCCTTGCAGGTTCAGTTGGCCTGTACACTGAGTGACCAGTATGGCTGTAGTGATCTTGATTTGAGGCTGTTCGTGCCTTGGGGCCATATCTTATGGATGTACCATTGACTCCTGTGTCAGTTACCCTGAGCTGTCACAATGGGAGTACTGTAATAGCCTTCAAATATGCTGAGGCACCAGGGCCATAAAGTGTTGTGCAGGTGCAATTTTCTCCTTCCCAACTGCTTAGCTAATAATGCCTCAATGGCCCCCCCAAATATCTTATCAGGGCAGTAAATAAAACCGATTGCATTTGCACAGAGGGAGTTCCCCTGTGCATTGCCCTTTGTTCCCTTTCAATTATAAAGTGCAGAATCCGCATTAAAAAAAAAAGAAGGCTATTAACTTTCTGCAGTGTGAAATGAAGAACTGCTCACTCAGTTGCTGGAAGCATTTCACTCAGTTTCAAGCCTATGCGGTTTTGCTTGTATATTTAATGCTACCGTGACTGTAACTAGGGCTGCCAACTCTGGCCTGGAAAATTCCTGGGGATCTGGAGGTAGTGTTTGTGGAGGGGGGAAATTTGGGGAAGTATTCTGTAGGCTTGGTCACCACCTCTGGGCTGGTTTGGGGTACCTGCAGCACAGGAGCCCTTAAGAGGCTAGGAAGTGGGTGAGCCTCCGTGGTCTCAGGAAGAAGTGGGAGGCACAGAAGGCAGCTGTAAATAAGTCTTTCCTGGTGACCTGCCTTTCTGCCTGTCCTCTGGCCTCGTGTCCAGGGCAGTTCCCTCACTCCCTGACTCTATCATCACCTCCATGTGCACCTCCCTGCTCTTCCCACATGATGATCCTTCACCTTCCAGCACCTGTGAACAACTGCCTTTAAATCTATCCCCAATGGCTGCTTCCGCCCCACCTGTTCCCGGTCGCCCCTACAGTCCCAGCAGCACACTCTCACCCTTCACCACTGCAGATACAGCCGGCCAGCTGTGTCCCATGCTGTGGGCATCTGGCCAGATGCACTGTATAGGCTTCCATCTTTCTCCTTTGCTGGCCCTGTGCCCTCATCTTTCCTTTTGGAGGGTTGCCCATTGGAGGGTGCCTGCCACAGATTCCATCTAGAATCTACGGTATACCTTTGAAGCTGCCATTTTCTCAAGGGCAACTGGTCTCTGTAGTCTGGAGACCAGTTTTAATTCCAGTTTTAAACCCCAGGCCACATCTGGAGGCTGGCATCCCTAACTGTAACTGATACAGTGGCAGGAGTCAGGGACAGAACAGAGCTGCATAAAATGTAGTATTCCTCCAGTAAAAAGAGCAGCAGCAGCAGCAGCTACTACCTGATAATTCCTTGGGCCTTGGTTGCAACCAGGAGCCCTTAGGGCCAAATTTGATTCCCCTAAGGGCATCTTGTGGTCTTCATTTGCCAATCGAGAGGTAAGAAAATACATGTGGAGGAATCATTGGCAGTGTCTGCGGTTTGTTTAACAGTTCAGTTTTGTTTGGTTATGTGTTTTACCCACTTTCTTCCATTGCCTTCATGAATTGCCCCCTTGGTAAAATCTGTAGGCCCATCTATTGCAAAGGGTATGTGCAAGAAATGTGATGGTAGAACTGTGTGGCTCTGCCTCCTACATCAAGACTTCTTAACGAATACAAAATGTTTCCTTTAAGCTTCTGTTCCTGTTCGGAGGTGATGGTTCCTATTCTCATCTGGCTGAATGTTCATTGTGGCATGCTAGGAGCTGTGTGTGGGCTTGAACCCCCGTTGCATACGTTAGCTGGATCTAAATTGTTGCATGAAACGGGAATTCATTCATCCAACCCCCATGTTCTCCATCGCATGCTGTGCTCAGAGGAATATTGACATTAGTCTCCTTAGTAAAATAATCCCTTTTGAATTAAAGGAACATACAGCTTGTGTTCAAGTCTTCCATGGAATGGAAGAGTAATTTTCCTAAATCAGCTCTGATAAGCATTCACTTACCTAACAATAGCATGCATAAACAAGCATAATACAAACTCTGATAACATTATCTAGAATCAGAGGTGGGAGGACCTTCCATTGTTCAGTGGTCAGGAAAATTGATTAGAATGAATACCCATTCAAGATGGTTTCAGTTTGAGGGAATTGAATAAACTCTCTAACAAGCATTCATCCCTGGTCCTTGTACGGTCTGGAGCTGGTGAGGCTCAGTGCAGGCTGTGCAGGGGTGCATAACTGGCCTGCTCTGCCTTAAGCAGTGATCTGGAAAGGAGGTGCCGGGGTGAGCAGTTGGTGGCCCTACACATAATCCACCTGTACAGCTTCCCTGGCAGAACAGCATTTCCATTCACCGATGGTGGTTTCCCCCCACATGCTGCAGACCCCCGCCTTTCCTCCACTGCTTTCCCAGGACAGAGCTGATTGGGCTGCAGCAGGAGAGGGAAACAGGAAGGTCCTACTTTGTGCACTCTGTACATGACGGGATAAATGTGTATCTACAGTGCAGGGCCCCATCCTTAAATGGGCAATGTGCTTTAGTGCCTGGACCATTATATTGAACTAGGGAGATCTGAGTTTAAATTCCAACTCAGCTATGAAACTCCTTTGCTTACCTTGGGCCAGTTGCATGCTCATGCTCTCTCTGAGCCTTACTTATCTTGCAAAGGCTGTTCTTGAGCCTAAAGTGGAAGAAATACCCAGGCGCACTTACCCAGGCGCACTTCTCTGTGCTCTGTGAAGGAAGGCAGGACAGAAATATGTTTATAACCTGCCTTACTTCCATTACGGAACTCGCTGCAATGTACGTGAGAGTCTCTTATCCAGGTACTGACGGAATTTCTTCACTTCAGCGTGGTGGCTCTGTCATGTGTCTTCCAGCCACCCCCTGGGAAATCTTAAATAATAGCATCCCATCGCTGAATGTTAACCTTTAAAAACTAACATATGACTTACTAACATCTAAATTTACATCAGTTTGAAATAGACCAGTCCTGACATCTTGAAGCATTAAAGAACTAAACAGAAAAGTTCAAGGTGATTAAGAGAGAGTCACACAAAGTGGACATGGGGATAAGCTTACACCAGGGATCCCCAATGGGGTGACCGTGGACACCATGACAACCACCAGTACTTCCCTTGTTGCGCCCTGAGCTTTGCAGAAAGTGTTTGTTTTTGTTTGTTTTACAAGGCAGGACTTGTTATGAATGAAAATATTTTTCCACTGAAGGATCAGGAGGACTGGTAAGCACCTGGGCTTTCCTTAGGCAGCATGAGGTCCCATTTCCCCTTCAGGCTTTCTTCCCAGGAGGTGTGAGGAGGGAGGTATCTAATTTGGCTCTGCTTCCTGAGTCAGCCATTTTGGGGTGGTATTAACAACCCTCTCTTAAAATTGCAAATGTTCTCATAGGCTGAAAACTTTGGGGGACCACTGGTTTATACACTTATGAGGGCAGGGAGGTTTAGGCCAAGATCTTTTCTCCCTCTTCTGAAATTAAAGAGTAAAGTAATATCATTGGATTTGTGATTGTGAATAGTATTTTGTTTTTGAACGGCTATCACTAGCTTACATGGACGTAAACTATAGGTTTTCCAGGTCCCTCGGACCAGCCAGTGGGGGATGGGGGTGAATTTACTGGGAGAAGAAGAAGAGATTGGATTTATACCCTGCCCTCCATTCGGCGTCTCAGAGTGGCTTACAAACTCCTTTCCCTTTCCCTCCCCACAACAGACACCCTGTGAGGTAGGTGGGGCTGAGAGAGCTCTTTCAAGAACTGCTCTTTCAAGGACAGCTCTTGTCAGAACTATGGCTTGCCCAAGGTCATCCAGCAGCTGCAAGTGGAGGAGTGGGGAATCAAACCCGGGTCTCCCAGAGCGGGGAGGAATGCTGAAAATAAATGCCTCTGGGACCCGGAAGTGACATAGGCACATTGGGGGGCAACACTTTGGTTTTGAGGCAAAAACTCTATGGTATAATTAGCTTCTATCATAGAGTTTTGCTCCCTGACATACCCATATCACTTCTAGGTCACGTAGGCACCTCACATTAATTTCTGTCATTCTTCCCTGTTTTTGGGGAGGATCAAAAATGGGCCCCCAAAGCAGGGGGGGACGGGGGGGTCTGGCATCCCTAGAAAACAACACTGTTCATTCAAGAACATTATTGGGTTAGAGGCTAAATCTCCCCTGACCCTGGTGCCCCATTTCCTTTCAGAGAAAATGTTGTCTTTGCCCCAACAGTCTCCCATAGGACTGTATCAGGAATCCCTGAGACCGTGACCCAGCTCCTCTCTATGTGACCCCATCCTTGGGTTTTTAATATAATCACACTGGAGTGTGTCAAAGAGACAGAACCTGTGACCTTTCATAGCATATATAATGTGAATGCTATTGTGTAATGAAGGGGGGGGGGGCTTTTGTGAATTCTCTCTTAGATATTTTCCTCATGAACCACCAGTGTCCATGCAGTTTAGTTCTGCCTTCCGAGTAACCCATTAACATACAGAGGAGGTATGGAAGAGATGGGGCCGAACTAGAAGGTTTGTTTGTGTGCCTTGTGGTTTATCTGAAATGATTGAGGGAGGAGTTCTTAATTCAAAGGTGTATGGATGTGGGGAGCTGAACCTCCTCCTCCCCCCAGCTCCGTGTACTTAAGCTCTTTTTTCCTCAAGTGTCAGCTGGAAGAAGCAGCGCCTCCGGCTGCAACGTGTGCACACAGGTTGCACACAAACATTGTTGAATGGCCGTTCTTCTCCCAACCCCCATTTTAGGCCTGAACCTGACATGTGATCAAATATGGCTGCTTGAAGTCTGGTTTGGCCCTCAGTTCCACAGAGCAGAGAGTCAGAGTCAGTATTTCAGTGTAGGCGAGCCTGATCACGTCCCTACTTTCTACACAGCCAATTTGCCCTGTGGGAAAATAACCCTGTGTAATGGTAGGCTTTGAACAAATATTCCTTCAGGAGTTGCCGTATTAAATTGTGTAAGCCTTCAAATATTAAGCTCCAGAGGTTAGAGGATAATGATTTCCCGTTATATATATATATTGTAGGCTGCCAGGCAGCTCTGCTTTTCAAGCTTTTCTCTTTTTTTACTTCTAAGGCATCAGAATAAGACTGCAGAGAAGACTTTTTAGGAAAATTAACTCCCCCCTCATTCAGTAACTCTCGTGTGTTGCAGGCTGACTGATAACCAGGTGTACACACATATGCATGTTTTAAGACAGTTTTACTCTATTGGCATCTCTGGATTTATGTACATAGAGAATGTGCATCAGAAATAGGCCAAAGGATTCTCTGTCCTGCACTGATCCAGGAGGGATGAAAATTGAGAACAAACATTGAGCTTTGTAGGATTCTGCAAGGAGGGAATAACCATGATCACAATTCATTTGAGTTGTAGATTGCTGTGAAATCAAGAAGATATCATTTGGCTCAATGGTATAGCATCTAGTTCAGGGTCTCGAACTCATTTATTATGAGGGCCAGATCTGACATAAATGAGACCTTGTTGGACTGGGCCATGTGTGTCATAAAATGTAATGCCAGGTTGCAGAGATATAAACTTTATAAAAGACACAAAAACAAAGATTTTTTTAACTTAAAATAAAAACATGCTTAAAACATTAGCGCTCCTGCAATATTTTTTTATTTTACAGTGTCTGATAACTGACACCTCTTGCTCTGAATTACTGCATCAAAATGTCTGTGCTGTTGGAATCTTGAATGTGCTGTTCAAGTGTGTAAGCTGCAAACCTACTTTTATATTTAATATAAAAGCTATAACAAAAAGCTAAGCTAAATAAACCAAGAGAAGAGAAAAAAATTCAACACAGGACCTAACAGGGCTTTATCCAACAAACTGGCATCTGCAATTGGATCTATCTCAAATTATTTCTTCAATTTGAATCTTGTAGAGAAGTATTTTATAAAACAATTGACTGATCGGGTCTCAGTACACTGGGATAATTTGTAAATTTTTTAAAGTTCCAAAATGCAGTTTAGACACAAAAATAATGCAAAACCAGATTAGAGAAATACAAATTTCAACAATACTAATACTAATTTCTTATCTTTGAAAACAAGGGACCAAGGCTCTCAGAATTACTAGTGTTAGATGGTTTCAAACCCAGGAAATTTTACTAAGAATTGGGTGAACCTGAGTTCATATTCTAAGGTCCAGTGGAAAAGATCTACTGAATAAGACTATCGTTCTCACTTCAAACACAAGTTAAAGCTGCAAACCTAATTTTGATCTATTGGCATTCACTACAGAAATCTCATGCTCAAGAGTTCTGAGCCTAGGGCCCAGAGGAAAACATGAAATGGCTGGGCATTGCGAGCTTTTGTACATAAATTGCTTCATGCTCAAAAGCATGAGAAGGCACCATGACACAGACTGAGGGCTATGTGTTTGTCTACAAAACTATAGTCTTCCTCAGTGGTCAGTATTAGTCTACTATCTGTGAAGTCTAAGTTCAGAATCCCCAAAGGAAATGTGCTGGGTGAATTTGGTCTGGACACACCCTCTCAGCCTATTCCATCTTACTGGTTTGTTGTTATTCTTCATCTTAATAAGTCACATTGCTTTCCTACTGAGCAAGATTGGATCATGAGGGCATGAATACACTGAAAAGGGGGAGGGAACCCAGTTGCACCCAGGAGAGCCACAGCATAACAAGCCCAATAAAACACACACACTGTAGCAAGGCACACAAAAGCTCATACCTTGGATAAAACATTGTTGGTCTTAAAGGTGCTTTGAATTTTTCCCATGAGATTGAGGCAGCCAAGCAAAGCAAGCTCTCCCTCCCTCCCTCCCTCCCTCCCTTCGAGGAGGAGCCTCAAGCAATGGAAGGGAAGAAAGGCTTGCCTTTCTCTCCTGTGCAATTGAGGCAGCCTGCCCAGGAAGCAAGCTTTGGAGGGGGAGGAGCCTCAGCCAGTGCAGGGAACAGATGCTGGCCTATCTATCTCTCCTGAATGATTGAGAGAGTCTGGTAAAGCAAGCTACGATGATGCAACAGCAGCAGAACTGGAAGAAGCAGAAGACAGCCAGTTCCACTGTGGGCCTGATGAAAGCCCGGTCCCTGGGCCACATGTTTGACACCCCTGTTCTAGTTGGCATGCAGAAGGTCCCAGGTTCAATCGCTGGTATCTCCAGTTAAAATAAATAAAGTATTGGGTAGCAGGTAATGTGAAAGACCTCTGCTGGAAAGCCTGGAAAGCCTTTGCCAGTCTGAGTAGACAGTACTAACCTTGAGGGACCAATGTTCTGATTCAGTATAAGGCAGCTTCATGTGTTGAAAAGCTTTTCTAGTGACTGCAAATGGGGTGTGGGTCCAGCTTATCCAGATATGTTTAGCTTTTGTTTGTTTCTTATACATTTTATCAAAACATTAACATCCCACCTTTCTCTCCAGATTCAGTACAGGTAACAGTATGCCATCAGACAACATATATTAAAACCACAAACTGTTGTAACATAATTCATCATTAATAGAAGGCCAACAGCTTCTCAGACACTGTTCTTAAAATGCAAACATCCAATCTTAGCAAAAGGCCCTCTGAAATAGGACAATGTAATGCATTTTCCAGAAAATTGGCAGCAGGGGTGGTGTTCTCCTCACCCTAGTCTATGAAAGTGAGAAAGTCCCAAGTAAAACAGCTGAGGAATGCGCAGATTTATGAGGGCACCATAAATGGGAACTGATTGGAAGAGCCTCCATCTTTTTATTAGTTCAATATTTTGTCTACAGTAAATGGAACAAGCAGCAAGGAACCACCATGAGCTTAAATGAAAAGTTCGCTCTGAAATGCCTTATTTTTTTCGGTTGATTTGATAACACAGCCAGAGACTGATTCAAAATGAAAAGAATTGTTACGGGAGAAATGATTTCCTGAGATCATTGACATTATTTTTATTTGCTCTTAGACATTATGTCCTTTACGTTCACACACACGCACACAGTCTGCTGATTCAGAGACCCACCCAGTACATAATTCTGGCTCCCTGAACACTGTTTTCATTTCTTCTCCACCCCACCCCCCATCCTCTGAATCAAAATTTCTCTTGGTTGATAGTAATCATGGTTCAGAATTATTCTGCCGCATGTATTAACTATGGCCAATGCTAACCAGATTCTTCTTCGCTAGGATTTGCAAACCATCTTCAAATCATGGCTCAGAACCTTGGTATTAGAACTATGGGAAAAGAACAATGTTTCACATTTAAGGTGGATATTGAAGTGCCAAGGAATTCATGCTGAGAGTGAGGATTGTACCAAAGGTTGACTTCTGATTTGCTAACTGTGGTTTGCAGGCACTTAGTGTCATGTTTGCATAGGAGCAACTTTCAAACAGAGACAGATTTGGAAAACAGAAATGTACGTATTTGTTTTTTTAAGCACAGGCAGTTGGTCACCTGAATGGCATTTATATGACAGCGTGTGCTTTAGAGCCACTTCTGTATGTGGGCACATTGTGTTGATATTTATTTATTTTGCTGATTTTCCAGTGTTAAAGTCTAGCAGCTGTAGGTTTTTCAAGAGCCCACATGCTAAATTCATGTGAACAATGCTAACGGGCCTCTGCCCATAGCTTTTGCACCTGATGGGATCAATGCCACTTGTCCAAGAAGTCTTTTAGGTGGGGACTGTTCAGCTCTAAAACCTTTGTTTGTAGTGTGTAGATTTGTTTGTTGTAGGTTAAAAAATATTAATAAAAGTGTACCTATGGGTACTTTAAAAAACAACCCTAAAAATGTGCAATTATGACTCTCTGCCTCCCCCCAAAACAGTTTGCATATGATATCCATTCCTTGCTTAAATCTTCAGTTTTATTACACTACTTCCAGATGCAGCATCATTTGTTTAATATCCAAGAAATGGGTGGATGACTGAATTAGCTCTGTACATGAGTGCCTTATCATGAGCTTCTGTCATCTGGTGGCTGAGTACCCCTTGGGGAGGGTCCCCACCCCCTGCTCCCAGCAGCCCTCAGTCAGAGCAAGAAGCAGCCAGGTAAGTTGCAGAGCCCCCCCCCCTGGCCTAAAACCATGCAGTGGCACCTTTAAGACCAAGTTTTATTCAGGTACAAGCTCTCCCTCCTCTGTGAGGACTGATCTGCACGTTCTCCCCCCCCCCCAATAGCTAGCAATCCAAAACAGTCCAGTGGAGCCTGAGCGGTGGCCTTCTGACACACTTCCAGTGATGTCAGGGTGTGTGGCATATGCAAATAAGTTATGCTAACGAGCTCCTGCACCTCTTTTTCTACAAAATGACCCCTGGGTCCATCTAATCCAGCATCCTGTCTCACACAGTGGCCAACTGGTTCCTCTTGAGGTCCAACAACAGGCCATAGAGGCCAAGGCCTTCTCCTGATGTTACCTCTTAGCACTGGTATTCTGAGGTTTACGGCATCTCGGAGTAGAAGTTCCCTTCAGTCACCATAGCTAATAAAGGTAAAGGTTTCCCTTGCTCGAAAGCTATCCAAGCTCTCAAAAAGGTACTGATACAATGTAAATAATTTTTAGGTATTACTTAAATTGTAAATAATTTAAATATTATGGATCCAGACATTTGCATGCCTGATTTGGGGGGGGGCAATGAGATTAGATGCAGGTGTGCCTCTGCACTAATTTGCTTTTGTGACGCACAAAGCAGAACTTTAAGCATTGTAGATAATGAGACCGGAGATAAGAATAGCATCTGTAGAGAGGGTGTATCAGTTGCTGCCGTGGTTCATTACAGTTCAGTATACATTTCACAAAGAACATACTGAGGAAGACCTTTTGTCGTGGGTTATGTTAACCCATCAGCAGCTGTTATTATCTCAGTGTTTAGAATGCTTGTTTTCAATGCCAAATAACCCAGATTCAACCCCCAGAACCTGAAAGGGATCCCCAGTTCATAAGGCCTTAAAAAACAACCCACTGCTCTGAAACCTTAGAACCATGTTTCCTAACCTGTTGCTCCTAACCCAAAAAGTGGGTTGTAAAGCTTGCACAAGTGGGCCCCATGCTTTTACAGTTTTAATTATTTCTGCATTCTCCGGTTTCTCAAGTAGTCCCCCTACCAAGGAAATTTTGACTTGTGGCTTACTATACCCGAACGATTGGGGACCACTGCCTTAGGACGCTGCTGAGGAGCCCCGACAAGGGGGAGTAGCTACCCTGTACTGGTCTCCAGGAGGGCCCACTCCAGTCAGCAATCCCATTACCATGATATGGAGAGAAGGATGGAAGCCGCTTGGGGTCCACGTGGGGAAGAAAGGCGGGTTATATAAATGAATCAAATAAATAGAAAAGTAAACAAGTACCATTTGTATTCGGTGGTGGAAAGTGCCTTCAAGTTGCAGCTGATCCATGGCGACTCCATAGAGTTTTCAAGGCAAGAGCTGAAAAGAGGCTGTTGTGTGCTCTGTGCAGCCGCCCTGGACTTCCTTGGAAGTCTCCCATCCAGGACTGGCCCTGCTCTGCTTCTGAGATCTGATGAGATCAGGTTAGGATGGGCCATACAGATCAGGGCTGTTTGTATTTAGGAATACAATAATGTAACAGTTTAGAAATCAGGGGTCATTGGGGGGGGGACGCGGGGGGACGCCATCCCCCCGGGTGAGGTGCGGGAGGGTGGGGCCTGGAGCTCCCTGCTGGTGCCCGCTGGAGGTCGCCGCCGGCTGTGGGGAGGACACACTTCCGGTGATGTCAGGGGGTGTGGCATATGCTAATGAGTTATGCTAATGAGTCCCCCTAGCTCTTTTTCTACGAAATGACCCCTGTTAGAAATAATACACTCGTGTGATTATATGGATGGGCTTTTGGCTTTTGGACATAAAGCGAAAATAGCAAGGGGATAGTGTGGGCAATAACAAATCATCACCTTCGTTTTTTGTGAGCTCTGTGAAGAACTGGGAACTAGTGCGTTGATGCCTTTCGTTCACGGTGGAGCTGGATTCT
>NW_015161412.1:1303539-1315189 GCF_001447785.1 Gekko japonicus | reverse complement strand
TACATAGTGTACTTCCGTGTTAGATCCCTTCCAAGTCTGGCTTCCACCCGGGACATGGGACGGAGACAGCACTGGGCGCTTTGACGGATGACCTCTGGAGACATCTGGATCGGGGTGGTGCGGCAGTACTGCTGTTGTTAGATCTGTCGGCCACGGTTGGCACGGTCGACCATCAGCTGCTGACCCACCGCCTCGCTGACATGGGAATCCAGGGGCTTGCCTTACAGTGGCTTGCTTCTTTTCTCCAGGGTCGGGGACAAAGGGTGGCACTAGGGGAACAGCAGTCCAGGAGACACCCGCTGGAGTGCGGTGTGCCTCAAGGGGCAGTGCTGTCACCGATGTTATTTAACATCTATATGTGCTCCCTTGCCCAGATTGTCCGGAGGTATGGGCTGGGCTGTCATCAGTATGCTGATGATACCCAGCTCTATCTGATGTTGGATGGCCAGTTGGACTCCAAACCAGAAGATCTGGACCGGGCTTTGCAAGCCGTGGCTGATTGGCTCAGACTGAGTCGGCTGAAGCTGAACCCGGTGAAGACGGAGGTCCTGTGCCTGAGTCGGGGCAGTTTGGGGGTGGTGTTCCCACTCTTGACCATTGGTGCCAACGCTGGAGGTTAGGAGCTTGGGAGTGCTTCTGGATGCCTCCTTAACAATGGAGGCCCAGGTAGCAGCCACTGCTAAGTTGGCCTTTTACCATCTTCGGCTGATTCGGCAGTTGGTTCCCTTCCTCGGCCGTGATGACCTGACTACAGTGACCCATGCGATGGTCACCTTGAGACTAGACTACTGTAACGCTCTCTACATGGGGCTGCCCTTGTCGCAAATCCGGGAGCTGCAGCTAGTGCAGAATGCCACGGCCAGGCTTGTGATGGGTGTCCCTAAATGGGAGCACATCCAGCCTGTGCTAAAGGCACTGCACTGGCTGCCAATAGCATACCGAATTCGCTTCAAGGTGCTGGTATTGACCTTTAAAGCCTTGTATGGCCAGGGTCCGACATACCTGTGGGACCACCTTTCCCCATATATACCCCAGAGAGCACTACGGTCAGGAACACAATACCGACTGACCGTTCCAGGCCCTAAGGACGCCAGGCTTACTGCCACCAGGGCCAGGGCCTTTTCAGTGGCGGCTCCATACTGTGGGACGTTTTGCAATTCCGCAGGGCCTGCGAGATGGAGCTCTTCCACCAGGCTTTCAATTAGGAGCCACCACACCACCACCATCTATGGTTACAGGCCGGCCCGGGTCTGGAAAGAACTGTTAGTATGCCATCTCATTTAGCCAAAGATGATACCATCACTAGCACTTTAATTATTGGAGTGTTCTAATGTTTTAATGTTTACTGTTAATGTTTATATTTAAATTTTTTAATCTTTGTATTTTTTACGGTACTTGTATTTGTATTTGTATGGTTTTACGGTACTGGGTACCGACTAATGTTAGCAGCCCTGAGCCCGCTTGCGGGGAGGGTATACATTGAAATAATAAAATATAATAGTGAGTATTTGGGAGACCCAGGTTCAAATCTCCACTCACCCATGCAAGCTTGCTAGATCACCTCGGGGCTGGCACAGATACTTAGCCTAACCAACTTCACAGGGTTGTTGTAAGGATAAAATGGAGGTGAAGAGAACGATGTAAGCCATTCTGGGTCCCCGTGGGTGGGTGGGAAATGGCAGGATGCAAGTTAATGGCAGGATGCAGTTTGGTGTAGTGGTTAAGTGTGCGGACTCTAATCTGGGAGAACCAGGTTTGATTCCCCACTCCTCCACTTGCAGCTGCTGGATTACCTTGGGCAAGCCATAGTTCTGTCAGAGCTGTTTTCTCAAGGACAGTTCTGGAAAGAGCTCTCTCAGCCCCACCTACCTCACAGGGTGTCTGTTGTGGGGAGGGGGAGGGGAAGGAGTTTGTAAGCCACTCTGAGTGAAGGGTGGGGTATAAATCCAATCTCTTCTACTCTTAAATTTGCCTGCTGTCAAACAGTAATTTTATCCTGCTCTTCCCTTAGGGGGCTTAGTGGGATATACACAGGTAGTGTCTCCCCGTTTTATCCTCACAACAACCCTGCCTGATAAGTTAGGCTAAAAGAGTGTGTGACTGGCCCAAGGTCACCCAGTAAGCTTCGTGACTGAGTAGGGATTTCAACCCAGGTTTCTTCGGCCTTAGCCTAGCCACTGTTCCAGATTGGTGTGCACGTTCTCCCTTGGCTGTTCTGCATTTCTACTTCTGCAAATACTCAGGTTACCATCTTTGTCCAACCTGCCCACTTTTGCCTTTAATACCACTTCATTTGGGGTGGATATTCAATAAATGCACCTCTTCTGGGCACGTCAAGGTGGGCATTGACATCTGACCCTCTGCCGGTCATGCATCTGTCACAGAGCACATGCTCTTGTCTGTGCCAAACCTTAGACTCCGTCCTAGGGACTTTCAGTTAAAGCATCTCTAGCCTGTGATAGCAGAGAACCTTTGTTGTGGCCTGTGCCTCCCATAACAGATGAGGTAGACTGTTGGTTACTTCATCCGCCCACATCTTAGATTCTTGTCCATGCCTGAGCAATTGTAGGTACTCAAAAGCTGGAGAGCATGTGTCATGCAAGCACTATTTTTAAACCCAAGCCCCAGTTACCCCCTCTAAAATAACCTTTCTTGAATCTCCCTTCCCTGTGAAGTCAATGACATTTTTACAGGCAGTGTAACCCGATAAGATACTGCTCTCTCTTGTTTCCAGCAACAGGCTCTTCGGCTCAAGACAGGGAGAAGTACACTAGGTTTTTGAACAGCAGTTTGTGCCTCCATCAGCCAACTACTGCTGAAACATATTTAGAACCATTCTTCTACCCACATTGCTGCTGTATTAACATCAGCAGTGCCCTGGGATTATTTAATTGATTAATTATATTTGTATCCTACTGTTCTGCTATTCATGCTCCTGGAGTGGCTTCTAATTCATATACAAAATAAAAATATGCAATTCAACTAATGGGTGCCAAAGTCCTCTCATCAAGACTTCTGCTGACCTGGCTGGTGTTGCTACTGCAACATAGGTTATAGTTCTTCAGAGATGTGGACAAGTGGGGGAGCTAATTTTCCCCTGCCATCCCCCTTCCCATTTTTTTCCTTACTTGCTTTTCTTCTTCTCATCCATCTCCATTTTATCTGTCCCCCATTTTCATCTATCTTCATTATTTGATTAACTTATACCCCACCTTTTTCCACAGTGGGGACCCAAGGCAGCTGACACCATTCTCCTCTACACCATTTTATCCCTGCAACGACCCTTTGAGGTGGAGTAACCTGAGTGTGTGTGACTGGCCCAAAGTCACCAGTTGAGTTTCCATGACAGACCCAGACCCTAATCTGACTTTCATGGGGTGGCCACTGCTGAACAGTAGCAAGCAGCCAGTCCTGGGTGAGTCTTGCAAATCGAGTGGTAGCAGGTCACCTGGTGGTTGCTGCTGGACTTGGCCCCAGTGAGTCTTCTCTCATATGTCAAAACAGCTCTGGAAAGGGTCCTGCCCACTCTCCCTGCCTTTTGCTAATAGAAACCAAAGCTTGAAGGCTGGCAAGACTGTTGTGGATGCCTAGCAACGGCCATGGAGGGCATTTGTTGTTTAGGGCTACAGGTGCTGCTTCTATTATTTTGTGGGGGTTAACCCCCAAGTGTATGTGTGCATTTGTGTTTTAGATTTCAGAGTTTTCTACAAACCTGGACCTTGTTTGGGTTTGTAGAAAGATCTGTCTTGTTTGCCATTGGGCACATTGAGAATTAGATACATTGATTATTGCAGTGGGATTGTATATAGCAAGAATGAATTAAAGAGGCAATCCCCACCCTGAATTTGCCTGGGAAGGTAACATTCCACGAACCTGGTCAGTTTTATAAGCTGAAATCTCGAACTCAAGATAATGTATAAAAACTTCTCTGGCTCTGTAATCCCAGGAATGATACAGCTGCTTTAGGAATGCCCTATGCAGACTTTGGAGAGGGCTAGTCCAGGCTGGCCCTGTACGTTCTGTTCAGCAGAAGGAGCATATGTTGCCAGAGAACTCTGAAAAGACCAGCCAAAAGCTGGAATTCTACTATTTATGACAGTATGTTCGAGTGCCATTAATCTGCTGGTGGAGTAAAATACACAGAATGCACAAATGCTTTTGCCTTAGTAGGTGTTTAACGTGACAGGTGGTCACAGACTCTTATTCTTAAACTGTCAAATGTTTAAAGTTCTGTATTAAAACTGTCAAATGTTAAAGGTTCCGTGTTACTCCTTTTGGATCAGCAGTGGAAAAGAAGAATACTGTTCAAAGGGCTTTGTGTATATTATTTATAAATGTGTTATTGATTTTATTATATAGGTTATCGTAGACCTGCCAGGGAGGTCAGTAGTATTCCTGAAACACTCAGGCATGCACACCCTGACAGGGGCATATAAAAGGGGCTAAGGCAAATATACTTCTTATTTCTAAACCCTGGTGAGACAGTGCAATTGCAAAAGAAAACTGGTGGGTAAGGATAGAGTCCTTCACAGACCAGAAGGAAGATCTGCTGTTTAAATGCATGAGGTAGAGATGTCAATTATAGTTCCACCCTAAGGGCCATACTAGACCTGATGGGATAACATTGTGTATTATTCATGCACCTGTCTGTTTATATGTAAAGTGTGTGTGTGTTGTCTTTGTGTAAAAAGAACAGAGTATGAAAGATGTGGGGAACTAAATCCACAGCACCACCTTACAAATGGCACTTCCTTGGTTTATGATTTGTTTTTCCTCCCAGTCCTTCTTTGATACCAGATGAGAGCCAGCAGGAAGAAAAATGCTTAAATTACTAGAGCGTTGTGGATGGGCAGATGTACTTCCCCTCACCTACACACTCTGTGTGTTGCTAAAAATAAACTCTGTCCTTACACATGAGCAGGTGGATACACGGGCGGATTGCCCCCCCCCCCCATTCATAAGAAGGAGAAGAGAAGAGATTGGATTTATACCCCGCCCTTCACTCAGATTCTCAGAGTCTCGTTTGTCCCTACAGTCAGATCTTTTTTCTGTTGGGGACAACCAGCCGCCTCTTCTTCTAATGCTAAACTTCCGTCCTTACTTGTTATGTAAACAAAACTGGGGGGAACCTGGAAGCATGGCTTGTAGGAAAGAGGAGAAAACCAAAATTGTGGCTTAGATCTCTGGTTTACTACAAAAACTGGAGACTTTAATTACTAAGCCACTTGTGTGGGAAGAGCAGGGAGCGCTTTTGCCCAAGGCCCAAGGCCCCCCCCCCCCCCCAAGCCTTAGCTTATACTCATACTGGCAACTGTGTCCCTTATGTCAGGGTCTTTTGTATCTACTTTTCCTTACTTTGGTGGCTTTTCCCCTCCCAATGACAGAGTTTGAGAACTGTGCATTAACTTCTGTGGCAAAATGAACCTTTCTGAGGTGAACATGTCAAATGTAAGAAATTCTTAGAGGGAGAATGTTGAAAAGAGCAGGAAGCAGGAGGCCGGGAATTCCAGCCAAGGACAAACACTGGCTTGTTGTCTTACTCAGTAGAGGGCCATCAGAAATGCACACTAGACTTTGTCAGGCCTGTGACAGGAGCTGATATTTCTGTTGAAAAGACTAGATTTTTTTCCCCTTTGGTAAGAAGAGGTGGAAATATGCCAAACTCTCCCCAATTTAGAAATGTTTACCTTCCTCAGCAAAGAATTGTTCCTGGAACATGGAGAACTTGCAAACTACTTAATCCATCTAAGATTGGTCGACATTGATGGTTCTCACTGTTTGAAGTCCCTAACTAGAGAACATGTTCCACATTTAGAAACCTGTTTGTACATGTGGAGCAGCTATTTTCCTTTCACAAGCAGCTTGGGCAAGAAACTCCTGTGGGGGGGGGAGCCAAACTTCATCCAGAGCATTTGGATGTTTACCAGCTTGTTTTTTCATAGCTAATTGTGCTTCTCTGTGCTTTCTGTTGTACAGTTGTTTTTGCAGATAATTATACATCTCTTTGTTCAGAAGTGTGAGTTGTGTAATGTTTTACACACATGGTTGACTGAATCTCAATCCCAGGCTGGTCTACTCAGAATCCTACTTGGGTCTTTTCAGTGGGTCTTACTCCCGGGAAAGTATTCTTAGGTTTATATTGAAAATGTAAAATACCTGTGTAAAAATGTACACCTTTGCAAGACGAATGTTGAATTTGCACTTTGGGAATCTCAGAGGCTAAACTAAAACTGCCTTGTCAGGCAGTCCAGAAGGCTGTGAAACAAGTTTTCCCTTTGTGTACCTTCCAGTTTATAAACGTAGTAGAATTTTGGGTTCATTCATTGATGGAACTATACAGAACACGATGCCCTTGCTCAAAGGCAAGGAAAGCTGACAGAAACCTAAGGAGAGGTTTTATGGACTACACAGAGAATTTTTGTCCTGTTGTGAGGAATCTGTTTGGAGCACATGGTGGGGTGAGAGTAGAGATCTCTGAGTTCTTTTGGGGGGGATTCAGGCCTCGGGGCAGAGGCCAAGAAGATGGCTGAGAGAGGTTAGAGACATTAAACAGAGCCTCAACAAGAAATCTGAAAACTCTGAAATTATTCTCCCTTCCTTCTCACCATCCTTCTGGGGGGGGGTGTTTGGATTTATACCCCGCCCTTCACGCGGAGTCTCAGAGCAGCTTACAAAAACTGGATTGGTGAACTCCTCATTGAGGTCTAGAAGCTTGAGACCTAGGCCACTGAGCAAATTCCATATTTCCCCATGGTAGAGTGAGGTGTTCACAGGGCCTGTTTTACCATAAGTCGGGCTGCCAACCTTCAGGTAGTAGCTGGAGATTTCCTGGGATTACAACTGATCTCCAGCTGACAGAGATCAGTTCCCCTGGTGAAAAAGGCTGCTTTGGAAGTTATTATACCCCACTGAAGGCCTTCCCCTCCCCAAACCCTGCCCTCTTCAGACTCCATACCCAAAATCTCCAGGAATTTCCCAACCTGGAGCTGGTAACTCTAAATAATGGTTTTTAAGCTAAGGTAAGCCAATCCAACCTAGCAGTTCGAAAGCAAGAAATTGCAAGTAGATAAATAAGTACCACTTCGGTGGGAAGGTAACAGCATTCCGTGCACCTTGGTGTCTAGTCATGCCGGCCACATGACCACGGAAATGTCTTCAGACAGCGCTGGCTCTTCGGCTTTGAAATGGAGATGAGCACCGCAACCCTAGAGTCGGATTCGACTGGCTTTCGAGCAAGGGAACCTTTACCTTTACCTTTAAGCCAATCACAAAGAGTTGGTTCCAGTGTAATATATTTTCTATCAGAAAAGAATACACTAAAGGAGGAATATCTCTTTCAAAAACACATGGAAAAATATGGTGGAAGAAAAAACAGTTCTGATGTTTTTCATATGCAGCCGCTTTGAGGCATGGGGGGAGGGAAGTAAACTATGACTTAAACAAGGTGGGTGTTGTGGAAATTAGAAATTAGTTTAAGGACTATGCCATTCTTAGTAGCATTTTCTACATTTGATCTTTCCTGCTGCTTAGTTGCTAAAAGAAAAAAATCACATTCTTGGTGTAGTCCCTCCCAAATTCTGGGGTCTGCTTTGCGATCTTCTGGTGGGGAAAGCTTGTTAAAAGATGATAAGAACAATTAATGAAGGGGAGTATTCCTTTTGTGTCATGCCTAGTTTTCAAGAGAGGTCAGTCAGATATGCCTTCAGGAAGTACTGGCGGGGGGGGGGGGGGCAGAGAATTGAGTCGAGCAAATGGGTTAGGGGGCACCATTACTGATGAGCATTCTGCTAACATGCCATTCTCATCCTCGCTCCCCTCAGCTGCAAAATGGAACCAGAGTTTTGTTTTGCTGAAGCTGGTTAGGAAGAAGAGCCCTTGCACCCCAAGTTCCTGCTTAACAGCAATTCAATCATGATGCCAGCACAGTTTGTCTTATCTTGATTCTTAGTGCACCGACTAAAATTATTCTCTGGCGTTGTCATGATAAAGGACTACTATATTCGCCCTTTATTCTCAGCCTTTTAAGGGACTTATGCATTCCTGTTTGACACCTGAGAGACATTTGATCAACTATTGGTGGTTATATTTTCAACTGGATGGCTTCCATATTTGCTTCTTCTTCCCTGTGTGGCAGAGGCCCAAGCAATCTGATGCCATATGGGCACCACACCCTGTGCCCACAGAAGACAGATAAGCATCCTACAGGTTTCAAACAAAGAGGCCTTTATACTATGATCCGAAATATTTCTTGCCCCCACCTTACCTCTTAACCGTGAGCCTGATGCAGAGTTCTGGAGAAACTTGCATGATGTGTGGTGGTGTTTTGATTGCTCTTAATATGGATTTTGGTTTTGAGAGATTCATTGCTTCCCAACAAGTACTTTTTGCTCTGCATTTGAATGCCTTGCTGTATGCTGGAGCTACTGAATTCTTGAAATTTGCAAGTGAGCCCTCTTAAGATTTATTTTTCCCTCCTGTAAATCTTTTACAAGGTAAAAGATAAAGCCTGCATGCTCAAGGAAGTAAAGCTTAATATTGCAGCATTTGCATCCTGTCTCTCTCCCAGGGAACTTGGGAGTGGTTGAGGTTAACCTGAAAGTAAACATGCTGCTTCCCCCTTTTTAAGTGCTCTGAGTAATCTGCCTGCAGGCTTCGTAAAAGCCCAGCTTCAGAGAAAGAGAGAGACTGTGGGATTCCCTCCTGTGCATGTTAAATGCAGTAGCCATTTTGGGCTGTCTGCTGTTGCATCAGCAGGATCCTGGGTTTTAATCATCGGCTAACTTGAATAGATTTTCTAGATTTGATGTCTGCATGCTGTAGGGGGCAGGAGCCAACACACTTGTACACTCTTCAACATCTTCGTTGTATCACCCCCCTGAGGATTTTAGAGCATCAGTTTGGCAATAAAACCAATAAAGATTTGGGGGAGGGAAGCCTAGAACAGGTTAGGGGTCTCTACAATCTGGCTGTTTTATAACCATGGTTTTGACATCATTTTCCCCTCTAAAAAGTCATTCTCTAAACTTGACAGAATTCAGTACCTGTGCTACCAGAGGACATCGGTATTCCCTTCTAGTGGAATAAAAGGCCCAGATGCGTGTCAGCATAGCATCCCATCGGTGTGTTGTTCAAATGGAGTTCCGCCCCCAGCCACTTCTAAAGCAGCCACCTCTAAAGCAGGAGCACAATTTAAAGCAGTAAAGGGGCATTCTCTGTGACCCATCACCTCCCCCTCCTTTTAGTCATCATGGCTAGTAGTCACTGATGGGCCTCTGCTTCATGCATCTGTCTAACCCCTTTATAAAGCCATCTATTCTCATGGCCATCACTACATCCACTGGCTGTGGCTCCACAATTTAATTACTTGACAAGTAAAGAAGTGTGCCTTTTCATTTGTCCTAAATCAGTTGCCCTACTATTATGGGCTGTGTAGAAAAAGGCACTCTCTATCCAGTTCTCTCCACCCCAGGAATACTTTTTCAGCCTCTGTTGTGTTCAGTGTTCCCTCTAAGCTGAGTTAGTGTGAGTGAGCTCACAGTTTTTTAGCTTCTGGCTCACACATTTTTGTCTTAGCTCAGGAAGGGATGGCTCCAGAGCAAACCGATTTATGCAGCGGCCAAATCGCTCACTCACAACTTTAATGCCAGTAGCTCACAAAGTAGAATTTTGGCTCACGAGACTCCACAGCTTAGAGGGAGCATTGATTGTGTCCCCCCCCCCGTCCTTGCCTTTTCTGAATTGAAAATCCCCAGACTATCCAGCCTTTCCTCACATGAGGAAGTTCCAGCCCCTTAAGCATCTTGATTGCCCTCTTCTGTATGCCTTCCGACTTCACAATGAGACACAAGATTTTAAATAAGGTAACCAGAACTTCTCACAGTACTTCACATGAGGTCTCACCATAGGTCTGTACAGGAGCATTACAGTATTGACCATTTTATTTTCAATTCCTTTCTTAATAATCCCTAGCAAAAAGGTTTCCTTTTTCACCACTTTTGCACGCCGAGTTGACATTTTCATCCAGCTGTTTTCATCATGTATATCTGTGTGCAGATTCCTTAATGCACCAGATGTTGTGTGACATATAGGGATAGGACACTGCTCCATAGCAGACCTCATGCTTTGTACGCATAGGGCCCAAAGTTCCATCCTGACACCGCTAAGTAAAAGATTGCAAGCAGGGCTCTTTTTGTAGAAAAAGCCCAGCAGGAACTCATTAGCATAATAGGCCACACCCAACAGCAGAAACTCATTAGCATATTGGGCCACACCCCTGACAGCACAGCTCATTAGCACATTAGGCCACACCCCCATGTTACCAGAAGTGTGGTAATCCAGCCACACCCACCCTTTGCTTCTTATTCTATTTACCTTGTTTGTTGTCAAAACCCAGGGCTTTTTTTGGAGCAGGAACTCCTTTGCATGTTAGGCCACACACCCCTAATGCAGCCAATCCTAATGAGTTTCTGCTGTTGGGTGTGGCCTATTATGCTAATGAGTTCCTGATGGGCGTGGCCAAACAGGGAGCCAGCCGGAACTCCGTTCCTGTGCGTTCCTGCCCCAAAATAGCCCTGATTGCAAGTAACAGTAGGGGTATTTCTTGGGAGTACCACTACCAGTCAAAGGGGAGAGTACCAGTGTTGGTGAAGTAATAGTTTGATAGGTAGGCTAGGTTTATATTTCCTAACCTACTTCACAGGATTGTTATAAAGATAAAATGGAGGAGAGGAGAACAATGTAAGCCACTTTGTGTCCTTGTTGGGGTGAAAGGTGAGATATTAAGGAAACGGATAACTTTAAAAGATCGATCCCCCATATTTTGCATTAGGAATTGAATTCCTCAGTTTCCACCTTCAAAACAAGTCTCTTTTGATCTTTCATGGAATAAATTTCATTTTTCCTGTCTTTTATGTGATTTTTCCAGCTTGACCTTACCAGACCAATAGAAGATCAGGGCCCACTAGATGTGATCATACACAAACTGACGGATGTCATCATTGAAGCTGACCAAAATGACAGCCAGTCATTGGAGTTGGTGCACAGATTCCAGGTAAGTAACAGTTGGGGTGTGCGTTTGCGGGTGGGGGTGCTTCAATTATGATTTATAGCAGAGGCACAGAAAACAAGATATTAGTGACTACTGCTTGCTTGCCCCTAATTATGGAGAAACTAATTTGATGCCATGTCTGTAAAGCATTCATGTCATGCACAAAAATTCCTTCACTTGCAGTAACGATTTAATCTCATGGCCTTTTAGTCTTGCCATTCCTCAGGTCCAGATGGGGGATCCCCCACTTTTGCGGTCTCCTGCTCGCGGTGGACCAGCTAGCCGATGGGAGGAAATTCCCCCCACCCCACAAACTGTCATTCTGCATGACGCACTGACGTCACCCAGAAGTGAAGTCAGTGACATTGGAGGGGGGTGATGCTCTGCTTTTTGGGCAAAACTCTATGGTTTGAGGTCACTTTTACCATAGAATTTTGCCCAAAAAGCAGAGCGTCATCAACGACATGCTGACATCACTTCCGGGTGATGTCAGCATTGTGAAACGCCCCTCCCACTCCCGGAATACCCCACCAAAGCCCCCCCACCAGCGAGCTGGAGCAACCTGGCAACCCTACAGCCTTCTGCAATAAATGGATTAACCTG
>NW_015161412.1:1298414-1303485 GCF_001447785.1 Gekko japonicus | reverse complement strand
ATGCCCAGTAGATCTTTCCAAAGAGAATATTCCTCAACCTAGGGTTGCCAGCTCCAAGTTGGTGAATTCCTGAAGATTTGGGAGGGGGGGTGGAGTCTGGGGAGGGACAGGGTTTGGGAGGGGCTTCAATGGGGTTTAATGCCATAGAGGTCACCTTCCAAACCACCATTTTCTCCCGGGGAACTGATCTCTGTTGTTGTGAGTTTAGTCGTAATTCTTGGGGATCTTCAGGTCCCACGTGGAAGTTGGCACCCCCAGGTTGTGGTGGGGAATGGGATAACTGCCTAGCAAGTTCCTCAACTTGTAAAATATAATTTCCTGTTCTGCTATAAACATCTTAAAGACTTAGAGGTTTGTCCTGTTAAGGCAGAACTGCACAGGAAATGGCACGTTCCCCCATGACGGAATGCTTCTTTCTCCCCCATAACTTGGAAATATCACTTGCCCTGTTGTGATGTTTCACTATCTCCACCCACCTTCGTTGGCTGGTGGCTGTGAAAAACAGTTTAGGTTCGCGATCCTAGAAGTTTTGGAGGAAAAGGGAGAACAATGTGGGAGTACTGATTTTGGTGACGTCCCCATGTCACACATAAAGGGTGGTTCCCCTTAACTCTAGCAGTTATTTATGAAGTACAACAGTGTCTGCAGTAAAAGGTTAGGCATGATTCCATTTGGCCCCATCAGAAATGGAGGCAAGACAGGCAAAGGCCCTGTTTGTTGGCTCTGCTGAAGCCAATTCCCGTCTGGCTATTCCTCTCCCACAGTGGGCTCCTGGCCAGAAGAGTTGATCTTTCTTCTGTTTGTTTGTTTCCCTTTCCTGCCTGTCACTTTTTGTATCATGTCTCAGAGACATTATTTTAAATTGTAAAGCACCTTGAATGCTTCGGCTGAAAGGTGATACATAACTATAGTAAATAATTAAGTTGGCAACTAAAGACATGCATTTTGTTTCCTTTATGTGAACACAGCATATGATTTATTTTCTTGGCTATTCCATGCATTGAAAAAATATATTTTTTCCACCATAGTTACATTAAGGGGAAAGGGAAAGTAAAATAAAACTGGAGAGGGGGAGGGGCCATAGCTCAGTGGTAGAGCACCTGCTTTATATGCAAAAGGTCTCAGGTTCGATCCCTGACATCTCCAGTTGAAAGGATCAGGTAGTGGATGGTGTCAAAGATCTCTTTCTGAGATCCTAGAGGGTTGCTGCAAGTCACAATAGAAAATATTTATCCTGATAGACCAGCAGTTGGACCCGGTATAAGGTAGCTTCATTTGCATGTGTTCAACACTTGATCTAAATATTGAGAGTGACTTCTTTTACAAGCATTTCGTATTGCTGCGCTAGTCTTTGCACAACACCCAGGAAGACAAATGTCTAAGCGAAACCTACTTAAATAAGGGGAGATGTTCCAGTTAATATCTATATACAAAGCAGAAATATTCTCTTGTAACTTTAAAATTCTTAGTCTTGGCTGTGTGAACATTGCACATCCAACAGTTACCTGGAAACAAGCCCTCAGTTATCACTTTTTGTGGGGAGGGACCTATTTTTAAGAAAAAAATAAATATGGGAAGATCTTTGAACGATAGTTACAGCCAAACTTCAAATAAACAAAGCAAGAGAATTATTGTTCCCAGAGATTAGTTTACTAAGTCCTTTCAAAGTGGATTTCTCAGTACATGCACTTGAATCTATATATGGTTTAAGTATCCTCTTACATAACTACTGAAGCCAAGCGCAAAAAAGAAGTAATTTCTGTTCTCCAGGGCCAAGGATAGAGGCACTTGAGGAGGATGAGGTGTGGAAATATCCTGCATGTTTGGGCGAATTCCCATCATCCCTAAAACATTCCTCCCCCTCAGTTAGTTACTTAGAAGTATTATCTCCCAGGATTCTCTACTGGGGCATGCCCCTGTATGCTTGATTTCTGCCTAGTCCAGGTCTCCTGCTAGCTGCTAGAATTGTTACTACATCACGCAGCACTAATTGGCAATAACCTGCATGGCTCGTGCAAGGAGAAGCGTCTGCTAAGGGCTGCGCACTTATGCAATGATCGGCAGGAATGAATGCTCAGGAAAGCCTGCCAATGTATAAATAGCATTTGACTGACCTCTGAATTACCTGACAGACTGGAGTTTTCCCTGAGCTTATTATTGGATAATAAATTGTTGTGTTCTAATTATCAGGTGATTTCGCATGAATAAAACATTGCTGTCTGCCTTAAAAAATCGTTTGAATGCTACAGCATTTTTGCAGTACAGAGTTTTGTCACTGTCACGGAATCTTTGTTTATATACCGGCTTTTCTACCCAAAATGCATTGGATTGTAGGTGCCTCTTTCACACTTGCGGAAGTCTTTTGTCGCTTCCACTTGCCAGCCCCAGATTAAACGGGTGTAAAGATTTGTGTTTCTGCAGCTGGGCATGAGGTTCACCCTCTAAACACCCTGCCACATCATAGAATGTAAAAAAAGACCAAAGGAGGGGGACCCCCCCCATTGTTGATGCTGTACCCACACTGTTTAGGTTGCTTTCCTCCACATAGGGTCGTGGACCCAGAAATTCATAAGCAAAACGTAAATGGTCTTAGCACAGTTCCGCTTGCACAAGACCTTGTGCAACACACCTACTGCTTTTCTCCCTATATATTGTACTATCTGGTCATTGGATGTACAGCATCTTGAGGAAGTGGGAAAGCAGGTGGTGATCCCATGTTTGAGGTAGTGCAAGAGGCTACCATGGTCTTTTTCTTGCATTTCCACTTGCAGAAGAGCTCTAGCTCGAGCAGTTTTGTGCTGTTTCCATCCCATGGACTAGGAGCTGTAAGCTGCCTCAAATAGCATTGTGAAGAGGTGGCATAGAAAGCTCCAAATAAAATAAAATTAGCTTTTTTTAAATTTTAAAAGAGATGTTCTCAGATGCTGTGCTGAGTTCCAAGCATGATTGCACAGATGTGTAGCAAATTCGCACTGATGCACAGTGCATCTCCGGTTGAGGATATATCTGTGGGTGTTGACAGAATATGCTCTGCGTGCACCAACATCGCAAAAATTGCTTTTAGCTCCATGGCGCAGACCTTCTGTGGTCATTGATTGTGGGGGGATCATTGGGAGATCGTTACTCAAAATGTCCATCACCCACAGCTTCAGCTCCATTGGATTTCTTGACATTCTGGCCTTGCTCCAGTGCTGCCGTCACTGAGCTGCACAGACATAATTGCTTCTTGGTATTACCTTTCTCATACCGATTTTGTGTGTGTGTGTGTGTGTGTGTGTGTGTGTGTGTGTGTAGCTTTTACAGTTGAGTCTTATGTGGAGTTATGCCAGTCTTAAGCCCATTGAAATCAATGGATTTAGACTCAAGTAACTCAGCATAGGATTGCTCTATTAGTAACCTAACACGGCCTTTTATGATTTAGCTTATCACTCTCCCTGTCTCCATTCAGTTACTTTACATCCAGTTTAAGTAATTGCTGCCTTCTTTTGGACAAGATGTATTTTTTGGAAAGCTATCTATTGTGCAAATCCAGACCGATATATGGAGGTCAGCACTTGAGTGTAAATTAAATATGTGCTGGGTAATATCAAATCTTGCTGTGGACATGGAGCAGCTGAGCATATGTTCTGTTTAAAGACATAATTCTTTTTTATTAATTAGACCTTCCATTTATCTGTCTGCAACAGGTCTGCCTTTTCTTCATGTAAACTTCATATATGACCGTAATTTATCTTTCTTTCTCCATGATCAGGATTGACTTTAAAAGGCTTTCCCCTTACAGCATTTCCAGGAAAACTGCAAAGAGAACATTATTGATGCAACTGTTAGTTGTTTAGGTCTTTAATTGATTGCCTGCTCCAGGGCTTTTTTTGTAGAAAAAGCCCAGCAGGAACTCATTAGCATAATAGGCACCACCCAACAGCAGAAACTCATTAGCATATTAGGCCACACCCCTGACAGCACAGCTTATTAGCATAATAGGCCACACCCCATGCCTTCCCTTGGCTTGCCTGGGCACCCAGGCTGCGGGGAGCCCGGGCAAGCCAGGCCTTGGACAGGCCAGGGAAGGCATGGGGAGGCATTTAAATGCTGCCCTGATCCTTCCAGGGGGCCCCTGGCCCAACCGCCTCGGGGTAGGCAGGGGGGTCGCTCTCCAGGCCTTCCCTCTGTAGCTACGCACGCAGATGTTTTGGCTGTAGTGGGTGTGGCCAACTCTGAAGCCAGCCGGAACTCTGTTCCTGTGTGTTCCTGCCCAAAAATAGCCCTGGCCTGCTCCCATTCCAGTGCCTAGCACACACTGATATGTAATCATTGTACCATGCTGTCTCCTGGCTGTCAAATAGCCAAGAGAAATAATCCATACATTGCTTCTGGAGGATGAAGCTCAGGTTGGACTTTGTTGAGTCTTCCTGGGCAGATACTTGACAACTGGGGTGTCAAGTGCCCTGTCTGAAGGCGACACCACCTTGCTGTTGGTCTTTGCTAATTTGGTTGAGCACCGCTAGAAATGGGAATCTGGGATAGATGGATTCTCGATTTGATCCATGCTAGGCTTTTATTGGGTGTTCATTGTTGAGTCCAGCCCATCAGGATCAGCAAGCCATTTCAAAATTTTATTTTCATTTTTTGCCCTGCCTTCCCATTCCAAGAGCTTTCAAAATATTTTGCACCACCACTTAAAGTACTGCAGTAATTAAAATAAGGTGAAATAATAAAACAAATTTTGAGCAAATGCATTGGGATTGTTTAGTAAACTTAGCTGTTGTCTTTGAAGTGGTAAAATAATATTAAAAACGTTAATGCAGCTGTAACCTAAGACAGGCCAAAACAGATCAGTGACACCTATCCCTTATTGGCACAGCCATTAGCTCAAAAACGCTCAAAGTTTTTAGAATGAATTAAGTTATACACAAGTGTAAAATAAGCTGTGAATAAAATCAACATTTGGGTGGCTGAGGCTGTCTTTCATGTTACTTCACTTCCCCTGGGAATTTCTTTATAAGAAGGTTCCTTCATGTCTTGCTGTATGGAGAAGAGTTCAGCAGCTATCCAGTCACTATCCTTATGATGT
>NW_015161412.1:1274554-1298352 GCF_001447785.1 Gekko japonicus | reverse complement strand
TATGTGGGGGAAAATATTTTGCATGCAACAGTTTGTTAGTGTGAACAGAACACAGGCATGGCTACTGGTTGGATGTCTCCATGGATAGAGGTAGATGGTTCTTACCGATATTAAAAACCTGAAGTATGGGATACCCATGTAGAACAAACAATAGGGTTTAACTGGCTTGTAAACTTGCTCGTGCTGGTATTTATTTTTTATTTTTTTATTTTTTTATTTATTTTAGAATTTATATCCCGCCCTCCCCTCAAGCGGGCTCAGGGCGGCTTACAAAGAGCAACAAGTGCCCATGCATAAAAACAGTAAAACCAGTCATTATCAACACAAATAAGGGGCTCAGTAAGAAACCGAATAAAATTACAAGATGGTATCAGTCTTTCATAAAGGTGGTGTTGTCCTGTAGTTGGTGTACAACCAGTTGGTATACGGCGCCACGCTAGGGCTGCCAAATGCAGCCGGGAGGCGGGGATTCCCCCGCTTCGGAGCCCCGATTTCCAGCGCGCCGGAATCGGGGCCCGGGGGAAACCCCACCCCCACGTGCGCGTCACCCAGAAGTGACGTCGCACGCTGGGGGCGGGGCCACGCCATTTGAGGGGAAAACTCTTTGTTTTCCCCTCAAACGGCGTGGCCCCGCCCAGTGTGTGACGTCACTTCCGGTGACATCCTGGCGGCGCGCGTGTGCATACAGACACGGCTCCCAAACCAGCAGGAAGAACCCCCGCCAGTAGGAAAAAAAAATTGGGCAACCATACGCCACGCAGTATCCTGGCAGGGACCGTCCCCCCTAGCCCCGTTGTGTCCCACACCGTTTGTGCTTCCCTGCAGACAAGCAAAGGCCAAATCCTCCCTCCAGCCAGGGGAAACAAGAAAGAAGAGAGGCCCCGGGGAACAGCATGTCCCATGAATGTTCATCTCCATCTTGCGGGAAAACGGTGCCCTGGACACCTGGGAAAGGCAGGTCTGATCTCTCCGGTGCTCGCAAGTCCTTCTGGGAAATGTAGTCCCTCAGACAGGCCACGGTCTCGTAGTTTTCCTCCATCACTTCCCAGAAGAGTTTCCTCTGGCCTGGATCCAGCAGAGCCCATTCCTCCTCCGTGAAGAACATGGCGGATGTTCTTCTGAATGACAAAGAGGAGAAGCCCATCTTCTAAAGCCACGCGGCCGCCATTCACCTCCCACTGGGCAGCTGCTGAGAATTCCAACCGGAAGGAACTCTGGCAGGTTGTGTGTTATTTTAACAGGCCTTTGAAGTCTCTCCCCCCATCTAGCAACCTGGTAGATGCTGGAGAAGACTCTAGAGAGTCCCTTGGACTGCAAGGAGATTAAATTAGTCAATCCTAAAAGAAACCAACCCTGACTGTTCCCTGGAAGGCCAGATTATGAAACTGAAGCTCAAATACTTTGGCCACCAAATGAGAAGGGAGCACTCACTGGAGGAGACCGCGATGCTGGGAAAGATTGAAGGTCAAAGAAGAAGGGGATGACAAAGGATGAGATGGTTAGACAATGTTCTTGATGCAGCGAATGTGGGGTTGAGCAAACTCAGGAGGAGGACGGAGAACAGGAGGGCCTGGTGTGATGTGGTCCATGGGGTCGTGAAGAGTTGCGAAATGTGCGACTGAACAACAACAACGGATGAGTTCCAGGGAAACCTGGGGATTCTCACCGAAGCCATCCATAATGACCCGTAAATTTCCCCAAAAGTCAGCTTGTCCCAACTCTCCTGCTTTTCCCCTGCACTGTTCATCTGCGAAAATAATCCTGTGTGACTTAGAACAATTCTCAAAATTCTCTGCAACACATAGGTGTCTGGGGACAGGCCATGGCTCAGTGGTAGAACACCAGCTTTCCATGGAAAAGGTCCCAGGTGCAATCCCTGGTATCTCCAGTTAAAAGGATCAAGTTGTAAGTGATGTGAAATACCTCTGCCTGAAAACCCTGGAGAACTGTTGTTAGTCCTGGTAGACAGTCCTGACTTTGATAGCCCAATGGTCTAATCTCCCTTATATATAAAAGCCGAATGGTGGTGGCACTTCTCTAGAACATTCCATATGCTCCGGAATTGGTTGGCGCCCTGGTGTGTCACTCAGAATCTGTCCCTATCCACTGGCTACATTGCTTGAGTCTCGCCTCCAACATTCTAAACAGTTTGCTGTTCCTCTCCCCCCCCCCATAGCCATGCAGAACACAGAGGTTATTTGCATATGCCTCCTCATTGCCCTTTGCCTCGGAACACAGAAGTCATTTGCATATGCGACTTGATTGGCTTTTGCCTCTAACATTCTAAACAGTTTGCTATTCTGAGGTAAAATGTGTCCAATCTCCAGGTGAGGGCTGGAGATCACTCAGAATTACAACTGCTTTCCAGATGGCAGAGATCAGTTCCCCTGGAGAAAATGGTGGGCTCTGTATCCTTATATGCTGCTGAGGTGGCCCCTGTTTGACAACCAATGTGACGTAGCAGTCAGGGCTTCAGAGCACGGGAGAGGCTGCAGGTGAGTGTGGGGTGGAAAGCTGAAGAGTGAGGGGGAAATAAAGGTAGGTTGATGATTGGCTGGGAAGGAGATAGGGTTGCCAACTCCAGGTGGGAAATTCCTGGAGATGTGAGGGATGGAGCCTGGAGAGGGTGAGGTTTCAGGAGGCATGGGACCTCGGACAAGTACAAAGCCATAGACTCCACCCTCCAAACCAACCATTGCCTTCTGGGGAACCATCGTTGCCAATTTCCAGGTGAGGGCTGGAGATCATTCAAAATTACAACTGTTCTTTAGGTAGCAGAGATCAGTTCCTCTGGAGAAAATGGTGGACTCAGTGTCATTATATCCTGCTGAGGTCGCCACAGCAAATTGACACTGAGTGTCCAAGGCTGGGACACCCACCCAGAGCCTCTTTCTAGAGATCGCTGTATTTATTTCCACAACGGGCCTTTTTCCTAGTTCAGTTATAAGGCAGCTTTACATATGTTTAGGAGTTCCTTGAGAGAAAGGTCCATGTGAAAAGCATTACCTGAAAAATACTGGTTCATTTGATTTTTTTTTAAGTCCAGGATGAAAAGCCCATAATCATACTAAGTATGTTTTTTAACCATTTATTTACAATCACTATTTGTAACCTCAGGTGAGTAGCCCTTTTGGCCTGAAGCAATAGAACGAAGTTTGAGTCCAGTGGCACCTTTATGACCAACAAAGTTTAATCCTGGGTATAAGCTTTTGTGTGTGTGCACTGTTCTATTAAAGGTACCACTGGACTCAAACTTTGTTCTGTTTGTAACCTATTTTCAGTAGCTGCATTTACAAAGCAGTCTGTTGCCTAAAAGCTAACAAAAACCCAGAATTTACAAAGCAGGGTCCGTCTTCCAGATTATAAATTTAGCTGGCAAAGCCTGTCTGTCCTTAAAGGTGTTGAGGGGGTTCACTGTGGTTCACTGTGAGAGTACATACTTTGTATTCTGAAAGGACTCAGGTTCAGTCCTGGGCATCTGTAATCAAAAGGTCCAAGGCAACAGACATTGGGGGGGGGGGGGGCTTTCTCTCGGGACCGGCCGGGGCCCACCATCAGTCAGAACAGACAATATTGTCAGTGGTGGGCAAACTCATTAGTCAAGAGAGCCAAATATCAACAGTACAACGATTGAAATTTATTTTGAGAGCCAAATTTTTTAAACTTAAACTATATAAGTAGGCACATTGTTATTGACTTAATTAGGGTACTCCCAAACTGGCCTTTGCTAAAAATGTCCTCAATCTGATTGAGGTACGTTCGCTGAGGTCGACCCCTTCCAACTCTCCCATCCACACTCGTCTTGTATACTTGTTTCGTCTCCTTTCGTTCATCCTCTCTATACAATGGAGGGAATAGGCCGTCAGCGCCTACGGCAGAAGAGCCACACTCAAGGGGCCAAAGAGCCGCATGTGGCTCCCGAGCCACAGTTTGCCTACCACCGGGCTATATGGATGGATCATTGGTTTGTCTCACCATAAGATGTTCATCCTGCATGGTCCAAGCCAGAAGTACATCATGGGTACCGAAGATAAGACAGTACAAAAATGTGGGCCGGGCAGAGAAGCAGGGCTGTTAAGTGGTTTGTGAATACAGATGAGACAGCACTGGACAGGCCAGCAAGTCACAAATTTGAGAGCAACTCCATTTGTATGCAAGAGTAAACTGGGTACTTACATTTTAATACTTTATAGATGCTTTCCCCGTCCCAGAACTATGTTTTTCTTTCATTACTTACTGTATGCAGTCTAGAGAGCGAGCGTGGTATAGTGGTTATGAGCAGCAGACTCTACTCTGGAGAGCCGGATTTGATTCGCCACTCCTCCCCATGAAGCCTGCTGGGTGACCTTGGGCCAATCACAGTTCTCTCAGAACTCTCTCAGCCTCACCTGTTGTGCCTGTTGTGGGGAGAGGACAGGAAGGTGACTGTAAGCTGCTTTGAGACTCCTTAGGGTAGAGAAAAGCAGGGTATAAAAACCTACTCCTCTTCTTCTATAAACCAGCACTTAAGTTTACTGCTATTCCATCAAATGGAATGTCATGGTATGATGGGCTGTATAGTTTATGCTGCAAAATAGCAGTGAGATCCTTCCCACAAGCGCTAAAACAAACCATCCATAACAGTAGGATCGCTGTTACTCTAAAATCTGTGTGAAAGTAGCTGAGCCAGTAGACATTAACTCGTTGCATAAGGTGGTCGGTATTCCTGACCAGCTTTAACTTTCTAGGCCTAACTGAGAGATACAGAGTTAGAGGAATCCAAGGTCAAGCTAAAAATAAGTAATGCCTTAATATAGCCATTTTAGTTTGCTATTGCTCAAAGGGGCATTTTCCTTGCTTGCATTTTTTAAAAAATAGTTACATATTTCTCTCGGTGAAGTGGTCACATAACCTTTTCATTTTTAGCAAACTGCATGATCCAGGAAGAGCTGTATGTCTCTACTTTTTTCTAAACGGTAGATCATGGCTAAAGAAAGCGTGATCCTAGTAGCACAACAGCTTCTTAGCAAGATGTCTGTTGTTGCTTAACCAGAACTTGCACAATAGTCTTTCTGAATTGCATTTGTAGCATCTTCATAGTTGGTACAATAAGGTCCAAAGGATATAAAAACAGTTGCTTCTTAACTAGTTCTTGAGAATTAACTTTTTTTCCCTTAGTAGATGCTTTTGCATGGTTTGCTTGAAAAGCTAGGTGAATTAATTAATATGCATTTACAAACTGACTTATCATGGAGCATTTTTGGACATACTGTTTGGGGGAATAGAACAACGTTTGAGTCCAGTGGCACCTTGAAGACCAACAAAGTTTAATTCTGGGTATAAGCTTTCATGCGCATGCACGCTTCTTCAGATACTGATGCACCCAAAAGCATATATCCAGAATTAAACTTTGTTCATCTTAAAGGTACCACTGGACTCAAACTTTGTTCTGTTGCTTCAGACCAACACAGCTACCCCATCTGAATCTACCTGTTTGGGGAACAGAAAGATGTTATCCTACTGCTTGAGTCTGGCCGACTGAAGTTCCTGGCGTGTGAGCCCCATGTCGGGACTTATTTACTGCCTCTTTTTCTAGGATCTTATTCTCGCTGGCCTTGTAGAACTCCTCATTTCCTCTACGTATTTAGGGGGCATTTTGCAGATGCCAGTTTTAATGACCCTCTCTGATTAGGAGGAGGAGGAGGAGATTGGATTTATACCCCGCCCTTCACTACCCAAAGGAGTATCAGAGCGGCTTACAAACTCCTTTCCCTTCCCCTCCCCACCCCACAACAGACACCCTGTGAGGTAGGTGGGGCTGAGAGAGCTCTGACAGAAACTGCTCTTTTTCAAGAACAGCTATGCCAGAACTATGGCTTGCCCAAGATCATCCAGCCAGGTGCAAGTGGAGGAGTGGGGAATCAAACCCAGTTCTCCCAGATTAGAGTCCACGCACTTAACCACTACACCAAACTGGCTCTAGTAGAAGAGAGCCAGCCTACAATTATCTTAATACCACACAACCTCTCCTGAAATCTCTCTGGAAGTTACCAGACATCCAGATTTTGAAGCTGTCTTTCTCCCAGGTTGTGTTTTTGAAGGGAAGTGTACTAGAAAGTTAGGCAATATGTCATCATAGGTTCTTCTTCTATACACCCATGCATGCTAATTTTAATGACCTATGAATTGCATGTGGTTGGCTGCTTTTGGTATCTCCAGCAGAAATATGTTCCAAAACAAGATTGACATATGAAGCTGCCTTCCATTGAGTCAGACTGTTGGTCTGTCTAGCTCAGCATTACCTACTCTGACTGGCAGCAACACACCAGGGTCCCTACAAAATCTTGGTAAAAGAACATTTCCCCTAACACTTGCCATCCAGTACCTTCTTTTAACTTTCCGTGGCAGGAATTGATACAGGAATTGATACAAAGCATGTTCTCTGCCTGTGAATCATTGTTGACACAAGTGGTTTAGCTGGTTTTATGCCCAATGCCATTGCTTTGGAGACTCTTGAAATGTCTTGACATTCTTCAAAGAGTACTATTGGCATTTGGTTTGAGCAAAATGGCTGCTGCAAGGTTGAATGAAGACTGACAGCTTGGCAGGGGTCTCTAAGATGCCTCTAAGAACAAGGTTCTTCCTTGATCTGTTCCCATCTGATCTGCAGACTGGAAATGGAATGGGGCAACATCTCTGTGGAACACCAATGCATTCAAAGAGACCGATTTCCCACAGCCACTGCTCTGCGCTCACGCCTCTCTTTGCCCTGATGGTACATTTCAATTTCCCACTCGAAGCCATGCGGCCGCATTTTGATCCACGGCTTTGCCCATGGTTTCATAATAAAAAAATAGGATCACAAAACCGCAGGGGAAATCGGGCAAAGCCGCGGGTCAAAATGCGGCCACGCGGCTTCAAGTGGGAAATTGACACTGTAGTGTATTCAAAGCTGCCTTGAATGCTTGACATGTTGTGAAACATCTAACTGAACTGTAATGTTAAGCTTCATCCTGGGCTAGGATCCAAATCCATCCAATAGTATTGCTAGCCCAGGAAGTAACAAGTTAATCACTTCAAGCAAGCTCCCTGAGCGGGAACTAAGGTGATTGGACCTTATCTCTGCAACCTCATAGGTTGATACTTGTACAGTAGGTGTGGCTACATTAGCCGGGAATGTTTAAAAGCAGGACAGCTGCAATGTAAAGGCTGTTCTGGCTATCCGTGTTGGAGTTGTGTTCGAGTTGAAGAATAAAGTTGTATTCTTGCTGAATCACTCTCCGACTACTTTGTTAAGCGAGCGACTTAACAGACACGTACCATCAGGGCAAAGAGAGGAGCGAGCGCAGAGCAGCGGCTGTGGGAAATCGGTCAGAGTGTTTGACTAAGTTCTTTTATGTTATCTGTAATAATAAAGTTGCTGCATTTCACTCCTTGATAAGCAACTGGGCAGAAGTGGTAGGTATTAAGATGGAATGCATGCTTGCATATTGTGCTACCCCGCACCTTTTAATAGAGTAGCAGGGATTGCTAATGTGATCTATAACCACATGATGTATCCATGTGATTAAATGGAATATAGATGCAGCAGCCTCAGAGGATGATAACTGTTCCTGGTAACCTATGAATGGGGTTTAAATTGTTCCTGGCTTGGTATCTTCTGGTATTCCTGGTGCTGGACAGAGGAGATTGGTAGCAGCAAGAAATAAAGCCTGTGACTGGGAATTTTCCAAGATCTCTGCAGAAGCCACTTGAATGGGAGGAGCCATACCAGATGGTTGTGGCTTTGAGGCAGGCCCAGGATCTACTACTATTGGCTCTGAAGTCCAGAACAATTTTGGCAGAGGAAACTGATCTTCTAGAACTGGTCTCCATTTTCCATGGATGGAGTCTGGCAGATTCACTGTGAGGCCTGGATGGTGAAGAAGGGAAAAGCCAAACGTGCCCTCTCCACTGCAAATTATTGTTGGTCCTCAGATGTAATGGAAAACATTCCAATGGCCTATTCTGTTCCTTCTCTACTACGGTCTCTGTCCCTAACCCCTGGCACACTGTGGCTCTCCTGTGGTGTTCTAGGAACAATCAGACAGGAGTTTCCTTATTGGCTTCCCGCCAGCCAAGCACTTGCTAATGTGTATTACCAAACAAAGGACAATCCTACCCACAAGTCTCTTTGTTGTTTGCCTTGTATTGTGTTAAAGATTAGACAGAAAGAAAAGACACATACGGTGTCTCTGGGTCAGGCTGATCATAAGCCAGGAGCACAGTCTTCCCAAAACGTTTTACATGGAGGTGCGTGCAAATATGATAGGTACATTTGATAAAGGCGAGGAGGTGGTAACAAGGCTAGATAAAACAGTTACACTAGTTAGGAGAGGGCTTACGGAGCAGGACCATCTTTGTGTAGCTGTCAATCAAGAGACCAACAGTGATGCTCCTTAATCAAGGAGGAATACGGGGCATGCAAGCTGCAGGAACATCCCAGAGCTCACTGTCCAAATGACTCCAGTATATTTAAACATTTAAATCACCCCCTTCCTTGCTTGCTTAGCCAAATTTAAGAAGACAAGTTGATATATGGTTGTTTTATGAGTTTGCTTAACAATATGGGTTTCGGATTAATCATTATCGTGATTTGTAGCATGTTGGCAGTCCTAAAACATTACATGATACACTGTGCAATGTACCATGCAAGGCATTGTTTGCCACCTTAGCAGTACGGTTGCTGTGTTCCTTATTTTGTTCAGACACGGGAGTAATTGTAGGGGATGGAAGTGGCGCCATAGTTCAGCATATGTCTTGCATGCAGAAGGTCCCCAGTTTGGGGCCAGGATTTCCATTTAAAACAAAACAAAACAAAAAAACTAGCTTGGGAAGCACAACTGGGAAGCTCCTTCACCTGAGTCCCTGGAGAGCCACTACCTGTTGTCATATACTCTTCTGGGCTAGATGGTCCAGTGATATTGTCCTGTGCTTACAGCAGATGTAGGCACTTGCAATATGGTTGATCCTGCCAGCAGGGTATCATGACCCTCAAGGCATCATACTCTGTTGAGCTATAGAAAACAGCAAGAGTCCAGTAGCACCTTAAAGACTAACAAAATTTGTGGCAGGATATGAGCTTTCGTGAGTCACTGCTTACTTCTTCAGATCGATCATGAGCAGTGACTCACGAAAGCTTACACCCTGCCATAATTTTTTTTAGTCTTTAAGGTGCTACTGGATTCTTGCTTTTTTCTGCTGCTACAAACAGACTAACACGGCTACCCATCTTGTTGAGCTTTAGAGATGGAATTAATTTCAATGCTGCTCAAGCATTTAGCTGTGTTGGAGATTGCCCTAGTAATGGTCTTGAGGATCTTTCATGATTTTATTTTTTTTCTGGGGAGTGCAGTATGTTAATTTGGCCAAGGATTTAAGGAAGACTTTCAAGTGTTTGATCTACTTTGTGTCCATTCAGCATGTAGGGTAGGAGGAGAGAGATATTCCATAGCCCACAGCCTTCCAGTGTTGGAATGTGGTTACCAATCACAGCATCATTAACTTAAGCTGCTGCTTTTCTCAAAATGGCAAGGTGTTTTGGGTAAATTGGCAGGACGCCTGAAATTCAGGTGATATTAGCGCTAGGTAAGCTGAACTTGGTGCATCTTCATTGTTACATGGTATTGTTTCCTTCATATATTCATTGTCCATGTTTCGAACAAATCTGCTGCTTTGTTCCCTAACATTCTGTGCCATATTTCATCTTTCTCTTAGGAGTATATTGATGCTCATCCTGAAACCATAATTCTGGACCCCCTTCCTGCTATCAGGACACTGCTGGATCGATCAAAGTCTTATGAGCTTATTAGACAGATAGAGGCCTATATGCAAGGTAAGCCTCTTGCATTTTCAACTGAGCTTGATGGAATTTATATGTTTAGGGAGGTGGGGAAAGCGTTTGAGGCCTGGTCCAGGAGTTGACTGGTTCTGCCAAAGCAAGTCGCTCATGATTTGGAATAATAGCTACTTTCAGCACATCCAAGTGCGAGGACTTTTGGAAAGGATGAATGGGCCATTCCTGAAGATTGTGGCTTGCATCCTGTGGTGCTGTTCCGGCAGTGCTATAGCAGCTCCTTTGGAGGGGAACACCTTCTCTGTTTGTGGAGTTGGGGAAGGTGATCTTTGCTGATTTCCCCCTTCCTGCTGCAGACTCCCAGTTTCCCCACCACCATGACCACCACCCTGTTCCTTTGGGGCAGCAACCAAAAGGAACATATCAGGGGGGCAAAGAGCTGCAATGACAGGAAGACATCAGGGAAGCCGTCATCTTTTAGCACAACTTTGACTATGCTGCTGAGGATCCTCACCTCATGTCTCTTTTCCAGGCATATTGAGCAGTTCCATGAATGTTTTAAAAGACTAACTTTGTAATTATATTTTATAGTTCACTTAATATTTCCTATTCATACACTGTCAGTAAAACCGATGCTACATTGGTTGCTTTGCTAGAGTGACTTTTCCGTCAGTTTTTCTGCACAGTGAAGGTAGCTGATATCGAGACTGGATTAACCTTAACATTGGTTGCCCAATTCATGGTGGACCCAGCCCTGAATAGGGCCTAGGGAGCTGCCGCTGTTACTGCTTTGGGTATGAATATGTCTCTTGCTATTGGAAGTTGGTCGAGGCAGGAACCAGGCTGAAGAGGAGGATGCTGATGCTTTTAGAGTACTGTCTAGGCACTAGGCTGGCTCATCTTGCAGGGGTGTGTGAGCCAGACCAGTTGGTGCCAAATAAATTAAAACATTCCCCAAAACTAAAGAGGCAAGCAGATACAACTCCATAAAGGACAGGAATATACTTCTGCATTTCCACTCATGTTTTCATTTATTTGGCACCAAATTGGTCGTCTATTACTAATACTAGAATTTCAAGAGGTATTCTCTCATTACAAAAATCCTACAACTAATAGTAGGAGGCAGGAGAAGAGCTTTTAATTGACAGTTCATAACCTTGCTGTAACATTTACATATTTATTGCATGATTTCTTCATTTTCAAAGTGGGATGAAGTTTACCCGTCTGACTGCAAAGGCATTTAAGGGAGGAGGATCTATACCTACCCATGCCTTTTTAGTGTGTCCTGGCAGCGTTAATGGTTTGAGATCTGAATTACCCATTACTTTCTTTGTCTTCTTGATGAGACTGTTATAAAGTAATTTCATTACTTGAGAAGGTAAAGGTAGATGAGGCATGCATTCTTGAATCACAAAGTATATAGCTTTAGTAGTTGGTGTTTGAAATATTTAAATTTGTTTGTTTTGATGTTGTCTATCAGCACTGCAGGAAGAGCCAAATGCTAATTGCTGGTTTGGAACGTCTAGCAAGCGTCTAATAGCAATTTGTGTTCAGTGCAGCAGAGTTTTCTTCTGGGGAGCATCTTCCAAATCCCCTTTTTTGTTGGCATGTTTGTTACTTTGAGACTCTCCTTGACATCCTTTTATGCAAATAGGCTTGTGGAACACTGCAGTCAAGCGTTCATCATTTTGCCAGAGAACTGGATACACATCAAGATATTTTCATAAAATACCATCCATTCAGATACCTCAGCTGAAGGAAACATATTCTTTGTGCTCCCTTGCAAATCAGTTCAAGGCTGGCTAGGTTTACAGAATAATTGTACAGAAAAATTCAGCCTAGATATTTTTAAAGATTGGTCTTCCAGGATAGTAGCAATATTCTTCTGTTTTGGTGAAAGGAGGAGGAGGAGGAGATTGTATTTATACCCTGCCTTTCACTACCCAGAGGAGTCTCAGAGCGGCTCACAAACTCCTTTCCCTTCCCCTTCCCCTCCCCACAACAGACACCCTGTGAGGTAGGTGGGGCTGAGAGAGCTCTGACAGAAACTGCTCTTTTCCAAGAACAGCTGTGCCAGAACTATGGCTTGCCCAAAGTCATCCAGCAGGTGCAAGTGGAGGAGTCGGGAATCAAACCCCGTTCTCCCAGATTAGAGTCCACGCACTTAACCACTACACCAAACTGGCATAGAGAGTTAGTCTTTAAGGTAGCACATTTACAAGGTAAACTGTGGCATAAAATTTTCTGATCTGAATCCTGTTTTTATGGGTCAGCTGAAGTCAGCTATAAGCCACAGAAGGTCATATTATTAAAAAGTGATTATTTTAATATTAAACAGAGTACGGATGTCATGTTGGTTCCACTATCTCACATGGTGTCTGTTGTGGGGAGGGGAAGGGAAAGGAGTTTGTAAGATGCTCTGAGACTCCAAGTGAAGGGCAGGGTATAAATCCAATCTCCTCCTCCTCCTCCTTCTGTTATCTATGCTGGGCAGACTGTACAAAGAATGCAGTTTGGGTTTGTTAACTCTTGGGGGGGAGAATTTTGCCCATTGACTTCACTTATAAGATGATAAACTGGTGTGTGTGTGTTAGCTAGTGTGTCATTATTGAGCATGTAGTTTTGGGTCTTCACTACATATTCTACCATGCAGAACGTTTATGTAGGGCAAAGATGGCACTGAAGGTGGATAGGATAGTACCATTAATGGCTGCTGGCCATTGTGTGTAAAGGGAACCTCCATACAGAGAAGCAGAAGATCTCAGTAGACAGCATCAGGGGAAGCCCTGTGCCCTGTTGGTTAACCTCCTAGGGAAACTGGTTGGAAACTGTGTGGGTCAGGATTAGGGCTGCCAGCTCCAGGTTGGGAAATACCTGGAGATTTGGGGGGTGGAGCCTGAGGAGGGCGGGGTTTGGGACATAATGTCAGTCACAAGCTCTGGCACAGCTGTCCTTGAAAAAGAGCAGTTTGTGTCAGAGTTCTCTCAGCCCCACCCACCTCACAGGGTGTCTGTTGTGGGGAGGGGAAGGGAAAGGAGTTTGTAAGCTACTCTGAGACTCCAAGTGAAAGGCAGGGTATAAATCCCTTCTCTTCTCTTTTTTTCTTTGTGGTTTTTTTTTTTTTTAATCTCCATTTGCTCAGCTGGATGGATCAGGTCCCTGGTTTCTGATTCAGATTAGCGTCATAAAATGCTTCGTTCCTCCTCACACGCACAGAATCCTGGGGTCACTTTGTATGTGCTGGAACAGTAGCTGACAAACCAGTTTTCGTGTTTGCCCTTACTTCAGGAGCGGGAAGTTGCCATGTATTCGGCCTTTAGATAAAGTTTTGTGACAGCACAAGAAGCTGGCGTATCTGGATCTGATGTAAGACCCATACCTCCCTTTTAACAAAGGGGAGGAGACTCTCCAGTAGACAGTGTCCGGTCCCAGAGACCATTATCTCAAATAGGGTAGAGCCAAGGGGCAGGCCAGTATATTTAAATATCCAAAGCAACTCTGTGGTATTTTTCTTGAAACACCAAAATGAGGTTCATTGAAGGAAAACAAGAACAAACATAAAAAAAAAAATGAGTGCAAAAGGGTTGCCCTAACTAAAACTATTTAGGTTAGGGGAAAGGTGATTGTTGTTTACCATAGCATCCTAGTCAGTGAGTCTTGTGTCCCAGCCTGGGACATAATTTCAAAGCAAGTATGTAGAACAAGAAAACAAGAGACCCCCCAGATACCCAGCATGCCCCTTTCATTTATTTGATTTTTATCACATTGGTGATGCTTCCATTGAGCTCCAGGTGCCGAACTAGGTGTGAGAGAGTAACAACCTTATTCTCTCCACAGCAAAACAAGATATGTTAGGCTGAAAAAATTATGCAGTGAGTTTAACGGCTGGCAAGGAAGGATTTGCACTTTGGTTTCGTTTCAGTCAATCCAATACACCACGCTAACTCCTCTGACTCATACAGTCCTTTCTTTTTGGACCTGATGAGTTAATGACCACACAGTCATGCGGTTTCTTGAAATCTGTCGTGTGGTTCATTTAACAAAGTTTAAGAGGCTAGCAGAGTCATGCTAATAAGGACGGAGCGGGAAATACCCCCTTAAAGTAATTTACACTCAAGTCTCTGCCTTGGGTAAATTCATAGTTATCTGACAGGATGGAATAGCTTATTCCAGTGGCTCCCACCTTACTGAGACTGAGGGCACTTCTGGAACTTTTAACAACTTGTATCAGCTGCCACAGAGGCAGCTGTTTCTGAATGGGCAGACATGCAGGCAATGGATCATTGCCTCTTCTGAAGTATTTCCTGTTCCAGAGAGGTGGGGAAAAGCTCAGGTTGGCTTTTTGCACTGCAGAAGGAAGGGGCCACCGGAAAACACATTGGTGGTCATCATGTTGGGGAGCACAGGCTGAGGCAAACAGCAACAAAGCTGCAAACAATCTGTTGCCTTTATTGGTACTGCTCTGTAGTTTGTGTATGTGTGTGTGTTTTATTTTGTCTTGGAAAATGAGCTACTGTCCTATCTTTCATGATCACTTAGCAGTTCCTTTATTTTTCATTGGATGGTCGCAAACCTGTGAACATCAGTTCTTTTGAGGATTTGAGGGGCCTGCTGGGTGACCTTGGGCCAGTCACATTTTTCTCAGAACTCTCTCAGCCTCACCTACCTCACAAGGTGCCTGTTTGAGGGGATGTATATCCTGACCAAAATAGTGATTTGAGGGGATGTATATCCTGGCCAAAATAGTGATTTGAGGGAATGTATATCCTGGCCAAAATAGTGATTTGGGGTTTTAGTATGGTCAAGTCCATGCCGCAGCCAAAATTCTTGCAATTATGTGGAAGATTATCTTTACGCTTAGGAATGTGGCTACCGTAGAGACATGTTGCCACAAGAATTCATTCCCACTTACCAAAACACGATCTAAAGAATTCTATTGCCTGATTAATTCCAGGGTATTACTCAGTTCTTTTACATAATGGTCTCTGGTGCAGTTTAAGATTCTCGTCTACAATCTTTGAGAAGCCTCCAGGGAAGAATTATAAAATCCTTATACCTGAAAGGTAAATGTAACTTGTTACAGCTGCATGCAAAGTTATCATTTAGACGTTTCAGGTTTTTCATGCCTCTTGCTTTTGTGGTATCACAGCTGTTCTCAGTGTGGTGTTGCTAGTTGAGGAATTAATGCTTATAACACCTTAGATTTGTCTACGTATTAATTGAGGTTTCTAATATGCTGGAGATGAATCACAGTTTTTTAAAAATTATTATAAAAGTTGAAGCTATAAGCAGGCTAGCAGTGCCATCCTAATAAGCAAAGTTACATCTTTCTACGCCCACAGAAGTCAGAGGATTTAGAAGGATGTAACTTTGCTTAGGATGGCACTGTAGGCATCTTTGACAAGATTTAAAATGGACAAGCTTACATTCTGAAAGAGACACATGCACTCAAGAGTCCTGAGTCTAAGGAACTGAGGCAAGATAGAAATATTTTAATAAAACAAGAAAGGTTTGCATACAGGAAGCAAGGCCTGGGCAGACAGAGACAAGTATCTGCTACTCTGCCTATGTAACCAAAAATTAGTTCTTTAAATGTCGCCAAATCTAGGATCTTCCAAGGGCCAACCCCCAGAGGTTTTGTTTTGTTTTGCTTTTTGTTTCCTTTTTTACATTTTACTGAGAAACAGTAACATTTACCACAAACAGAAATATGTCTGTATATATAAACACGAAGGGTTATCCTGTAAATCTTAAGTGTTAAATGATTCATCAGTATGAAACATACTTCAGGCTAGGCTTGCCAGATCTCCCACTATAGCCTGGTTATGTGACTGGAGCAGACATAATGCCCAACACCACGACATCTAGCTCTGCCCCTAAAACTCCCAAAGTCACAGCTCAGTTTCTCAAATATATGGAAGGGAATCAAACTGGCTATTCTGTTTAAAGAATTTTTTTTTTGGTGGGGAGTGACTGTGACTCATGAATGTTGTTAGCCTTTAAGGTGGTGCCGCTGAATTTTTGTTCCATTTTGCAAGTGAAGACTAACATGGCTACCCCTTCGCAATCACCAGCTCTGGCCAGGCTTAGATTGCACCTCTGGCTGCAAACTGCTGGGGGAAAATGGTCATGGAGAAAAGTTGTCCGGGCCAGCTTTTCTTCCATCATGGCACTCTTATTGAAGCTCTACTTGACAGGGTCCAAGGTCCCTCTGAAGAACAGTACGAGAACCCCTGTTCTCCAAACATTAACCTATACCGGTGTCCGTTGCTCCTGTTTATTGATTTATTGCACTGGACAGCGAGGGATTCAGTCCCACTTTGTTTTCCCAGGGAGAACTGCTTGCTTGATCCGTGCTATGACTCAAGTACATTCTTAGATACTCCAGTCACTGCCTTAGGCTGTCATTAGCCAGCACTAGGGTTGTATACGAAAAAGCAAGTGAAAATGGGATGGAATTACCTAGAATGCTGTGTTTTACCTGTAGCTATCTTCACACAGTTGATTAGATCCAAAATGACATTTCTGGACTACGTCAAAGAGAATTTAGGGCTTTTTGAGACAGCAGGATAACATTTAAAGAATACTTGCCTGTTGCATTTGACCTCTTGCTTTCTTTTGTGCATCTCTTTCCTACTCTGTTCCATCCAAATTTGGATACAGGGCCTGTAAAACAGGAGAGGAGCACATGTTCTTTGGAAAATTTTCACTGCTGTCTGAGAACCCCTCTGCTACCTCTCTTACTACATTAATTGCACTGCCATTCTTTCGGCCAAGATTAGTCCATAGCGGACTTTGTTCGTGGATGTATTTACAGTGCTATCCAAAGCAGAGTTGCCCCTTTCTAAGTTCATTAAAGTCTCTGGGTTTATAAGGATGTAACTCTTCTTAGGACTGCACTCTTAGTCGGTTGCTGTCTCAGTTAACTGTTTAGGGGGGGGGATCATTATTGCATTGCTCGGCAGCTGGAACTTGAGTTCTTTCTTAGCCATCCCTCTTCCAATAGCTAAAATGGCATGGTTTGAAGTACATGTGAAGCTGCCTTATACTGAATCAAATCCTTGGTCCGTCAAGGTCAGTATTGCCCACTCAGACTGGCAGCAGCTCTCCCAGGGCTTCAGGCTGAGGTCTTCCACATCACATCATCTCCTTTTAACCAGAGATGCTGGGGATTGAACCTGGGACCTTCTGCACACAAAGCAGAAGCTCTTCCGCTCAGCCACGGCCCCTGCCCCAAGTGGACCCCATTCATCTCAATGGGTGCTTTTAGTGAACTGTGTCCAGGATCAAAAGAGGTGCTTATTGCACTTCCACTTGCAGCTAGTTTTGCCTTCTGGCTGCAACTCCCTCAGGTTCTGGATAGTCGCCCATCTTTCAGGTTCATCTTTTGGGGAAATTACATGTATATATTTCAACTAATAGCCAAGGCAGAAGGAACAGTTGCCCCAGACTCTTAATCGTGCAGGGGCTTTTGGTCAGTGCCAACAATGTTTTGTTCAACACAGATGTTGGAACTCTTGATTCTCTGACATTTTGGCTGCCTGACTGACCACCTGTTTGGGTGCCAAATCTAATCTACTTTGGCAAGCTTTCAGCAGGGCATGCAGTAATTTCCAGCTCTTTTCTGGAAGATAATACCCCTGCCATTAACAATCGTGCAATAGAGCCAGATTCACCAGAAGCTTCCATTGCTGTGCATGCTGTTCAAGATAGGGAGCTTCTGTCAGGAATGATGCTGGGGATCTTTGTTGTTGTTCTTCAGTCGCACAGTCGAGTCTGACTCTTTGCGATCCCGTGGACCACATCACGCCAGGCCCTCCTGTCTTCTGTCGTGCTCCAGAGTTTGCTTAATTTGATGTTCGTTGCCTCAATAACACTGTCTAACCATCTCATCCTTTGCCGTCCCCCTCTTCTCCAGTGAGGGCTCCCTTCTCATTTGGTGGCCAAAGTATTTGAGCTTCAGCATCAGTATCTGGCCTTCCAGGGAACAGTCAGGGTTGATTTCTTTTAGGATTGACTGATTTGATCTCTGTGCAGTCCAGGGGACTCTCAAGAGTCGTCTCCAGCACCATAATTCAAAAGATCTTATGCACTGATAAAGTTGTTGTTCTTCACTGGTGGATCCCAACAGCCCCCCCTCCCCCCCAATCTCTTAGATAATTTTGCATCCAAATTGAAAGGCCAAAATAAAGCCCCTCATGCTGACTCGGAGTTCTTCCGGAGGTTTTTTTTAGTGTCCCTGATGTAAAAAAAAATGACACTTCCTGGGATCCACTGCCAAAAGCAACTGTTTCTCATTGAGTGGTATCCTATCTTAAGCTGGAGGGTAACTTCCTGTAGCCTAGGGACCCTTCCCCTAGCTTAAGTGGCGCTTTCTACATCAGAAGAGCTGAGGAAGTAGGAGGAAGGCTTCAGACTTCGCTTAGTGGTGTGGCAGGATACAGGGCATTGTTCCGGTGATGAATCTAATCCATCAACTCACTGGGGTTGCCGGGTCCTCCCTGACCACCAGTGGGGGGTGGGGAGTAGGGTTGCCACCAGCTCCAGGTTGAGATTTCCGGTTTATGGCGACACGCTGGCGGACGCATCTCCCGGACCTCCCGGGGATGTGATCTGCGCACCAGCGGAAAGGAGGGGGGGCGACGGGTCGCTACCCCCCCAGAGCTTTGGCAAAAGGCTCCTAGCCATGGGGCTTTTGAGGGGTGGCTTCTTCGCCAGCGTGATGCTGGGGAATTGAGGTGCTCCTCCACCCCGAGATGAGCTGTAATTCTGAGAGATCCCTAGACTCACCTGGAGGCCGGCATCCCTGCTGTATCTGATGAAGGGAGCTTTGACTATCAAAAGCTTATACCCTGGAAATATTGTTGGTCTTGAAGGCGCTACTAGAGTCTAATCTTTCTCTTCCCCATTACTACTCTTATACAGTCAGCATTGTGGCTCTTTCCACAGCGCAAGAAGGCAGGTCCTAGCCCCAAGAAGGTTATAGTCCAAAATCAGACAGAATTTAAAGAACAAACAGAAAATAAGGGAGGTAGAAGCATGGTCTAAAGAGGGGAAGAATATCCTTTCATTTCAGCTATGCGGGCTTAGTTTTTGTAGGGGATAGAAGGTCACAGCAGAGGTTTCATGGAAGCCTTGGGTATTTGGGCATTTAATCTTCCTTTGCCCTCTTATACTGTAATTATTTTTATGTAAGGGAAAATGTAATTTTGTATGCCTAGCATTTGTTAAATCAGATTCTAGGCCCGGGAGGGATTTATTTTTGAGGCAGGTAACATGGTTTATAATGTTGTTTCTAAATTGGGAATCCCTTCATTCCCCCCCCCCCCCCAGGTTTTTGGTATGGGGCTGAATCTTTACTGGCCAGAGTGACCAAGAAAGGTCATGTCTTGTTTCCAAAGCAATGCTGGTTTGTTTTTAGATTTGCTACTTATTCTTATTTATTTACCAACACAAAAAGTTTCCATAGGCACAACTCTGTCAGATGGCTGACCAGATAACATCAAGGCTGTTGTTTTCTGTAAATTTATGCTACCCTTTCTCCTCTCCTCCTCCTCCCCCCTTGGGTTCTCCCTGTGTCTATTTATGAGCCAGAACCAAATAAAGCTCCTCTTTGCCGGTCGGTGTTTCACTAGAGTAGTTCACGTGATCTGGAAATAATACATGGGAAACAGAAGATACAAACGGATGTAAAGTTGTGCTGTCTTGTCTTACATCTTTGATTTGGTGCCCATTTTGTTGCCTTTAAAACAGCCTTTTAGTGCTGTGTAGGTTTTGTTAAATGGAGGGGGGGGGACAGAACACAATCCACATAATACCTTTTATTAGGAACAGTAAAGGTAAAAGTTTCCCTTGCTCGAAAGCCAGTCGAATCCGACTCTAGGGGGTGGTGCTCATCTCCATTTCCAAGCCAAAGAGCCAGTGCTGTCCTAAGACTTTTTCCATGCTCTTGTGGCCGGCATGACTAAACACCGAGGCACATGGAACTTGCTTTCTAATTGCTAGGTTGGCAGGAGCTGGGGCTGGAGACGGGAGCTCACTCCGTCACATGGCACTTGGTGTTAGGAACAACCGAATGACAAATAGTAGCATGCAAGCTTTCAAGTTCACCAGGGCTCTTCCTCAGGCTGGATGTTCCACCCCAAAAAAAATGTTTTAAAAGAGAAAGGAGAATTTCTCAGGATATGTACCCCAGAGAGCACAACGGTCAGGGGCCCAACATCGTTTGACTATTCCGGGCCCCAAGGATGCAAGACTCTCCAGGACCAGGACCAGAGCCTTTTTTGTGGCGGCTCCCTACTGGTGGAACAAGCTCCCGGAGGAGATCAGGGCCCTGCGGGACCTTTTACAATTCCGCAGGGCCTGTAAGACGGAGCTCTTCCGCCAGGCTTTTAAATAGGAGCCGCCACTATTGTTACCATCAATGATCCTATTGAACTTCCGGATCCTAGGTCTGGCCCAGTTGTATCGCTAGGCCCATCGGCTTGAGGGATGATGATCGGACGAACAACGTGGATTTAGATCTGGAAAGCATGCCATCTAATCCTTAGTATTGCGAGCATTTTATTGCTAATTGTTAACTTACGTAATGAATGAGTATGGGTTTTATGTAGTTTTAAATTTTTATGGCTATGCCAATTAGGTACATTGTACCGCTTTGTTAGCCGCCCTGAGCCTGTTCGCCGGATGGGCGGGGTATAAATATAATAAATAAATAAATAAAAGTCCTGGTCAAGCCTACGTTGTGTGGTAGGTGCAGAGCTGTTTCAAATGGTACTGGTTTCAAGTTATGCCCATCTCTTTTGGGCAAGAAACAATACATCAACTGAATGTCATAGGCCAGTGGTCCCCCGCCTTTTTGAGCCCGTGGGTACTTTTTAAATTCTCATACAGTTTGGTAGGCATGGCTACAAAATGGCTGCCACAGGAGGCAGAGCCAACTACAACATGGCTGCTGCAACTTACCTGCAGTTCGCACAAGGTGAAGATCCTTGTACTACACTGACAGCTGCAGCCAACGCAACATTTTAAAAGATCTGTACAGCCAATCAAATCTCCAGTGGCTAATCAGAAACCATGATAGAAGAAGAAGAAGAGATTGGATTTATACCCCGCCCTTCACTACCCAAAGGTGTCTCAGAGCGGCTTACAAACTCCCTTCTCTTCCCCTCCCCACAACAGACACCCTGTGAGGTAGGTGGGGCTGAGAGAGCTCTTGACAGAAACCGCTCTCTTTCAAGAACAGCTGTGCCAGAGTTACAGAATGACAAAAACACACAAATCTTGGCATTTCTTTGGAAACTCTTGCTTATTCTTTAAAAGCCTTGGTCACGGGTAGGTGGAGCCTGTGGAAGTATGTTGCTCCAAATTTAGCATTGAAGCCTTTTGTTCAGATTCAGATTCAGATAATGAAAATGAGTTGGTGTCAGCCAGGCGAGGATTCAGATTATGTGCCACATCAAGCTCTGAGTAAAGGGAGGAATTGCCAGTCTAAGCAGCAAGCCTTTGCGCAGAAATAAGGTAGAGAAGGTTATTTAGTATGCAGGGCTGCCAACAGAGTGCAGGAAGTGTTGGTACAAAATTCCTGGGCCCAAGTCAGATTGAGGGCCCCGTGAAGCTGGAATCCTCCAACTGCATTTGTTTTACTTTTAGTGCAATTTTGCACTGCAGCTGCTAGGGGAGCACACCAGGCAGAGCAGAGCAAACAGACTTCCTGGAGGGGTGGTGTTTGCTATCCTTTTTTAGCAGCAGTTTTTAAAGAGAGCTGTCCATGGCTGCAGATTTTTAAACTATGAGGCTGAAGTGGTTTGTTATGATATTCTTTTTGGGTCAGGGGCACAGGGGGCTCAGGTGAACTATGTCTGGGGGCCCATGGGAGCTCTCGGCAGCACTGCCGGTAAGGGCTTCATTGAGTAAAACTGAATCAGCCTTGCAGTTTGTGTACTCTCGCTTGCAGTTTTTTGCCCTTGCCAAAGTCTTGCCATGCTGTGTTTCATTCTGAAGACCTTGTACCCTTGACATGGCAGAAGGTGGGTCTGATGTTCTCATGACTGGCCTGCCTGAAGAGGTCAGGAAGGCTCCCACGTTTCTCTCATTCCACAACCTATCAGGAGGGCATTTATTTAATGATAATAGGGCAATACTACAAAGAAGGGACTGATTTGACTGATTTGATCAGTCAATCCTAAAAGAAATCAACCCTGACTGTTCCCTGGAAGGCCAGATAATGAAACTGAAGCTCAAATACTTTGGCCACCAAATGAGAAGGGAGCACTCCCTGGAGAAGACCCTGATGCTGGGAAAGACTGAAGGTCAAAGAAGACGGGGACGGCAAAGGATGAGATGGTTAGACAGCGTCATAGATGCAACGGACATGAAATTGAGCAAACTTCAGAGGACAGCGGAGGACAGGAAGGCCTGGCGGGGTTTGGTCCATGGGGTCGCGAAGAGTCTGACTCGACTGTGCAACTGAACAACAACAAAGAAGGGGTTCAGAAAGGCACTTCAGAAAAAGAAAGGGACCGTTGATTATACAACTGTGTATAGGACATATCTTTGTGCTGTATGTACTTTCCTGCTGTCACTGCATTACTGTCCACTGATGAATACCATTTTTCTTTATTGTATCTGCACTCCGTATCACGTCTAATGTTTTGTGATTGCATCTAGTTATACTGTGTAATCTGCTTTGAGTCTCAATGGGAAGGGGGAACTATGAATATAGTAAATAAAAATAAATTTACTAGAGGATGTGTTCTGTTCCTCTAGTGAAGATTGTCCTCTGGGACATTGTTCTGTATTGCTCTAATAAGGTACAAGAAGGATGGTTTAAGAGATTGCGGTGATATCTCCAGCTGAAAGATGTCTTGTTAAATATCCCATTTCACATAGAATTCTGAGTCTGTGTTTTAGTTTGAAGACAAGATGTAGGTGCCCGGGGTTAGTTATATCTGAGAATCTTAAGTTTTGTTTGTTTGTTTTTCTTTTTAAATTGGAAATAAACACAGATAGCTAAAGCAAGAGATCTCATGCCCCGTGTTTCAGGAGAAGAGTAAAAGAACCTTCCTAGATATGTAAGTTGAGGTATGTTTAGCCTGAAGAGGAGATGACTGAGAGGTGATATGAAAGCCATCTTCAGGTATTAGAAAGGCTGTCATATCTAGGATGGAGTGGAGTTGTTTTCTGTTGCCCCAGAAGGTCGTGCAAGAACCGATGGATTGAAATTAAATCAAAATAGTTTTCAGCTAAACATTAGCAAGAGCTTCCTGAGCAGTTCCTTAGTGGAATAGGTTTCTTCTGGAGATGGTGGGCTCTTCTTCTTTGAAGGTTTTTAAGCAGAGGCTAAGTGGTCATCTGACAGCAATGCTGATTCTGTGAATTAAGCAGACCGTGAAATGGGTGGCAGGAAAGGATGAGCCGGCAATCACAGTCCTTTCTAACATGCCCAGAGTAATGCTGATCACCCTTTGCGGTCAGGAAGGAATTTTCCTCCAGGCCAGATTGCCCAGTGATCCTGCAGGTTTTTGCCTTCTTCTAGGCCTAAAGAAGGGATAATTGGGGGAGAGGGGAGGTAGTTGCGAATTTCCTACGTTGTGCAGGGTGTTGGATTAGATGACCCTGGAGGTCCTTTCCATCTCTATTTTCTATGTTTTTATGTATTTAAAAGTCTGTCTGTTTAAATTCTGTACTTGAAAAGGCCCGTCCATCAAAAGATGGTTTAGTAGGTCTTGGGATCTTTGCCTGTTCAGCGAGAATAAACACAACAATACTGGGGAGAATAAACAGCTATTTGAGCCTGTGCTTTTTAGGAATGTAAGAAGTGGACAGAAGACAATTACTTGTTCAGTGGGTATTGGCTGGAATTCCCCCGCCTTACTTCTCCAATTGGTTGGCTTCAAAGGGGCATCCCCCTCATTTTCAGTACAAAAAAGTGAAGCTCTTAATCATGTTCTTCTTAAGCAGAAACACACAATCCAAGCAGAGG